>NC_091121.1:145309532-145909532 GCF_040183065.1 Periplaneta americana | reverse complement strand
CCAACTCAACTTCGCTGCCTGTTGTGTGGGTGCGTTCGTGTGATGAAGAGTTGTGTCAAATAGTGTGTGTGTTCTGAAATAGATCTGTGTGTTGAGAATTTGATTAGAATGTGCTTTAGTGTGTCTGTATATTTCATATTGTTCTAGTGTGTTGAGTGTTTGGTTTGTGGGTTGTATTTGTAGGATTTCCATGTCTGTATTTGTGTTATTATATGTGTGGTTAGCATTAGTTATGTGTTCGGCATATGTAGATGTATTGTGTCTTCTGGTTATTGCTTTAATGTGTTCTTTGTATCGAGTTTGGAATGATCTGCCTGTATACAAACTCACATGCAATAGTTGCGACAGTTTTTACATTGGACAGACAGGCAGATAATTCCAAACTCGATACAAAGAATATATTAAAGCAATAACCAGAGGACACAATAGATCTACATATGCCGAACACATAACTAATACCAACCACACATACAATAACATAAATACAGACATGGAAATCCTGCAGATACAACCCAAAAACCAAAAACTCAACACACTAGAGCAATATGACATATACACACACATTAAAACACACCCTAATGAAATTCTCAACACACAGATCAACTTCAGAACACACACACTATTTGACACAACTCTTCACCACACGAACGCACTCGCACAACAGGCAGCGAAGTTGAGATGGCGCCGAGACACAGAAGGCTCTGAAGATGGTGTCAACTAGCAACGAAACAGCTGTAAGCCGCACATGCTTACATAATTAACAATTATTAATATTATTAAATCTGGTGGGTGATTTCTTCAATAAAGACCAACAAAAAGTTAAACAGCAATTTGTTATGTTTTGAATAGTTTTCCAAAAAAAAAAAACGTGCTTTTAAAAAACCTGAATTATGACATCTTGCAAAGCTGCGCCCGGCGGGCAGTAGGCTACACGTTGAGTTGTGATGCTTTGATCAACTCTTTCAAGGTCATTGTTATAGAAGATCATTGTTTTTAAGATCCTAAGAAAAAATACACACGATATACCGTTTAATTGTTGTCTTTAACTGTGTTATAGAACCTATATTCAATTGTTCGCAAAGCATGCTTGAAATACAGTGAATTATGAAAAGGTCTATTGCTCTGTTCAAAATAAATACACAAAAAATGCTGCTACAACACAACTAAATAAAAATGCTAATGATGTTTTTGTTCACAAACACGAATAAAAGGTTGAATGATAATATGTGCATTTACAAAGCCCGCACGGACATGCGGATGCGATGGTGTGGGTGAGGTGTTTAATGAATCCCATACCCCACATCTCCATGTTACAAGCATGTCAATGATTTCCCATCGGATGCGGGGAAACAAGAGACGAAATACTACGTAGCCTATTACGTAGTTCAACACGCACTTTAAGTAAGTTTTACATAATGGTCACGTGAACATTAAGCTGTTTTCAGAGGAATTCTCATGAAATAGTACACCTCTATAGTACAGTGAGAGCGCATGTTGCTACAGTTCAAACTGTCTCGGATGACATTTTAGGGGAGAACAGAGAGAGATTTGAACTTTCACAATGATTAGGTTGCGAAAGAGAGTTTGGAATTTTCGACAACGTATTGAGCATTAATTTATCCAATGTTCCTGAACTATTTGGACGTTTTTCCACTAGGTTCTATGAAAGTTTACGCTACTCTGTAATGTGTACTAATATTCACAAAATAGATAAATGTGGTTTTAAGAACTCTCTTTTTTACATTTATATTTGACGGTAACTCTATGGAAATACTGTATATCTGTTCATGATTATACATGATGTCCCATTTATCTTTTGCACCTATTATAACTTTTTTGTTTGGATAGGTATTGAAATTTTTGTTTTTGAGAGTTATATTAGAACGAGGGGCTAACATGAGTGTAGAGATTTGGTGCATGTAACTACATTATGGTACAAGATACACATGACGTCATCAATTTTTGAAATAACACTATATACTTTAATCATGTTATCTTGATTACACACTTTAAGACGAGTTGAAAAATGTATCACAATGTCACCTTCCCAATCAATAACAACAACAAAATGCAAAATGAATGACATCAGAATGTGCTGTTTGTTGTGGTGGACTATTCATCTTGTGCATTAACTTACACAAGACGAAAGACGACTGACGTCCGTACACGTCGTGTGTTGTGTGTTTGCTGTCTTAAAATGTAAACAAACCACAACAACTGTCGACGCCACAATCCACGTACAGTGGCCTGCACGTTTTCCGGACATGTCGCCACTCGACTTCTTCCTGTGAGGAACTGTAAAGGACAGTGTGTACCAGAACATTCTGACAACACCAAACGACATGCAGCAACGCATTCGACAGGCTTGTGTGTCCATTCAGCCAGCAACATGCCGGGCAGTCATTCGGTCTTTCGGGGAACGCCTTCGAATGTGCATTAATGTGAATGGTCACCATTTGGAACATCTTCTGTGACTCTCAAAGCATAACATTATCACATTGGAAGTACGTTTTTGTTTCGTTTTGTTGTTGTTATGGATTAAGAAAGTGACATAGTGATACATTTTTGAACTCGTCTTAATGTGTATAATCAATGTAACATGATTAAAGTATGTAGTGCTAGAGCAACAGTAACAAATATCAATGATACTCGGGAGGAAATGAGACACAGAATAAATATGGGAAATGCATGTTATTATTGGGTTGAGAAGCTTTTATCATCCAGTCTGCTATCAAAAAATCTGAAAGTTAGAATTTATAAACCAGTTATATTACCGGTTGTTCTTTATGGTTGTGAAACTTGGACGATCACTTTGAGAGAGGAACATAGGTTAAGGGTGTTTGAGAATAAGGTGCTTAGGAAAATATTTGGGGCTAAGAGGGATGAAGTTACAGGAGAATGGAGAAAGTTACACAACACAGAACTGCACGCATTGTATTCTTCACCTGACATAATTATGAACATTAAATCCAGACGTTTGATATGGGCAGGGCATGTAGCACGTATGGGCGATATGTATATAGAGTGTTAATTGGGAGGCCGGAGGGAAAAAGACCTCTAGGGAGCCGAGACGTAGATGGGAAGATAATATAAAAATGGATTTGAGGAAGGTGGGATATGATGATAGAGAATGGATTAATCTTATTCAAGATGGGGACCAAAGACGGGCTTATTTGAGGGCGGCAATGAACCTCCGGGTTCCTTAAAAGCTAGTAAGTAAGTAAGTATATTTTAAGGACTCACATCCTACAATTATTGTACTATCTTACCTTCCATCCTGTATAAATAGCATAATCGGAAATAACACAGTCGTTCCATTACTGTAGAACAAGCCACAGAGAGATCGCGGTCCACAGACAGGCTTGCCTGATTTACATGGCGCCAGTCCCATGTCGTCAGTGCAACAGAAAGGTCCATAGTACACGTAGATGGCATGGGCTTTGATGAATTGAAATCCTTATATGACAGATTACATTCGTCACTGTCCTCTCTATCACAACTCGGCGTTGTACGTCATAAATCACTATCAGCATTTTCCATGCCGAATCATGACTATCACTGTCTTCCTGAAACGCCTCGTCTTTGCCACTTTGTCCCCTATTAGACCTGTGAATTCTGTCATGTCACCATTTGTAATGCTTAATTTTACTCGAAAATTCATGTTCAACCGCAAATATATTTTAATTCGTATCATACATTGTAGGCTTAAATAGATGGTATAGTTTTAAATGTCTACCCGTCTATTTACTCGTTAAGCCGGTTAAAGCATTTCTTTCCGGCGTCACTCGAAGAAACACTCGTAATGCCGCACTTTGACTATCGTGACGTGTTGTTCACTGGCTTAAGCACCGAACTCTCGGAGAAATTACAACGTGTTCATAATATGTGTATAAGATATATGTGCAATGTTCGACGATACGATCCATGTTTCGAATCTTTATCGTGGCTCGAACTCAAACACAGCAGAACTTTGCACTGTCTTTCTCTTCTATATCAAATTCTGCGCACCTCAACCGCAAGTTATCTGTGGTCTCGTTTTGTGTATTTATGTTCCAATCATAACCTAAATTCTCGATCTCAGATCACTGGAACCTTGAATTCACCTCATCATAACAGTTCCCGATACTCATCATCATTCACGTCAGACATGGAATACTTTCAAAACCGGTTGCCAAATAGACTGCTTATACTCTGATCTTTCTTAAAAAGTAATTCTTCAATTAATAATTTTTATTGTTAATATATACATTTTTTTTATCTTAATACTTCCTTAGATTCAGATTGTTACAATATTTGTGTTTCACTTACGTAGATAAACTTGTCTTAATTTGCTATTATTATTATTATTATTATTATTATTATTATTATTATTATTATTATTATTATTAATGGTATAATGTTCCTGTATTGCTGTCATTTTTACATTTGATACTGTTGTTATGGATTACAGGTTGAGTGGAAGAAAAGGTCTTATGGCCTTAATTCTGCGAGTAAAAATACAGGGTGATTCACGAGGATTTACTTTTCCTTACGGAGCTTATTTCGGAAGACATTCTGAGCTAAAAATGGCATATAAACATTTGTCCTAATCTCAATATTTTCAAAGTTACACTAATTTGAAGTTGTTTGTAAAATACCATTATTCTTTAGTTTTAAGGGTAAAGAAATATTACAGATAAAGAATGAGGTATTCAGAGTATCATTTCTTTAATTAGCTAGTATTCTAAAGCTAAAAATGTGCTGTTAATTCCGTAGTTGCTTCGTACAGATTTTTGTTTTCGATTTTTGACTACAAAATTATATTTTCTTACGCATTTGTCGTAACAATTATTACAAATCACACCACTCCTGTAAATTTTTTAAGATTATACACTAGAGTGCATAATTAAACCGTGCAGAATCAAGTTCCTAAAGTCGTATGATTTATAACAATTTTTGTGATAAGTGCTAAGTATGATGTCATTTTTAGTTAAAAATTGGAAATCAAAATCTGTATAAAGCAATTAACAACACATTTTTAGTTTCAGAACACTAGCAAATTAACGAAATGACACTTTTTAATAGTTCATTCTCTATTTGTAATATTATTTACCCTCAAAACTAAAGAAAAAAGGTATTTTACTAGCAATTTCAAATTAGTGTAGCTCTGAAAATATTGAGATTAGGACAAATGTTTATATGGCATGTTTTGCTCAGAATGTCTTCGGAAATAAGCTCCTTAAAGGCCCATTCACAATGAAAATTAAACATAACCGTAACATAAACACAGAAGTTTGCGCTCTGGCTACCAAATGGGATTATTCACAATGATTCACATAAGCATTGACATAAACATTACCGTAAGACGTTAACAAGAAAATGTTAACTCTAAACTTTCATGCTTATGCTTACGTGATTTGCAAACAGAACACAATCGTGGAGCGCTGAAGTATACGACAGAATATGAGGAAATGGCGTCGTTGTTATGTTTTCATGGTTACCAAGTATGTTTGCTGTTATGTTTATGTTCCCATCGTGAATGATCTTGATTTTACGTGACGTTTATATTCTTAAGTTAACACTAAGGTTATGTTTAATTTTCATTGTGAATGAGCCTTAAGTGACGGTAAATCCTTGTGAATCAACCTGTATATAATTAAATAAATATTTTACAATGGAGAAATTGAAAAGTAATGAAATTTCAGAAATTTAGCTCCTAAGATCAGTAGTAATCTTAGAAAACACCCCAATTCTAATTAAAATAAAATGTCGTTAGAGCTATGGCGCACAAAGAATATCAGTACAGTAAACGGTTAATAAACTGCAGACAGTTTGCTTTTTAAATGTAATACCTATGGCATGATCGTTTGTGTTCATCTATGATATGCACGAGTGGACAGTTGTGTTTTCCTCAAAAATGTGTAATTCTGAATCTTGTAGGGAGCTAAAAATTGACTCCATGGACGAGCTTCGAATCCCATATTCAAAACCTAGCGATTTAGTCTTTTTGCAGTTCATGCTGAATCATTCTATGACATTCCTTAAAAAAAACAAACTGAAAATATTGGACTAAATATTTGCTCACTTAAAAGACGAATTTATTATTACCTGAAGATGTGCCGCATACACATTGTGAGGTAGAAACTACAGGGACATCATTTTATTTGTACTTCAATTTTTTTATTGTACCTGAGTTTTTGAATATAATTCACTCCCACCCCTTCTACTAGTGACGTTCGAACTGTCCTGCACACAGAACCAAGGCCGCACTGAGTTAGTGAGTATAATATGTTTCAGAAATATGCTCGCGTTTTCCAGCGACGAATGAGCTTTCAATATTGAATCTTATTTTCGCACAGGTACTGTCGTCCGTTTGCCTACGTCGCATCCCGATTTCCCCCACTTGCTTCTGCTCGCCCCTGTGTAAGGGCTGGTAGCTGGGCTGTCTTAGATCTTTTCTGAAAAAACAATAATTTCGGTTGGGAATTGGACGTCTACTTAATATTATACAATTGTTTAAAATAACTTAAATAGAAGGGCCTTGTTGAGTAATTAACTGCGACATAACCACTTGGACGGACAGTAGATAGCATGTCTAAATAATTTTATTTATGCGGGTCGGGAAGAAGTGAAGATTGAATTTACAGTACGTAAGGTACTCTTTTATAGAGTAGATACAGAATTATTTCAACATGAGTTACTAGTACGAAGGACGAAACTGGCAATTGGAATTAGATGCAATAGTCTGTAGTGCGATAATATGCACAAAAGAACTGAACCCTGTATCGAAATGAATGTGTTTAAATATCCATATTATGATTATTTTTCAATTTAACTTCATCATCATCATCATCTTCCTTCACGAATTAGGCCTCTGTAGACCTGTTTCGGCCCCATCTAGCAGTCTTCTTAACGGTCTTCCTGGTCGACGATGTCCTCTAGGTTTATATTGCATCATAATTTTTGGGATTCTTGAATTTTCCATTCTTCTTACATGATCTAGCCAATTGAATTTGTATCTGGTGATTTTTTCTTCTACTGACTCTACTTCTAATTGTTCTAAAATTTCTTCATTCCTTTTTCGGTCTAAAAGAGTATATCCTGCTGTTCTCCTGAAAAATTTCATTTCCGTTGCTTTGATTCTGTTCATGTCTTTTTTCTTTAATGTCCAAATCTCGCTTCCGTATAGAAGGGTGGGTAATGCTAGTGTATTATATATTTTTATTCTTGTAGATTTTTGTACTAATTTAGCTTTTAATGTATTGTTTATTATTCCTAGAATTTGTGTAAATTTGGTAATTTTCTTGTTTACATCTTTTTCATTTTGATAAGATATTTCACAACCCAGATAATTGAAATTTTGCACTTGTTCGAGGCATTGGTTATTGTGTATTATCTTACTTCTCACTGGGTCTTGTCCTAAAAATGCCATTACTTTTGATTTTTGTGCTGAAATTTCCATCCCAAAATCTTTTAATATTTCATTTAATGTATACAATCCTCTTTGTAAATTATCCTCTGAATTGGAAATTATGACTTGATCATCGGCATAGAGTAAGGTATTTAATGTTAGAGCACTGGTTATTTTGATTCCTGATGTGTAGATTTGGTTCCATTTTAAAATAATTTCATTTATATAAATATTAAATAAAGTTGGTGATAGTGGACAACCTTGTCGAACTCCATTATTAACTAATTTCAATTTAACTTCATTCCCTATATTGTACGCTAATGTGCTGTAGACAGTATAATATATACTCTGCATAATAAATACGTCCACATGGACAGCTCAGTTCATGAGTAAAAACACTCATTGTTAATACTGTACTGTATATTGACTAAACAAAAACCTAATGAAAATTATCAAACTCAAAAGCGCGATATTTTCTAGTTTACGTAAATGGATGAACTACTTTTCTTCCCTCCTCTACCTAGTAAAGTGATTTGTTTGTATTTTACGCCAGTATCATCGAACTCCAGTCGTGGAAGGGGGTAGCAAACGGTGTTTCCGGTTCTCGATCCGTTAATTTAAAGGTATAGCCAGGTTAATATTAAAAATGCTAGTAAAATAAAATGATGTCCCTGTATAATTATTTGCCATCATTACATGTCAATGTGAACAGTATGTCGTCCTCTTTAAGACTGCTATTTAATATTGTTTTTGACTGACCGCCTCAATTTTACAGACATTCAGACAAGCATATGAATACTCCTATTTGAATCACTGCCAAGAGTTCCAGACGCCATCTAGTGTCGTGCCAGGCAAATCGTTCTTAACAAAGGATTTCCCATAGGGCTCTGTCCCGTGAACAACGAAAAAACTGTCATACCGTACGTGGTATCTTTTTGCTCTTTCCTTCCTCACGTCTCTGTTTTTCTTTCTCTCTCACGAAAAGATTCAAAAGTGATAATTAAACTGGCCCTCTATCTCATCCAAAACTTAATAGATTGAAGGAGGAACCGGGGAAAAATATCGCATAGACTAAATTCTGACTCAATCTATCCACCGTTATGGTACTTACCATCGATGGAATTTATAACGATGATATCTGACGAGATGAGGCCAAGGATTCACAATGGAATTACAAGACATTCGCCTTACAGTAAGAAAAAATATCTGAAAAACTCAACCAGGTTATCAATCCTAGCGAAAATCGAACGCATATCCTAGCGTAGTTCCAGAACCGAAGAATTACGCGCGTACCGGTTGAGCTACGAAGATACCACCACCACCACCGTAGAAACTATTTCATTTACAGTAAAAAGTTACAAGATTTTCCTTACGCTTATTTTCCAATGCGTACTTTTAAGAAATTTAGTCATTTAATGTTCATACCGCTTAAATTTATTTACTTCCATTGAACGTTTAAATCTAGATCTAATAATTATGACTATGATGAAAGGAAAGAGCTGAAATGTAATGACCAGACTTCGGTCCCGGGCACAGGAACGCATGAAGTTCAGAACGCACGGTGATTAGTGTTCTGTTGGTCGAGTGTAGTGGGAGATGAAGAGCGCCCTTGCTTCGTGTCTCAACATGTAAACAGTCCGTCACAGTACGGCACAAAATATATTTCACTCTGTACAGATGCAGTATATACAGCACATTCCTGTGTAGACAATAAATGTCTACCAGTAAAGTATTAACGTGAGTTGTAACCAGGATTCGAGACTTCGGACCCAATAGAGCAGTTCAGTGGGAAATCCGCATAACGGCGTACTGAGTATAGTGATAAAGCGTACAGTGGGTGGGGGTACCGTAAAATGAATGCCAACAAATACGCAAAGGAAAACGCTCTGGATTTGAAGGTTCTGACGAATAATCTGGTTTTCATACAAACTGTGTCTGAAATTATTATACTGTTAGAAAAGTCAGAGCAAGTGATGCCGGAAGCCCTCAAATTAATTTAGAATATAATGGTGAGAATTAATGAGACATCAAGTACACCGGTTACTGAACGTGTAAAACAGAAGTGGAAATAAATTTTATGTAAAAATAACGGATATGAAACTTTGTGTAACATAAACAGCAAATTAGTGGACATAGAGTCACCCGAGAATAAAGGACTGTCTCTTAGAGACTATAATGATGTTAGGTTTTTTCGTTTTGCTCCTATCACGTCATGCAGCGTAGAGCGCAGCTTTCTACAGTACGAACTTTGGCAGATAACCGAAAATGATTTACGTTTGAGACACTGAAAATGTATCTTGTAGTAGGTACATTGCAATTCGGTACTGTAACTGCACTTCCTAAAGACGACCAATAGGATAAATGAAAAAAATTAAATTGCTAGACGCTTATTTCCACCATTAACATTGTGTATAACTAAACACAAATGCTTTTATCAAAGACAGGAGAATAAATGCTTTTCACATTCTCTTGACATTGTCATTGTGTAATGTATATTTACCTTCAGAATGTACATATGTGTGTTTCCCCATACTACCGCACTCTACTCTAAATAGCAACGCTGTTACCTCAACACGTCTCTATCTACCTGCAGCGAGTCAACAACCTATAGTGCATGCACAGTAAACTTATTGTATCGGGTCCAAAGTCTCGAAGCCTGGTTGTAACCTTCAATCAGGTGTCCCTACGCCGAAGCCTGTTACACGTACCGCAGCCAAGCAGCACTAGGCCTACACACAACGGTAATGCACATTACGGACCCACCTGTGCTGTTGCAGTCGGGTGACTGCACACGGGTCATGACGTCATTTATACTCCGTGTACTCTAAACCTCATACTGATTACTCTGTGTCCCTAGGCGGAAGCCTGATAATGAGATCATTCTTTTCAGTTGGGGAGGATACACATAAAGAAAACTGAAGTTGCGACAACATCACCAATATTATTGAAGCAATATGAGAACACATTGTCCAAATTCTAGTGGAAGATGAAATAAATTTCAATTCCCAGAATATACCCTCATCTAAGTCTAAGGAAAGAAAACATGACACGAACGGTTTATACTACGCCAGAACATTGACGAAGTTGATTACAAAATGACAGGTAACATGATTAGAGAGAGAACAATTTATTCTTATATCAATCAGAAGGCACTGACGGCAACAGCTGTGAGCATCTCTGAGTTATCTTGCCTTCGCTGGAGCCAGACCAGAGATCGGTCCCTGCACTCAGGCTTACTTTGACCCATTATGAGCAATATACAGGGTGAACCGTAAATAATGTCATTAATTTCAGACGTTTGTTCTATGAGGCATTTGAAATAAAAAAAAGTTACACAGAAGTTTGCTCGTTTGTGCTTACTTTTCGAGATAAAAATTGTTTTATATGAAACATTTCAGAGCGTTGGTTACAATGATTATTTATTAAAACAGAAAAATTCGCTCCGGCGCCGGGGAAAGGACCCAGGTTCTTGGTTCTACGTACCAAGCGCTCTAATCACTGAGCTACGTCGAAGTTCAATCCACAACGCCGGATAGAACCCGCTCTTCTAGTGTTTTTCCCTTCGTGGCCTTACTCCATATTCGACATATATGTTGATATTTAATATATATCAACATATATGTCAACTGCTATTATACAAGGAGCGCACTCAATTGAGTGACTTAGTGGCCGGGATTCCACAGTATATGTATGCACTGTTGGGCGAAGAATCTATGCAAAGATTTTTTTTCTCCTCTAATAACCATTGTTACCATGACAGATAAATTCTGTAGGACTAAAAATTAATCTTAAAATAGATATCATAGCGTATTTTGAAACAACCATTGATTGAATTCTCAATGTGCTCAGTCAGTTTAAGAGAACAATATATTATGAAAAAATTGATTGGAAGTATTTTAGTTTTGTCCTTTAAATGCGCAGATATATGATCCGAACAAATGTAACGAAAAGTTAAATTTGTTCGGATCAAATTTCTGCACATTTAAAGGACAAAACTAAAATTCTTTCAATTATTTTATATCATAAAATACTTATACCTTAAATTTACTGAGTATATTGGGTTTAAATCTATAGGTTTCCTAAAACACGCCATGAAATATTTCATATAAAACAATTTTCATCCTTAAAAGGAAACGAAAAACACGCAAAATTGAATTTACATTACTTAGGCCTACTTTCCTGGTTGGCATTCATGAAACCGACGTTGATAGGTGGACCATCGTTCCTCGGCCCTGCACAGGCAGGTTTCATCTTCGGGCGAGTACCTGATGAGCCCCATGATCCGGAGTTCAAAACCTTTCCTAATTTAATATTGCCTATTTTTAATATACCAGATGACAGATGATAGATTAAATCAGGGGAAGGTGAAGAGTGTTGGTGGAATAATAAAAGAAAACGGGAGTACCCAGGGAAAAACCGTAACCACTAATACCACAGCGACGTGGATCGAACTCAGCGAATCTGAATTGAAGACGAGCGCACTAGGGCTTAATCCATACACTCGGCGAACTGTGTAGAGAATTTCTTTCAAGTTTTCAGAAAATGTGTATGAATCATAGTTTAGACCGTCACTAGGTACGAACGCACGGGCTCGTGAATATCAAGTAGGGATGTTTGATATGCAGCCCGTAAACGCAGTACGTGCTGTACTCGTCACATGGGCCGATGCGGTTCAGGCTTTTCACTACAACTCAAATTGGCAGACAAGAATTTAAGAAGGAAAGACTGTACTATAACAAGCTTCAGTAGTATTATTGCAATAAAAATCTCTGTGCGTAAATAGACCACATTACATCCATTCTTCATTAGCTTTCTAATCCACTGTACAATGAGATCGAAAGGTGATAAGAAATAAAGAAAAAACTGCTTATTTAAAATTCTGCAGTTCATTCACCGATAGTAATCTTCACACGATTTGAACACAAATTTCATGCCTGTTTAAAAAGATTGTAAGTTTAAAGGACGAAACACTATTCAACTATAATAATAATAATAATAATAATAATAATAATAATAATAATAATAATCTATCTATATATAATTTGAACTGGTAATGGAAATTACGGGAAAATGGTTGAACGGATTTTAATGAATGGCCCGCCATTTTGAAGCTTGGCATCGAAGGATTTTCAGAAAAATAGTAACATTCTGTGAAGCGTTAGCTTTCCTACATAATTTTCCTATTTTCCAAAATCCATCTTTCATCAGTTTTGAGAATTAATTGCATTTCAGCACGGACGTGATTTCAGAATAAAACAAAACACACACTACAATAAACAATAGGCTATTACACGAAGGCCATGCCCTGCAGGATTGCTAACATTTTGAGCTCAAATTCAATTGGTTATTAAAACTTCAACACTTACTACAAATAATTTATTGGTCTGATTGTACGGTGTGCAATTTTCTGAGTACAGCTCTGTATTGGATATTAAAATCTACAAAACTTGAGGTGGTTTTATGACATTATTACCATTAGAAATGAAATATTATTATAGTTAATGCCATGATGTGACTATTTTTCATTAATTATGCATATTAATGCTATATTGATAATATGAAAGTGAAACAGTTTGGGGTTATATATGTAGATGTAGAGAATGTCTAAAATAAGATCTTCATTTCTATAATGTAGGCACTTAGTGGCGGCTATAAAATATATATAGGATATATAACTACAAAACTTACGTAAGATAATAATATTGTTATTAAAATCGAATATTTTATAGTTATTAATCAAGTGGGGGTGGGTCTCTTTCATATACTTAATGGCGGTGTGGTGTAGATATTTATATGCATCATTTTCTTCAGTATTGGCTCGAGAGAGCGCAAAAATTGCAGTTCCTAAGGAAAGACAAAGTTATGACTTACTGATAAAATAAGAGGCTACAAAATTTTGTAGTCTCCCGATCTTTTCAGCAAGAGCTCTTAGCAGGATAAAATGATGTTACCCTCTACATTTCAAGCTCTCTATGCAGCAGCTATGTCTATTGTTCGAAAGCATAGCAACCTGACTTTTTTTAACTTTCACCTACATTACACAATGACCTTAAATAGCTATTGGTTTACTCCTAAAAAAAAAAACCCCACTGACCGTCCTCACATTGTTACTTGCCTTTTCGCGTTGAAACTCAAAAACTGAAGATGGATAGGTTCAAGAAAAAGTATTTGCCATAAAAAACATTCAGAGGGAGTATTTTTCATTATTATTGAAGAAAATAATTTTAAAAATGTCTGGTATTCTTCATTGAAAATAAATGTGCAAAATTTTTATTTGAATATCTAATGAACTTAGTTTGCAGCATTTGCTGCACAAGCCACTAATAATAATAATAATAATAATAATAATAATAATAATAATAATAATAATAATAATAATAATAATAATAATAATCACGATAATAATGAAAGGATATAATAATTAGTGAAAAATGTGCAGTTTGTATCATTATAATCGAATATTCAAACAAGAATGACGCGGGACAGATAATATTTTCTATGAAATTTATGACGCGAGAAAAGGGTGTAAAACTTCAGTCATTTTACGTACTTACCATATCGTCCTACTTAAAATAAATCACTGCAAACTGAAAGCGTAACAATTTCGAAATATATTTCATTACTATCGAGCAAAACTAAATTATTTACTCTTTGTTAATAACTAGCCTTATATTGTTGGGGAACGATAGGGTGAGTTACGGTAGTTTCAAGTTTACTATCGATTCACCAGTCGGTACTGTAGCATGCGTAAACAGTGTATCTGCTGAATAATAATGCCGAAGGTTAAAGGTATTCAGGCGCAAATTTTTGCAGCGGAATTTGGTGAAACACTGAAGATGTGAGTTGTTGTGAATTATAATTGAACGGAGTTACGCCGAAAACCTGTTTCGAGATTTGGCCATTGAAATAAATCTGTTTTTTTTATAAAACATTTTATGCAAGAAGTATTATAAAATTCATACTATTACAAAAATTAGCAAAAATAATACCAAAACAAAAAAGGCTAACCGATTTTTAATAAGAGACCAGTAGTTGAATTAATATTTCAAAGCAAAATAAATAAATGCATTTTATGCAATATGCTTAAACGAATGTTTTCTTATAAATACCAGAAAAATTCAGATATCGCATTTTTTTCGAGTTAAAGTAGCTTGGCATCAACAGATTTGTGCAAATATCATTTTTTCAAATTGTCGGTTGGTCTATTATTGCGTAACTCCGTCAAATTGTACGGATCATGAAGGAAAGGAGGAAACTCAAAAACATAATAATTCTTCTGCACATAACGAAAGGTACGTAAAATATATATTTCTAATGCTATACAGAGTGTTTAAAAAATACGGGGCATAATTTCAGGTATGTATTTCCCACATGTAGACAATCAAAATAATTCATTACAACATGTGTCCGGAAATGCTTCATTTCCGAGTTATGGCCTTCACAACATTGAAATTCACCGGAACGTTTTTCTTTCCGCAGGTCGTTGTCATTACAGAAGGTGTTCAAAATGTCCACCTCCTGCTTGAATACAGACCTCACATCGATGTCTCAATGACCTGCGAACACGATCCCAAACTCCAGGAGTATTGCGTATGTCCTCAGAACATGCCACAATTCGATTCCGAAGGGATTCCAAATCAGGCACCGGAGACGAATAAACCAATGATTTTAAATGGCCCCACAAGTAGAAATCGAGAGGGTTCAGATCAGGTGAGCGTGGAGGCCAAGCAATTGGGCCACCTCTACCTATCCATCGATCAGGAAACCTTCGATCCAAGTACCGGCGAGCCGTACGACTGAAGTGTGCAGGAGCGCCATCATGCAAGAGGTGAATGTGTTGACGATTGATCAGTGGAGTGTCTTCTAAAACATGAGGTATGGTGTTTTCCAGGAAGTTTGTGTACGCCTGCCCCGTAAGTCTGTTTGATTTGAATACTTGTCGCACAGTCTAACGCCTACACAACACCGAATGTAACCTTCGCCTCGGAATGAATTGTCAGAGTGCCGTCTTAATGTGTCCTTTGA
The DNA here is from genome assembly GCF_040183065.1 of Periplaneta americana. Classification (NCBI taxonomy): domain Eukaryota; kingdom Metazoa; phylum Arthropoda; class Insecta; order Blattodea; family Blattidae; genus Periplaneta; species Periplaneta americana. The sequence continues at coordinate 145,894,117 of NC_091121.1, read as the reverse complement.
CGGCTACGACCTGCGGAAAGAAAAACGTTCCGGTGAATTGCAATGTTGTGAAGGCCATAACTCGGAAATAAAGCATTTCAGGACACATGTTGTAATGAACTATTTTGATTGTATACATGTGAGAAATACATACCTGAAATTATGCCCCGTATTTTTTAAACAACCTGTATAGTTATATTTATTTTCAGAGCTGTCCAGATTTGTTATTATCGTAATCGATTGCACAACCAAGTCAATGTGCTCGTACTAGCTCACGATCCCGGCCTGTGTACCATGCTACAGTCAACATTTGTAATCGGTCCTCAACATTACAAGTCTAATTAATAACCAGTCATAAATAATTCTGTGCCGACCAAATACATAACCTAAAATGAACCACAGGCAATAATAACTTATATGCTGTACATTATGTACTTAAATATTCATGAATAAAGCAATAGTGAATTTCTTTGGGAGGTGGTTGTAAATAGAATCCGGAAGCGGTTGCAAACACAGCCGCACCACATTGGCAAAATTTTCCTTTTCAAGAAAGATATTAGAAATGGACGCAGAGGTATTTGCAAAGAATCCCCGTTAAAAGACAATAATGAGGACATGGAAATTCTTGTAACTAAATCCAAAGTTATGGGTTTCGAAAGAAAGAAACCAATTAGTAACCAAATATGCCTTGGCCATGTAATACTGGAACAAATTAACAATTTCAAATATCTCGAGCGCATACAACATATCAAGGAGATCTAGACTTGCAAAAGTAGGTTATACATTTTGTTAACCCTTTGCAGCACAGTAAGCCAGAAAATGGAAACGAAATGTAATTTTTTTTATGTTTTTCATATTATGGATCATAATAAAGCTTCGATTATTTTTTTTTTTTCAAAATTTTAACTCTGCACGCAATTTCAAAAAAATGATTGCCACTTTGAGCATGCACTATGCCACTGTAGGAATTATGATGAAATATATCAATATATAGCATAATGTGACATTTACAAAGGTATTACATATATCATTTAATAATATTGCTCTTTTATAGCTGAGCATTGATTCATTCATTACTTTTGATTATACAATTTAAAACAGTTCTTATTATTTATCGTTCAGGCATAGTGCCACTTCGTACGTTGAACGCACATGGCATTTCTATATTGTCTACCACCACCACCACCACCACCACCACCACCACCACCACCACCACCACCACCACCACCACCACCACCACCACCACTACTAACATATCTTACTTATGGCTTTTAAGGAACCCGGAGGTCCATTGCCGCCCTCAAGTTAAGCCCACCATCGGTCCCTATCCTGAGCAAGATTAATCCAATCTCAGATAAATGTAATAAATTAAACTGTATCATCAAACTATGGATTCATGGCATTATTTAGAAACCGCCGTTTTGGCTATGTGAATAGCTTTTACGCTCCACAACCAAGCGGTCCATGGTTCAATTCGCTTCGTGGGGGATTGAAAAATTCTATCTTGGCCCATGGAACTGAATGTTGTTTTGTGATCGTCTTTTGATGTCTCAGAGGTGGCCTTGCGTAACACTGTTTCCTTCGTTCCCATGGTCCGCGTTTATGAACCTCCTACTACGAAGCCAGGCATAAGAGAGGTTAAGCGGAGTGAGAAAAAAAGAGAGACAGCAATGTTTAAAACAGATATGCCTTTCCGAATTATCTAATGTTATTTAACTGTTAGAATTGGTATAGCAGTAAATTCGTAAGAGTTATTTTCACAACGTCAGTTCGTTGAGCAATCTATTTGCAAATGTATTATTTTACTACACTAGCCTTGGACATAAAGGGGAAGGAGAAAGGAAAGAAGATGTCCCAGCCATGTTCTTTCTACTTCACCGCATTAGAAACAAACCACATAGTAAAGCATTGTAAATCAGTGGTGGATTTTAGCCGACCAGCGAGAGCAGAAATCTATGATGCATGCCTTATCTCGTATAATTCGTCACTGAGCAATGATTGCCTTCAGGCACGGTCGACTCTGCTTCAGGTCTACTCATATCGGTCCGATACATAACTATCCCTGCCGGGGAATGTGGAGTGGGGAGTTAAGGGGTAGTCTGCAGTACCTCAATTGAGGTATTAACGCCTAGCAGTGCACTACACTATACTATAAGCTACTTAATTAACTCTTAAATATCGAATATAACTCTTCATACAAGGCACTAATAAAAGATAGACAGTCATCTCTGTAGGATTGAGATAATATTCTTTTTAAAACAAAACTTGATATTATGGCTTATGTGCAACTAAAACCATTACGTCCACACCTGTGAAGTAACGGTTAGCGCGTCTGGCCGCGAAACCAGGTGGCCCGGGTTCGATTCCCGGTCGGGGCAAGTTATCTGGTTGAGGTTTTATCCGGGGTTTTCCCTCAACCCAATATGAGCAAATGCTGGGTAACTTTAGGTGCTGGACCCCGGACTCATTTCACCGGCATTATCACCTTCATCTCATTCAGACGCCAAATAACCTAAGATGTTGATAAAGCGTCATAAAATAACCTACAAAAATAAAATAAAAAAAACATTACAGTATGATTCATAACCATTATATCTGCGATTATTAAGAGGCCACGTCATAAAACACAGGAAAACGAGGTTAGTTTTTAAATGTCGTAGTAAGCGTACATATATCATTCTTGATTCACATGCGGCTGGATTGAAGACGTGAGTAAAAACAGTATATTCCTCAAAATGAAACATTTCGAGTTTAATGCTGCTATCTCTTGCTTGCAAGGGATAATAACTAGTTATGATCGGTCCAACGTCAGGAAGCATCACAGAGGTTGATCATATCCCATAAAAATTTCTGGTGTTTATTATTGTTGTCTTGTAACATTTTAGAGCTTTATTTTCTCTTTCTTGGAAGAAACGAGGGTTACGCCGTTTCCCGCACATGTCTTCAATTGTTCCTCGTATTTTAATTTCCGATTGGTCAGGTTTTGTTTTCACGGTTTTAGTTGTGTTTTTTTCCATATATGTACATTTCATTCAGTTTGGTTATTTTTACTTCTTTTGCTGTTATTGCTTTCGTTGCTAAATTTTTAAATATATCCTCAAGCAATGCATTGTGTTGAAGAACTACGTTACGACCCGTACCACTGTTTTAATATGAAACAAAAGGAAATACAGTACAAGGAAGTTTCTGCTGGCAACCGTAGTTTACGCCATACAAATTGATATGCTCCCGGGGGTAAACATTAATGATTTTTCAACTCGTGCACGATCTGGAGAGCAGTAGCTGCCATGAACATAGGTAACTCTCCGTACTTACTTACAAAAGGCTTTTAAGGAACCCGAAGGTTCATTGCCGCCCTCACATAAGCCCGCCAGCGGTCCCTATCCTATGCAAGATTAATCCAGTCTCTATCATCATACCCCTCCTCTCTCAAATCCATTTTAATATTATCCTCCCATCTACGTCTCGGCCTCCCTAAAGGTCTTTTTCCCTCCGGTCTCCCAACTAACACTCTATATGCATTTCTGGATTCGCCCATACGTGCTACATGCCCTACCCATTTCAAACGTCTGGATTTTAAGTTCCTAATTATGTCAGGTGAAGAATACAATGCGTGCAGTTCTGTGTTGTGTAACTTTCTCCATTCTCCTGTAACTTCATCCCTCTTAGCCCCAAATATTTTCCTAAGCAGCTTATACTCAAACACCATTAACCTATGTTCCTCTCTCAGAGTGAGAGTCCAAGTTTCACAACCATACAGAAGAACCGGTAATATAACTGTTTTATAAATTCTAACTTTCAGATTTTTGGACAGCAGACTGGATGATAAGAGCTTCTCAACAGAATAATAACACGCATTTCCCATATTTATTCTGCGTTTAATTTCCTCTCGAGTGTCATTCATATTTGTTACTGTTGCTCCAAGATATTTAAATTTTTCCACCTCTTCGAAGGATAAATCTCCAATTTTTATATTTCCATTTCGTACAATATTCTGGTCACGAGACATAATCATATACTTTGTCTTTTCGGGATTTACTTCCAAACCGATCGCTTTACTTGCTTCAAGTAAAATTTCCGTGTTTTCCCTAATCGTTTGTGTATTATCTCCTAACATATTCACGTCATCTGAATAGACAAGAAGCTGATGTAACCCGTTCAATTCCAAACCCTGCCTGATATCCTGAACTTTCCTAATGGCATATTCTAGAGCGAAGTTAAAAAGTAAAGGTGATAGTGCATCTCCCTTCTTTAGCCCGCAGTGAATTGGAAAAGGATCAGATAGAAACTGACCTATACGGACTCTGCTGTATGTTTCACTGAGACACATTTTAATTAATCGAACTAGTTTCTTGGGAATACCAAATTCAATAAGAATATCATATAATACTTCCCTCTTAACCGAGTCATATGCCTTTTTGAAATCTATGAATAACTGATGTACTGTACCCTTATACTCCCATTTTTTCTCCATTATCTGTCGAATACAAAAAATCTGATCAATAGTCGACCTATTACGCCGAAAACCACACTGATGATCCCCAATAATTTCATCTACGTACGGAGTTAATCTTCTCAAAAGAATATTGGACAAAATTTTGTACGACGTCAACAAAAGTGATATTCCTCGAAAGTTACCACAATTGGTTTTGTCCCCCTTCTTAAAAATAGGTACGATTATGGACTCCTTCCATTGTTCTGGCACAATTTCCTTTTCGCAAATAGCAAGTACAAGTTTATAAATTTCGCTATATAATGCACTTCCATCCTCTTGTATTAATTCTGCTTGAATTTGATCGATACCTGGAGACTTGTACTTTTTCAGATTTTCTATCGCAATTTCGACTTCTGAAAGCGGGAGTTCGGGTATAAATGGCTCAGCAGTTTGTATTTCAATTTCGTCCCGATCATTTCTATTTGTACATTTAGTAGTTGCGCAAAATAGGTTTTCCATCTGTTTAGGATTGATGGAGAGTCTGCAAGCAAGTCACCATTCTCATCACTGATCACGTTTACCCTTGGCTGATATCCGTTCTTAAATTCCTTTATACCCTTATATAAATCTCGAATGTTTTTATTCTTACTATTTGTTTCTACCTCATTCAGTTTTTCCTTCAAGTAATCTCTCTTTTTATTCCTAAGTGTACGACATGCTTCCCGTCTTCCATTGAAATAATTATCTCTTTTCTCCTCAACTGGATCCTGTAAGAATTAGGTAACTCTCCGTGCAATTCATAATGTTGAAAAAAAATTTGGATTCTGCACATTGCTAAATTTATAAACTACTTTTGAATAAGAGACTATGTCCGATAGATTATTATAATATTATTATTATTATTATTATTATTATTATTATTATACAAAACCCTATTTCCAGTAGCAGCGAAGTTGATATTAAACCTGGCGTTCTCCACAATATTCTTTTACATTTATCCAACTCCAGTTAATAACTTAGTTGCGTCTTGGAAATCCTGGATGAGAAGGTCAAAGACAACTTCTTTCTTTCAGTTGCTGTACAATCCTTCGAGAATTTCTTTGGCTATACAAATACCATTTTCTCATAGAGAAAAATGAAACGATGTGATGATTTGACGACGCCATTTAAATGTTAAAGGATATTAAAGCTGAATAACATGATGTCAAATAAAATTAGAAAGGAGAAAGCTGTATGCAGATAAAAGTTGACGGACTAAGAGCAAATGAAAACAAAGATCAATTCTGTAATGCCTTGAAGCCTGGATTTTTAACTTTACAGAAGCCGAACGCTTGATAAATTAATTTGACGTATAATTCTAACATATAGTAAAAAATAAACTGTTGTGCAGCATTTTAATTCAAACTAGAATCTTGTCGAAAGAAAGATATCACGATATGATCTTCTAATATTTGGCTGTGAAATCTTTGAACACAGGTGAAGTAAAACCAAAAAGCGTTAATCTCTCTCACTGTGCTATGAACTACACTTCGTTCCGTAATGTCTGACAGGCGACGTAAACACTGCCGGCAGAGGAGAAGAGAAGAACAATTGCTATTCAACCAATGGCAGAGGTCTCATTCTACGCTTGTCTTCAAGTTGGGCGAGGTAGAACACTCCAGACCGCCCAAATTAAGCGTGGAAAGACCCCTGCCATTAGTACAGTATCAATTATCCTTTCTCTCTCTGCCGGAAAATGTTTACGTCGCCTGTCAGACATGATGGAATGAAGTATAAGATTCAGGCGACAGATCCATCTCAAAATCAATTTGTGGTTACATGTTAGGGACTTTTACGTATTTATTATATGGATTTGGTTTTGTAAGGTGATAAGTAAGGTTTGGATAAAGTAACTGTACAAGGATAGGCTGTATAGCTGTATTGGATAGGGCTCTGACACTATCCCCAACCGCTAGCTAAAATTCTACCTGCTGATAGAAGTGCTCCCACCACCTAGCTAAAACATCACAGCATATTCCGAATCTCACCGGACCTGTGGACATCAATGACGTCACGCTGCAGCGAAATAGGAACAAAACTGCTGGAAGGTTCAATGGATAACATGGTGGCTGTACAAGTTGTTGTCCGTGCTACGCTAGCAAGAATTTGCGAAATTTCCATACTGTCATCTCGTTCAAAGAAAAGAGTGCATAAACAATTTATTTCTTGAACCAGCAGTAGTAACTGGTCCGTTGACATGTTCGCTCATAAGCCATTAACATATTGCTTTTACGTTGTGCTCATTACAAACAATACAGCAGAACACACCACCATGACACAACAGTGCACGATGTCATTCGACTGCTAATTCCCGCCCTATACAAGAACCAATCAGATTCACTGATAGCGGCTGCTACCACCACCTCTGCAAGCTGATTGAACCGGTGCGACACCGGTGGAGCGTCAGTGACGTCATCGATGAAATTCGGAACATCAGATTGCTCAGCGCTGAGATTCGGAATACGCTCTCAGTGAACTGGCTGGAGGACACGCGACAACTAGTTAATGTTTGTAAACAAAACGCACGGACCAAGGATGCCTATCCTGATACAGTTACTTTATCCCAACGATAGTGATAAAATAGAATACTTTTTTGTTGTTTTACGATAAAGTTGATTATAGGTTATTGAGCAATAGTGATATAGTGGGACAGAAAATGTAATAGCCTAACAGAAACTGTCCAAACATGACTTCCATTTAGAATCGTCGGAGCTTTATCACGGATACCCGGAATGGAATAAGGATGGCTACAGTCGCTCAGTTAATAGTGTGGTCAACAAAGTACATGGTAGGTGAAACGGTTCAATTTATGTTTATATATTATTTGGTATATGTAATGAAACGCAAACTTTATTCTGTTAATGGATGAGAAATTACATAAAGAATGTAAACAATATAAACTGTCAAAATTATATACGAAGTACATATCGGCTCATAGAATAAAATATCTAGCGAAATTTAATTATGTCTCATAATTTTATTTTTAACTATAAAATACCATGCTTTTAAGATTGATAGTAGTTTAATTATTTGTTTATATTTTGACTGAATGTTATTTCCAACGATCTTGCACCAAACACCTAACACACACCAATACACAATTGAGTAACAAACGATGCATCGGCGTACAGTAGTGGCAAAAAAAAACAGACCGTCCCTTGTAGCTGATTTCAGAGCCTTGTTCACTCCAGAGCACGATAGACTGGTAACTAAGACTTTCGTGGTTCGAATCCTGCCTGGGAAGGAAACTTTTTTTTGTACCTTATTCAAATTTATTCCCAATACTTTTCGATTGCAGCGATATTTTACACCTTAATTAACTTATTATTCCCATAACATGAATTTTACCAGCTAACGAAAAGTATTGGAATAAATCTGAATAATGAACAAAAAAAAGTTTCCTTCCCAGGCAGGATTCGAACCACGAAAGTCTTAGTTACCAGTCTATCGTCCTCTGAAGTTTGTTCACTCTGAAATAGCTAAAAGGGTCAGTCCGGTTTTTTGCCACTACTGTACATACCGGGCAAAGTGGCCTAAATAATGACTGTCTATTCTCTTTTCCAAAAATGTTAGACTCACAAAACACTTTTTTTTTTCTGGGAAAACCATGAGAGTTACACAGAAACAACATTTAACTTTTTTCTTCGGTTATTTATGCTCTACCACTAGTATTTTTTGGCAGTTTGCATCGTTTACACCGTGTATATACTAGACGAATTTTGAGCTCTGGAAACGTTATTCCATTAAAGTGTTTCCAGCTACAGCATTTAAACATTGTGTATTAGATTAGGACTACTTCTCATTATCTCCGAAACAAGAATACTCCTCTGCATGTAATTTAAAAAAAAAATCCTGGTTGGGACAAGTTAACTGGTTGAGATTTTCTCCGGAGTTTTCACTCAACCCATCAAGATCAAATGCTGGGTAACCTTCGGCGTTGGATCCTGGACTCATTTCGCCGGCATTATTACTTCCATATCATTCAGACGCTAGATAACCACAGTAAGATAAAGCGTCGTAAAATAACTCACTAAAAACGGAAGCATGATGGAAATATAGTTCATAGTATGACAAACGGAGTTGCGTAACAGGTCTCACTTGTAAATTAACAATACAAGAAAAATTCTTAAGACCGCAGAAATGTACATGAGAAAGGAAACACATGACAAGAGACACAAATTACAAGACAAAAGTGTAAAATATAAAGCGTATGGAAATGGGTAGCAAGGCGGAGACAAGAATGGAATGATAAAATATAGCTTCTACATGGCATATAACAAGACCGTTATATCACTCGTACTAGACAACATTCAAATACGAAAGAGATGACTTGGGAAACATAGAAAGAACTGTTCGTTTGATAAATGACTGAGAGAGCTTTACAAATTTAAAACACAAAAATATGAATGAACTGTATGCAACCAAGGGCCGCAACGTTTTAAAGTGAACGAATGTTTACAGAGTGGAGCATTATTACCAGACAATTCTGAAAATATTAAATGAAAAACATTTATTCCAAAAATTGTAACTGAAAAAATTACTGCATTTACATGATAGCTTCAATATCAATTACCTGCTAGGCTACTTGATGTTAGATTCTACTATTTTGCTATATTTTATAGTGTGTGGAAATTATATTTGAATTGGTGGGTCTGACGTGCCATTATTTTCTGCGTACCTCTGGAAAAAAGAACTCGGCAAGAGACTAGTGATGTCCTTAGTGTGGAGTATGGCATTGTATTGGGCATGAACATGGACATTACGAAGAAGTGAAGAAAAGCGAATAGAAGCATTTGAAATGTTGCTAAAGGGAAGAATGGACCGTATGAAGTGGACAGATAGAATAAAAAATGAAGCTGTGCTGGAAAGAGTGGGTGAAGAAAGAATGATGCTGAAAATGATCAGAAAGAGAAAAACGAATTAGTTGGCTCACTGACTGAGAAGAAACTGCCTATTGAGGGATGCACTGGAAGGAATGGTGAACGGGAGAAGCGTTCGGGGCAGAAGAAGATATCAGATGATAGATATATAAATCATATGCGGAGACGAAGCGAAAGGTAGAAAATAGAAAAGATTGGAGAATGTTGGGTTTGGAGTGAAAGACTTGCCCTGGAGCAGAACACTTATGTATTTAGGCCTATGTACTGTATCTATATATGTATGTATGCATGTATGTATGTAGTCGCCCTCGTAGCGTAGTTGGTATAGCGCTGGCCTTCTATGCTCGACCCCGGCCCAGGTCGATGACATTTAAGTGTGTTTAAATGGGAGAGGCTCATGTCAGTAGACTTACTGGCATGTAAAAGAACTGCTGTGGGACAAAATTCCGGCACACCGGCGACGCTGATATAACCTCTGCAGTTGCGAGCGTCGTTAAATAAACCATAATTTAAATTGTATGTATGTATGTATGTATGTATGTATGTATGTATGTATGTATGTATGTATGTATGTATGTATGTATGTATGTATGTATGTACGTGTCATTGTGCACTATATTGTATAGTGAGGAGGAAAGTTTGGATAGTTTAAGAGGTTTCTGCTTGTAATCCGGTCCCAATGGCGGGAAGTTTGATAACTCCACAATGATCACAACGTTTCCCTATAGCAGTTTCTAGAAATATACATAATTTAATCCATATAGACGTTACCTGCGTAAGGGAATCTACTTTACATGAGATAATGGTGATATTAATGATAACTACATGGAAATATGGCATATTTAACTGGAGTACAGTACACAGCGAGATTTCTCCCAATCGCTATCCCTGTCCGCATTCGTAGAACTGGAGTTTGATTTGCTTGGCTTGGCTTTTCCAACGTGCCGTTATATATACTATGGCCTATCGTTCGCCCATTATATGCGATGACTGTGAAAGTTCGATAGATACCCAGGGTGTTATTAGTTAGTCCGATGCTGACAGGTAACCCATCCTGCCTTAGCTATGACAAGCTCTTTCTATAGGCTATCGGCACCGGAAAAACGAACCACACCACAGAATTTACCCAGCTTCCTTTTAAGTGGATGAAATAAGGAGGATGTAGAAAGTATTGGTGGAATAGAAGAGGGAAACGAAAGTACTCTGAGATAATAATTACAGAAGAATTGTGTCCACTCCTAAGATAGAAGAAATATCAGACTCAAACACACCATGGAGCACATCGGACTGCCACCACATAATGAAGGATTTATAACAGTAGCAATAATAGTAAACTTAATACGAAACAATAAGTAATTTCACATGGGTAAAGTAACAGCTACAAGTATTTTATGAGTATATTCAATACAACATTATTATGAGGCAAGAGACTGAGCTCCAATGTTCGGAAAAGTCCTCACTACATCTACAATCTGAGCTCATGCTTAACTGGGGGAGGTGTGACTACATAAATTCTTGTAACAAGGACAGCAGAGCAGGTTTAGCGTGGCTAAGATTGGGGGCATGGAAGGGTAATAAAATTGTCAAAGAAGAAGGGGAACGTCTTTGTCCGCTTTGCAAAGAAAAGGATTCCTATATGCATATTTTATTACTGTGTGTCCAATTGGAACAGGTGCGGAGAAAATATTTACCACCCTCGATGCTAAGTCAGAGTAGGAGTTCGCTTGCATGTCTTGACCTCATGGGGAATAGAGAATGGGAACAAAGGACTGGATTGTTCCTCTTTAAGGCGAGGAAGATTAGAGCTGCAGCTGTCGAAGTTTGCGACGCGAACTGAGGAAGGGATAATAGTATCCACCCAACTGTACACTTTTATGTCTTTTAGGTTAGGATATATTATATAATGTGTTTTATTGTGTCATTTTCATTTTTAATATGTGTTCTTTTAGGGAGTAGTTGGAGATAATCATAGGCGGGGGGGGGGACCTACAAAGGAGGACTTGTTTGGGTACAAAGCACGTACGGTCAGAAGACCCGTGCATTGGATATTAGACAAAATTATGATAATATAAAATTTGTATGCATAATATTAGTCAATAAATCCACTGCTTTACTACTAATTGCCTTTCTAAGTTGTTTGATGAGTCATTCCTCGACTATAATTAATTTTCAATTGTTTAAGGAGAAAGAGAAGATTGAAGTGATATTAATTATGAGCTATTTATTTGATTAAATGTATGATTAATTTAAATCGGTTGTATTTTGGTAAATATAACTTCCGTTTTGAAGGGGTTTTTATGACCTCATACGTCGCTTATACCAGTAGAGTCAAAAAGTAACCCAACATGTGTAGATAACTTTGCTGCATATGACATGTAACCACTTACACAATACCATCCTCAAAGTACGCCCCCTGGACAGTAACACACTTGTGCCAGCGTCCATACCACTTCTCGAAATATTCCTGCAGCCCATCTTTGGTCACTTCCCACAGAGTTCAAGTCGCATGAATTTTCACCTCTTCGGCTGACGCAAACCGCCATCCCTTGAGTAGGGATTTTACCTTCGGAAATAGGTACAAATCTGCTGGAGTAAGATCTGGAGAACATGGTGGCTGTGGATTGACAAGTATTTTGTGTTATGCGAGGAATTCGCTTATCAAGAGCGACCGATGTGCTGGGGTATTGTCACGATTGTCCTTGCCACAAATTGGGCTTTTTCGTCGAACTGCATCACGAAGACGTCGAAGAATTGCAACATACTTCTCCTTACTGACAGTTCGACACTCAGGGATAAACTCTAAATGTACGAGATCCTGGATATCGAAGAACACTATCTTCAAGCATTACTTTCTCCTTTAATCAGTCGGCACACTGAGTCTATACGCCTGGAGAGTAGCTCATATACCACACGAACGAGACAGAGAAGTTTCCTACAAAGCATGGCGTTGCCACCCGAAGTTCGGGGACTTTCTGACTCTTACTGGTATTTATTACAAATTTCATGCAAGTACGCGCCTATCCACACTCCTGCTTAAATTTTAGAATATTTTCTGTCTGATGGTAGAATCAGATTTGTCACTGAATAACTTCTTCTTACTAGGAGAACTCTGAATAGCATTTCATCATTTTTTCTAGTGTCTGAGTGAGAGCTTGTTTTTATCTGAAATAATACTGAATTAGGGGAACTGTTCTGTGAAATTGGGTCGTTCGTAATTAAATATACACCGTGTTTCAAAATTAATATCAGGGTTTTAAGGCTTTGTAGTATTTATTACATTTAACGTATAATTATAAATAATACATGAAAAGAAAGAGCAACTCAAACAGTTTTGTACGCGCATGCACTGTTTCCTCTGTCTGCCGTTAAAAAGCGCGTTGAACGAATGAGTCTTTCACGCGTAGCCCCAAGAAATCTGTTCGGAAGGTTAGTCGTGAATTAGCAATTCCAGCGACGTCTGTGTGGAGAATTTTAAGCAGACACTTATGGAAGTACGAGATTGCTTAAACGACGCTGTATCCGACCGCTGGATTGGCCAAAAGGGGCCGAATGACAGAGCTTGTTTCGCATGGCCTCCACGTTCACCAGATCTTACGCCATGCGATTTTTACCTTTGGGGATTCATAAAGGATCGTGTGTATGTATCTCCGCTACCAGATGAATACCAGACTTAAGACAGAGGATTGAAGCAGTTGTTACAACAATTACTCCAGACACACTGATTAAGGTTAGGGAAGAATTCGCTTATCGACTCGATGTGTGCCGTGTGACGAATGGTGCTCACATTGAGCACTTGTAGCAAGACTGTTTGAGTTGGTCTTTCATTTGGTGTATTATTTATAATTGTGCGTTAAGAGTAATAAAGAGTACAAAGCTTTAAACCCCCGATATTCATTTGAAACACACGGTATTTACTTTCATAGTGCTGATTAGTTTGGAATCAAAATAATTAAAGATGATCGTAGAATCTCAGTCGCCCAGATAATGCCCGTTATGTGTATGGATGGTTTACGGTTTATGCCATAATCTCAAATAGAATATCTATAGTGCTACCAATTATTAGTCTATCCTCTGCATTTTGTTTCCGAAGGGAAAAAGTGCGCTGCAAAAATATGGTGCGGACAAATTTAGTGATATCGCTAAACACTGCATTACTACTATAATTTGGCGAGAACCATCGTATCTTGCATGTGATCGTTATTTCTATGTGGAAAAATTAAACTATATTACAAGGAACAAGAAACGTACTACTAAATTACATTGTGTTGCATTAGCGACCTAAATTATCCTTCGTGAGTTAGCAAAGGTTTTCTCGATACCAGCGGCCCCTAATTTATTACATCTAGAATGTTGTATCTGTCATTGGTTTTAAATATTCTGAAACCTACGACTTTGGAAGTTTATAAATATTACATTTGTTTTGCGTTGTTTATATATTACAAGTGAAATAAAATTTAAACACTGTCTTTCTGAATAGCATTCTCAATACTATGATATTACTGATGGACTTGTAAATAAATTATTTTACGTGCGAAGTCCCTAGCGTGAATTAAAATGTACTGATATACTATTGACTAAACCGCAGTATAGAAATATTACACGGTTGTTTTCGTCATTATTGATTTTATTTTGTTGACAGGTATAAAATAAATTCACTGCAATATTCGGCAAAAAATATTGAGAACTCATGAAATAATAATAATAATAATAACAGCAATAATAATAATAATAATAATAATAATAATAATAATAATAATAATATGAGAGGCCGGAGGGAAAAAGACTTTTGGGGAGACAGAGACGTTGATGAGAGGGTAATATTAAAATGCATTTAAGGGAGATGAGATAAGATTGTAGGGACTGGATTAATCTTGCACAGGATAGGGACAGATGACGAGCTTATGTGAGGGCGGCAATGAACATCCGGGTTTCTTAAAACCATAAGTAAAAATAATAGTAATAGTAATAATAATAATAGTAATAATAATAATGATATTAATAATAATAATAATAATAATAATAATAATAATAATAATAAATAAAGCGTAATCTTACGAAGATAGTAACTAATATGGTTTGTAAATTGGTTTAGTTACATTTGTACTTTCATTCGAATATTCTGTGAACGTTCTAAAATAATTTCCTGAGCTTAAAATTATTTGAGATCCAGGCATCTTAGAGGCTAAGTATGCCTACGTTCACAACAAATATATGATATAAGCAAAGAAAATTAACCCTAAAAATAATAGTGATATTGTAAACAATTATATTATGCCTTATCATTGTAAGAGTGACTATAGAAGTGAGATTTCGAAGGAGATAATTATGGAATTTTTAACTTATCAATACGTCAGTATATTCCAGTAGGTCTGTGTGTATTCAACCCTGAAGAATAAATAATCTTGAAATAACATATTGTATTAGCATACAGTAGTTTTTAAGTTGGTTATTTAACGTCGCTGTATCAACTACTAGGTTATTTAGCGTCGATGAGATTGGTGATAGCGAAATGGTATTTGGCGAGATGAGACCGAGGATTCGCTGTCATTTACCTTAACATTGGGGAAAACCTCGGAAAAAACCCAACCAGATAATCAGCACAAGCGGGGATCGAACCCGCGCACGAGCGCAACTTCAGAACGGCAGGAAAGCGCCTTAACCGACTGAGCCACGCCGGTGGCTATACAGTAGTTATGAAAGAACACATGAGGGACAGTCATGAATATAAATGAGCAAAAGAACTTAATAAATAAAATTAAGTAAATAAATAAATAGGCCCTAAATAAATGAATAAAGAAAGTAAATGAATAAGTAAATAAATAAACAAAAATTTAATCGATTCTTGGGGTTTTTGTCTTATGACATAAGTTTGAAATTTAAAAGTCAATGTGCCCAAAGAGATCACTGGAATTTTGATCAGCGCTCTGTGTAGTATCTTTGTAACTACATTTCTCTTGCCAGCGAATCCTCTGCCTAGTAGCTAACAAAGTGATACAATATTTATGAGACTGTAATCAAAACGATGTTCTCGTTCTTTATCATTCCTGTACGTGGTCGGGTTACTACTGCAAAATAATCAATGTTTTACGCAAATAATCCGCGAGTTTGGTTTTGTATTCATTCGTTGTCATCTAAGAGGGACAAAACGAAACAGAGGGGAAAAAGAAAACGAGGCTGCCATCAACACGAAAAAAGGAGATCATGAAAGAGATTGATAATAGTAGAGCACTAGGTGGTGAAAGAAGGACGGGTTGAGTGCGAATTCTAAAACGTCCCTTTGTTACAGAGCTATGGGAATTATTTATTGTCATAGTTCAGTAGCTTGAATGTAAAGAAGACCTGAAATACTGCCACTGCGAGCAACTGTACCTATCGTATGTTACTCAGTTGATGTTCTTCCTTCATTTGTGAGAAAAGTAGAATAAAGGCAAGGTACGAAAGGAAGGTCAACACAATTGACGTGCTGGGTGCAGTAACAGCTTAACTGTACTCAAGTCGTTATTCCGGCGATGGCATTTTCATAATCTTCCATGTCTTTTCTATCGACTCTAAAAGTTGTATTTCATTTCGTTGACTCTAAATGCCAGAAGAGTTGATTATGTGAAGTGCTATGCTAAGTAGAAAGGTTCAAAATTCGGAATAAAAAATATTTTACACTCATATTTTATACATCAGAGTCTTTGGCAGTATCATATACTTACAATGCTTTTATTTTAAATTTGTAATAAAAACACAGATGATGTTATTTTCTTTCTACAGTACATTTTCATAAAAATGTAAGGGCTTATCCGCTAAAAATTGTTACTTTGTATCACTTTGATATGCTGAATTTCAATGTACTATTATTTCTTATTATTCATTAAATTAAGTTCGTATATGTTAGTGAAATAACACTTTTCTACTAGCTTTAATATCTAGGTACTCTAATTTAAGAAGTCTCAGACTTTCTATGCAGTAACGACTTAAGTTATTCACAAATATTTTAAAATGGATTACTTACTTACTGGCTTTTAAGGACACCGGAGGTTCAACGCCGCCCTCACATACTCTCTCCATTGGTCCTTATCCTGAGCAAGATTAATCCATTCTCTATCATCATATCCCATCTCCCTCAAATCCATGGATTGTGTTTAAATAATAACAGATATTGGATTTGAATAATTTATACAGCATAAAGTATTAAACAAAACAAATTATACAAGTAGGATAAAGTTTAGTAATACTGTGATACGAGTAATAGTGTGGGATTTACTTTTGAGAATTTATTACAATTTAGTGAGCGAGAGAAGGACCGGTTTTGTATAGAAACTTGACAGCGAACATTTCCTTAATACGTTGATGCAAAAAACCGATCTTCCTCTCACTCAGTAAAATTGTAATAAATTCTCAAAAAGAACTACCACAATAATACCCGTATCACAGTATTACCAACTTTTACCCTATATGTACTAATAACATTTCTACATTTTTCTAAAACTTTGACATTGTTATTCTGAAAACATAGGTTTTTAACTTATGTCTGTTATTGTACCCAGCGTCTTAATTCATGGAAATTAAAGACAAATAGGCTAAATGAAAAAAATTGAGGGCATAATACGACTACAAAAACAAAATCAAAAGAATGAAATTGAGAGAACAGGAAGGAAATATTGACGAGAAGATAGACGAAAGAAAACTTAAGAGAAGAGGGAAAATGAAAATAATTACAAATTTAAAAGAAAAATAAATGGAACTAGAGGAGTGCAATGGATGACGAAAGGAATGGAGACGAGAGTATTGCAGAGTAGAAAAGAGAAGAGGTTTCGAGACGAAACGAGGGAATAGGAAAGTATAGAAACCGAGTGTATACGAGTCGATATCAGACAAGAGAAAATGTGTGTATTGCTACGTTCGAGATGAAAGTTGAAAATAAGGCGGCAGAGGGAAGAATTTTAGTTATACTAGTATAGTCAGAAAGTACCAGAACTTCGGGTGGCAACGCCATGCTCTGTAGGCAACTTCTCTGCCTCGCCCGTGTGGCATGTGACCTACCCTCCAGGCGTATAGACTCAGTGTACCGACCGATCAAAGGGGAAAATAATGCTTGAAATGCTCTTCGATATCCAGACCTTAGACCTCTTCGTGGTGCACTTCGACGAAAAAGACCAGTAATAGGCTATAACTAAATTATAAAATCTGACTTTCAGGTTCTGAAAGCAGACTACACGACAAAAACATCTCAACCGAATAATAGTAGGCATTTTTCATATTTAGTCTGCGTTTAACTTCCTCATGAGTGTAATTTATATATGTTACTGTTGCTCCAAGTTATTTGAAACACTCTACATAACAACTTTTTGTCACAGTCTCGTATTTATGTCAGATGCGTTTCCAATTCACTTTACTTTTTAACTTTGCTCTAGAGTACGCCATTAGGTCCAGGATAACACAGAGGGTTTGGAATTGAACGGATTACATCAGCTGCTTCTCTATGCGGATGACGTGAATATGTTAGGAGAAAATCAAAAAACGATTAGGGAAAACACGGGAATTTTAGTGGAAGAAGTAAAGAGATAGGTTTGGAAGTAAATCCCGAAAAGACAAAGTATATGATTATGTCTCGTGACCAGAATATTGTACGAAATGGAAATATAAAAATTGGAAATTTATCTTTTGAAGAGTTGCAGAAGTTGAAATATTTTGGAGCAACAGTAACAAATATAAATGGTACTCGGGAGGAAATTAAACACAGAATAAATATGGGAAATGCGTGTCATTATTCGGTTGAGAAGGTTTTATCATCCAGTCTGCTGTCAAAAAATCTGAAAGTTAGAATTTATAAAACAGTTATATTATCGGTTGTTCTTTATGGTTGTGAAACTTGGACTCTCACTTTGAGAGAGGAACATAAGTTAAGGGTGTTTGAGTGTAAGGTGCTTAGGAAAATATTTGGGGCTAAGAGGGATGAAGTTACAGGAGAATGGGGAAAGTTACACAACACAGAACTGCACGCATTTTATTCTTCACCTGACATAATTAGGAACATTAAATCCAGACTTTTGAGATGGGCAGGGAATGTAGCACTTTTGTCGAATCCATAAATGCATATAGAGTGTTAGTTGGGAGGCCGGAGGGAAAAATACCTTTGAGGAGGCCGATACGTAGATGGGAAGATAATGTTAAAGTGGATTTTAGAGAGGTGGGATATGATGATAGAGAATGGATTAATCTTGCTCAGGATAGGGACCAATGGCGGGCTTATGTGAGGGCGGAAATGAACCTCCGGGTTTCTTAAAAGCCAGTAAGTACGTAAGTAAGTAAGATCTCTTGTTTATTATTTCTGAAAATTCATAAATAAAACTCAAAAGCAATTTTAGTATTAAACAAGAGTAATAGATAGTTTTAAAATGTTGTACAGTACATCCATGTATGCAACACTGAGTAAAGTGAAATTGTTTACAAAAAGATTTTTGTCGTAAAATTCTTAACTAGAATGAAAATATAATCTTATAATTACAGAGAATTTGTACATTTTAAGGTGCTATATATGTATTAAGCACTCCATATACCGAAATTATATTTTGCAAAGAAGTGTTACTTTTTTTTAATTGGGAAATATTGCTCAAGAGAATTTTATTTTCATTACTCTATAGTCTATGGATACGAAAGTTCTTTGTGTGTGTGAAGCCATGGTATATCCCAGTGGAGAAATAGGTAATTGTTCTGAGGACGTAAAAGCTTGCCCTCGGCTCTTAACAACGACACTGTGTGGAGGTAACAGGCTGCGTTTCATTTGTTTGTAACTGCACGCAATGCATGTGGCTCATGTCACACGTCATCCACCCGTGTCTCGTGACAGCAGGGGAAGCTGTACTTAATTCATTTTCATTATCAGAATCTTTGATCACGTTTCATGTCGGCCGTATCACAAATGGCTACCTCTAATATTGAAATGTAATTTGAAAACCATACTCACGGGAACCTATCAACTATGGCGGTCCCTTTCCGAAACACGAATTCTGATCCTTTAATTACATATTAACCCCTTGCTTCATGCGGAGTTGCCTGCATGCTATTACAAGTTTGATTCCAATTTCTTACCCATTGTTGCACGCAATCTCGATGGCTATTCACCGAGTATAATATATATCTAGACTAAGACAATGAATCATAGTATCACTCTGACGCAGTAATTATACGATCTTTTATTATACATTGTTCGATTTAAACCCCAATTAAGAATATTATAATGCAAGAACAGAAAAATATCCCCATTTTAAATTAGAGAAAAGAGGAATATAGCTACATACACCGTGTCCCGCTTAGAGGGATCGAGTAATAAATGCTCACCACTTAAAATCAGATAAAGATATTCGTTGATTTACATCAGACAAGATAGAGAAATTGTCCAAGTTTATGCAATAAAGTCTGAAAACAGCTGCATGCGTAACTTTCGTTTGTTTGTTGCTAGGGCACTAAAACAAATCTAGCGTCATTTTGTAGGAGACCACACTATGGTAAACACCATGTGGACACCATAACAGAAAGTTCAGTCCATGCTATGACTTGCAGAAGAGAAATCTGTTACGCGAATCATGGCACCAGTCTTCTTCGTAGAGGGTACAGTCACAGGAAATCCGTATCTGAACATCTTGCGGAACTTTATTGTTGACCAACTTCCCCCAGGATCGGTGTTTCAGCAGAATGGGGCCCCATCCTATTATCATCAACGGGTGCGTGAGTTCTTGGATGAAAAATTCTCCGATAGGTTGATCGAAAGACGAGGACCCTTGCCTGACCAACCAGGTCACCCGATCTGACATGTTGGAATTTTTTTTCTTGTGCTTTGTGAAGGATGCTGTGTACCAAAGAGGCACAGCTAATATTTTGGAGGAACTGAAGCAACGCATCACAAATGCAGCTGCGCTAGTGACTCCACAAATGCTACAGAACCCTTAGAGGGAGTTTGAATACCGTTTAGATGCCTGCAGAGCAACTCAAGGCACACAAATCGAGTTGCATTGAGCATTCTCCGAAACTAGGAGAGTTTTTACATCAAGTTATGTAGAAAGGTATGTTAAACCATTATTTACACTTGAAATTATCACTTATTTCTCGATCCCTTTAAGCGGGACACTGTGTATTTAGAAATGTATGGGACAATATTAACGAACCTGGTCTTTGAAAATAATCAAAAATAGAGAAGAGAATGACTGTGTCTGTGAAAGATAACGGAAGTGTGAAAAAAGCATGCCAAGACTTACCCTTAAAGTGTAAGACAGTGACAGTGATGACAATAGGCCTACATTCAGAAAATTGTTATTAAAATCTAATGTAAACTTACGAAGTGGTATTGTCTATTGTGTTTGAATAAGAAATACGGACAACCGAGCGAAGTAGCTCAGACGGTAACATTAGAGACTCGCATTGGGGAGGTTCCGACATCAAACACCTTAGCCTACCAAACTTACTGGGTTTTTTCATATTTTCCCTTAGTCACAAAGACAAATGTCGGATTGGAAATTTACGTATCATGATTCATCACCACCTTGATCAAATAGATAAAATTGTACTAGTTTGAATGGCCCGCAGAGTGAGTCTTTTTACAGATTACTTTATATAAGAGGTTTTTTTGCTGTAATTGAGATATATCAGGCTTCATAAATAAATGGAATGAATAAATTAATGAATTAATTAATTAACAAATAAATAATTTTATTTAATTAATCAATCAAGCCAGCAAACATTCATTCAATAGCGATGAAATATTTTATTTGATAAAATTCACATGTCATACCAAATACGGTGAGGAGGCCTATGTAAAGACTGGATGACACAGATCGATTTGAAAGTAATAAACTGTACTGCACTCAACGCGTAGTGAATGGACACAATGTCAAACAAAAGCAGCTAGTTATTGCAATGGAAGTGGTCGTTACTGACACACGTTTGAATGCATGCACAAGTTCTATCATTGCGACTGTTCCATGCTGCGGCTTCAAAAACAAACATGGAGGAAATTAAGGATTATTCACACATCTTTCACAAAAATAACACCATTTTTCTCACACTTTCATTAGACCTAATGGAAACTGGTCGGTTTCAATGACGGCACAAATAATTGAAAGTTCGGTCGTTATTGCACATGTTTCTTTCAGAGACATGTCTGTGTCGGTTTTATTTTCGATTGAAGTAACATTTTGTAGATAGAGTTTCAAATATATTGTCAGAATGTGCGTTTTATTCTTATCGGAAATAATGTCAAATACATGAACGACTACAAAGGACATGTATTAAAAAAAAAAGGCAACGCATCTTTTACGCACCCTGTCCCTTAGCGGTACCAACAGTTGAAGCCCACACCTGTGGAGTAACGGGTAGCGCGAAACCAGGTGGCCCGGGTTCGATTCCAGATCGGGGAAAGTTACCTGGTTAAGAATAATTTCGAGGGAAAAATTGTTCCGGGGCCGGGCATCGAACCCGGGACCTTTGGTTTAACGTACCAACGCTCTACCAACTACCCGGGAACTCTATCCGACACCGGTCCATTTTTTTTTCCTCTATATCCACAGACCTCTAAGTGGGCTGACAACCGTCAAGCAACCAACTTCAAGTGCACATTAATTCCGTGTGACTTTATTGTTGTTTTCTGTTAACGAACAGTGACGTCTGCACTCGAAGTTGGTTGCTTGACGGTTGTCAGCCCACTTTGAGGTCTGTGGATATAGAGGTAAAAAACTGGATCGCTGTCAGGTAGAGTTCCCGGGTAGCTCAGTTGGTAGAGCGTTGGTACGTTAAACCAAAGGTCCCGGGTTCGATGCCCAGCTCCGGAACAATTTTTCCCTCGAAATTATTCAAATCAACTTTACAGGGAGTTATACCTGAAATCTTGATTTACCTGGTTAAGTTAATTTCCGGGGTTTTCCCTCAACCTAATATGAGGAAATGCTGGGTAACTTTCGGTCCTGGACCCCGGACTCATTTCACCGGCATTATCACCTTCATCTCGATGCTGATAAAGCGTAGTAAAATAACCTACTAAAAAACGAACAGTTGACATGATAGAGTTTTTTCCATAATGTGTTTCTTGTTACCATAAACTATAATATCACGTGACCGAATGCGATAAGTACAATAGGGGACTTAGCCATAAAATAATTTTTGCCTAGCCATCTGTCACCGAATACGATAAAGACAAGGAAAATTGAAGAAACGCACACATCGCATTTTGTAATCAATTTCCGATTTTATCGGGAATTGAAAACTACAATGATATACTTAAAATGCTTTTAAACATAAAATTACTTATTTTTACAAAATTTGGACACATTTCGCATCTACCATCTCTAATAAAATTAATGCACGTTTACTCATGTCATATTAAACCTAACATACATAATGCAATAACTTAAAACAATTGTTGAATTGTTGTGAAATTGTTTTGTTTCTTATTTGTACATTAATTTTGTCTTTAATAATTTGTTATTATATTTTATATTTATACTTACTTTCGTAAATATGCATTGTCAGATTTCCGCCAAAGTTTGATAAGATGATCCCTATGTTCTTTTATGGCTTGCAAGGAGAAAGGTTTTCCAGTTGCAGTCACTGTTTTCTCATGCATATCTTTCCACAGATTTAATTTTTCATAATGATCAGTTGCAATTACTTCACGCATTAATATTAAGTAATCATTAATGTTGAAACGTAACCTTTCCTGCAACATTCTGCTCATGATTAAGCTTCAAGATAAACGAATGAGTCTGTCATATCACCGTATCAGAATTTCTGGTAACGACAATGTGACGCATGCGTAGATGATAGATCATGTTTTTTTATAATCCAATTTAAATACACATTTATTACAATTATTAAATCAGGAAAGTACAAAAATACACATTAAATATAATAGAAATAAAAATACATTAAAAACTATTATATAGATCAAACAAGAAAATGAACATGTCAAATATTTAAACAAAACAGAAATATAAATTAAAGATTTTACCCCCGTATGAGCAAACGCTCGTGGTCGGGAGTTCAAAACCGCACTATAGATAAGAAGAAAGAAGACAAAATAAACAATAAATATAAGCAATGAAATAGTATATATTACAAAACCAAGAGCCTATAGGCCTATGATAAAAAGCAATCACAATTGCAAAAGGTTGTAACCAATGTGACCTTACAGTTCATCGTAAATGAACACCAATGTGGCAACTCTCTATTGAAGGTAAACGTTTAGAAAAATCATACTATGCGGGAACTGATATTCATATTAGAACAGGCTTGCATAACTGGGCTACAATTGTGGCGTTACGTCACTCATCGGATATGTCACTCACTCCTTCCTTCCATCCCCGCGTCATTGACTTAGTAGGGGAGGGGATTTGTATTCAGTGTCTGTCTTATGTATGTACGGGCCACAGATTCGTCATTCAACGCCGGTGGACTGTGGACGGGGAACCAACGCTTTCCCCATGCTTTGCACCCCCCTTTCACCTGTTCTGTATCTCTATATTGGAATATAGTTTTACAGCACTTTCTCAAAGCTAAAGCACATTTCCTTTCCGATGATTTTGATTATTAATTAATGTAGTAATAACCGCATTACGAGCAACGAAAGGTTGTAACATTTCTAAAAATTCCAAATACCGTTTTCAGAAAACAGTAAAGTCCAATGATGTTTAGCAGTTGTTACACCAAACTAATAGCTATTTTGTGAGATATTCGTACTGTGCGCAGCTATACGCGCAGCTCAGGCGGCAGCAAGTTTGCCTACCATTCAGGAGCAGCGCTCGAGTGTGAATTGCATACCCGCGTGGGCTGATTACCTGGTTGGGTTCTTCCTTCGAGATTTCCTCCAATTATTTGGGGAATATCAGGTAATCACATAGAGAATTCACGATCTTATCTCGTCGAGCACCATTTAGATATCATTCATTCCCTCGACACTGCATAACCAAGCAGTTGATACACTGTCGTTAAACAAGCGACTAAAAGCGTCATCAATAAAAATATTTACTCGTTCTGTACCCAATATTGCCATTGCTTTGGTCTTCTTACATAAAATTTTCATGAGTCCATAATATTATTGGAGTTAGTAACAGATGTTTGTAGATTATTTTCAGTTTCTGCTAAAAGTAGGCTACCTATCTCGTCACCTACGAATAAAATGGTTTAAATATTAATTTCGTTAGTCTACTAGTTATTTTGATTCTGATCATGTACAATATTTATTTTCGTTCCATTATAAATTGCTTTTATGACGTTTATAAAATTATCTAGGATGCTATAACTTTCTAAAATTTTCCACAGTTTTTTCCGTACAACTCTATAATACACTTTAGTATAATCTAAAAATATTAGATAAGTTGGTAAATAGAATTCATATCTTTTTTTCTAAATAATTGTTTCACTGTGAAACAGGACCTTCCCTTCCGAAAGCCGTTCTATTCTTATCCTAGTATTTTCTCTGTTATAGGCTGTAACTTCATTATTATTATTATTATTATTATTATTATTATTATTATTATATTTTGTTATTCTAGAGGGTTTGAAATTGAACGGGTTACATCAGTTTCTTGTCTATGCGGATGATGTATGTTAGGAGAAAATCCACAAACTATTAGGGAAAATACGGAAATTTTACTTGAAGCAAGTAAAGAGATAGGTTTGGAAATAAAACCCGAAAAGATAAAGTATATGATTATGTCTCGTGACGAGAATATTGTACGAAATGGAAATATAAAAATTGGAAATTTATGCTTTGAAGGGGTGGAAAAATTCAAATACCTGGGAGTAACAGTAACAAATATAAATGACACTCGAGAGGAAATTAAGCACACAATAAATATGGGAAATGGGTGTTATTATTCGGTTGAGAAGCTTTTGTCTTCTAGTCTGCTGTCAAAAAATCTGAAAGTTAGAATTTATAAAACAGTTATATTACCGGTTTTTCTTTATGGTTGTGAAACTTGGACTCTCACTTTGAGAGAGGAACATAGGTTAAGGGTGTTTAGAAAAATATTTGGGGCTAAGAGGGATGAAGTTACAGGAGAATGGAGGAAGTTACACAACACAGAACTACACGCATTTTATTCCTCACCTGATATAATTAGGAACATTAAATCCAGACGTTTGACATGGGCAGGGCATGTAGCACGTATGGGCGAATCCAGAAATGTATATAGAGTGTTAGTTGGGAGACCGGAGGGAATAAGACCTTTGGAGAGGCCGAGACGTATATGGGAAGATAATATTAAAATGGATTTGAGGGAGGTGGGATATTATGGGAGGGACTGGATTAATCTTGCTCAGGATAGGGACCAATGGCGGGCTTATTTGAGGGCGGCAATGAACCTCCGGGTTCCTTAAAAGCCATAAGTAAGTAAGTGAGTAAGTATTAATACTCTATATTATATTTTATTATTCTAAGTTCACGTATTTATGAATTATTGGACATATGTAACGCTGAAAAGTTAAATAAAAATGTGAATAATTAAATAAGTTGTTGCACGTCTTTAAAATAGTAAAATGTTCATCTCCAGCTCCATGTACGTCGTTATCTCGGTGCACCCTGTTGAAGGGACATCTTCACACACTATATTCACGAGTCGTGTGCAGCACTGTGACAGTAAAGTGTGAAATAAAATGTGTCTCATTTAGAAGGTCCCCGGACCCAATTCCAAGCGTGATAGCCGAATATTCGGCCGTCTCTAAGCAATTACTTCGCGACCGGTGTATAGCCAAGAGTCAGCGTACTAAAATATGTCCTGCGCTGGAACACGAACTTCCCGTGCCGACATGAGCTTATATTCTCTCCATTCTCCTTCCTTCAATTTACAACGTACATGCCTTGAAACACATTTCAATTAGCTGCATTTGATTTCATTGAAACAAAGTGACTTAATTTCAACTGAAGACCAAGAGTAGACGACTAAAAGTTGTGGGTCGCAGAGTAAGGGAAGTATTCGCACCAGTTATTAAGTTCAGAAAACTACGTCGCTCTTTATGTCCTTACGCTGCTTTTCTAGCTTTCATTCGTTGCCTATATCAGTAATGTCAAAGCCAGAGCATTTTTCTGACCTTGACGTCGTTCGCGGGCATTAAGAGCTAGGTATGCTAGGATGAATAAGCAGCCTGTTGGATTAAGAAAACAGTGGTGCACAAATTTCAAACGGAACGTGAATTTTATGACGTTATTTTTATATGGCTTCTTTCTGTTTGTTATTTTCTATATTGTCTGTAAAACAAAAGTACTAACACCTATTTCTTAGCGTAATATTGCAGTTGTGTTTTAAACGTTAATAATATAATAAAGAGTAAAGAAGGAATATTCACACAAATTCCATAATAACTACAACTATACTGTACCAAGTAAATTAAACACATCATTCCTAAAGAAAGTGTTATCCCAAAGAAAGACACTGAATATGCCATGATAAGCTGAAATTGATATTGATGGCATCTTTAGCCTTATAAAAGTAATAAAACAATATTATAGCACAAAGCAAAGTTGTCTAGGTATATGTTTTAACTGTAACTAATATTACATAATAAAACTCTTATCGCATTATGCTTTTAGGTAATATTGGTGCGCAACTTTCTGTAATCAGAATATTAAATTATCTCGAAATCTGCTGAAGCTATAGTGCTGACGTTTTACCAACACATAGGTACATATCTTTTGTGATGTAACAATATTTGCTTTGTTAATTCATTTCCTTACAAACATTTTCCATGCGAATATTTTCAAACATTTTAATACACAATCTTCAGTAAAACCTATTTACGATAAATTACATTTGCGAAAACATTGTGTTAATACCTGTAAGGCTACTAAACAAACATATCTGAAAATTTCACTTTTCTGTAAAAAAGTTGAGAAAATATTCCTTTTGAATAAAAAAGCAAACTTGTGAAAAATGAACATTAAAATTAAAACTTACATTCTTATAATGCACTTAAACTTCTCAGACAAATCTAAAAATTAACATGGATACAGTTTTAATAAGTTCTCTTCCCTTTATCCAATGGCCATCCCTGTATATAGCTCGACCAAGCGGCATATACTACCTCTTTCGTCTGTCTCTTTCCTTTCCGCTGTAAAGCGCTGAGGCTCTCCTGGGCTCTAAAGCGCACGCTTGCTCC
This sequence comes from Periplaneta americana, assembly GCF_040183065.1. Lineage (NCBI taxonomy): Eukaryota > Metazoa > Arthropoda > Insecta > Blattodea > Blattidae > Periplaneta > Periplaneta americana. Next base: position 145,866,652 of record NC_091121.1, on the reverse strand, counting down.
TATGGGCATCAGTTGACATCACTGGTCTATATCATCAATTGCCAGACATACAAAATTAAACTCATTTAGTGTTGCTTTCAAATTTGCACATACTTAGCTGATTTCATATTAATTTAACAATAATAAATTATGTTTTATTTAATGACGCTCGCAACTCCCGAGGTTATATCAGTCGCCGTGTGTCGCAATTTTGTCCCGCAGGAGTTCTCTTACATGCCAGTAAATCTACTGACATGAGCCCGTCGCATTTTAGCACAGTTACAGTAAATGCCATCGACCTGGGCGGAAATCGAACCGCAACCTCGGGTACAGTAGGCCAACACTTTACCGACTGCGTCACCCAGGCCGACCATATTAATTTAATTCTTCGTAACAATTATAATATCTTCGAATGTAGGCTTTCACGGCCGGCGTCAATGAAGTTAGAATTATCCGGACTAATAGGGCGTGGTCTACTGGCGATGCTATAACGAGACGTTTCGTCTATAACTGCGGCAGACCTCATCGCAGTGGCAAAGAGTATCATGCTATATCTCCATGGACGTATCCTGCCGTTCAACAGCCATCTGGTTCAGCAACCTAGAATTTAGTGAAATACCAAGAGAAACCGAGTAAGTTTAGTAAAAAATGAAAAGTTATTAGTACTGTTTAACTAAAGAAAAACTCGACAGACAAGTTTATCCAAGGCAGCAGCTTGGAAATTATTACAACTAGACACTGTTGCCAACATATCGCCCTACGATCTCGCTAAAAGCTGAACAAAAAGTAGCTAAGTCTCTCCAAAGTTTGTTAAAAATATCTCCAGAAATGTCGCTAAAAATTAATAATAAATATCACTAAATAAAAACAAAAGAAAGAAAAACATACATAAGCGGAGAAAAATATAATTTTCTCGCCGTCACCCTCTTCTGCGGAGTCTGGTTGTGTTGTTGACGGCTGTGATGTTGAGGTGGAATGTTAAATGTTATGTTTTATTTAACGACGCTCGCAACTGCAGAGGTTATATCAGCGTCGCTGTTGAGGTGGAAGCTGTGGGAACATCTGATTGTGAATACACTGCACTTGATCCAATCATTGACACTACACTTTCTGGCAAATTGTAAGTGTGGAAATTTTCACCCAAGCGTTTGACTAAAATTTTTTTTTGTGAAATTTAGCATTGAGAGAGACCTAACCGTGAGAATCATTGAAACATCATCTTTCACCCCTGATCACTGATCACGAATATATGAGATCAGAGCTTTCACGTATGAATCATTAGACTACTCAGTCATGCACCCATGACTTCAGTTGAATGTTTTAACTTAAAAGAAAGAAAAAAGTGGAAGAATATAAAAATCAGCAGAAAAGTCGCTAAACGTAAGGTAGATATCCCTGATATGGCCATGCTAAGGTTTGAGAATTTTTCTAGCCGCCATTTTGAAAAAAAATGTAAACCACTTTTTTCTTACCCGTTCTCAGTCTAATGGACTTTCTTAAAACAATTTCCTTTCCCCATAAAAATAGCTTTAATTGTCCAAAAAGTCCCAAATTCCAAAAGTCTACCTAGTGGCCATATCAGGAACATGTGCACATGATATGACGACCCTTGTTCCATGTTCTACAAATCGTGATTGTTTTCGGTTTGATAGCGCAGTTGTGTTAAAATTAAATAATTTTGTTGTAAAATGAATAAAAATGACACTTAATAATCTTTTTTATAATTCAAAAGTGTAGTCAAAACAGGTTTTTTTTTCATAAAAAATTAAGTTGTTTTTCTTAAAATACAAACTTTTTGCGTCATCCCAGCTATAAGGCTTGTAAATTTGTCAGGTGAAAAAATAAAAGTGAAATGAACTTGACATGGCCATGGTGCATTTGATATGGCCATATCAGGAGCAGGTAAGCTTTCACGAAAATCGTTTGATTATGAACAACTCGTAAAAGATACGCCATCAACTACAACACCAATCAACAGAACATTAAAAACTGAATGGAGCACGATGGTTTTCATGAAACAAGTCTTAGAAAAACATGCATAAAACAAAGGAGAGTTACCAGAGAAAAATAAGAAGAGGTCACATGAAAACCGCAAAACAGGCAACTGACGCCATTTTGCTCAATCTGACTGGATGGAAAACAATCAAAATACATACCAGGATGCTCTTTCACTGGATGCTGCTGCAATTTAGCGGATTTTTTGGTTAACTAACTCACAATAGGGGGTGGCCATATCAGGAACATGGCCGTAACAGGAGCATCCACCTTATTTTACAAAATTTATCGCCGAGACTGATTCAAAATTCCCTAGATTTAGCGACTTATCGCTAAATATGGCAACACTGCAACTAAAGCTTCATAAGACAATAGGTGTTTATAAATTGATTGCAACGAACTACGCGAACAGGTTTCAATTCTGTCGAATGAGAGATACATTCAACCCTGTGTGTAGAAATCTTGAAATTATTTCTTGCTTAACTCCCCCTTTTATCCGACTTAAACACCATTGCGGAAAGGAGAGGGCGTTTCTTTGGGTAACACACTAGACTCCTCTCAAATGCGGACATCCCTGGTCATAGGATCTATGACGCAGAGCCACCACAGAGACACCATAAGACAACATACAAACACCCAGTCCCGTGAACGGAAAAAAAAAAATCTCCCATTTCTCACACCGGAAATCGAGCCATTTAGTTTCGAAGTACACGCATTAACCACTTAGCCACAACGGCGGTCCACTTATAAATTAATATGCCAATAAATTACACCTGTAATATATTATCCCTAATAAAATAATTTCAGGTCTTCATAATAGCCAATTTGCTTCTAGAATAACTCTTCTCGGGTTCTTAGCCATGTGAGTTGGAGATTTGCTCTCAAGCTTTCGATGGCTAGCTCCTGATTGGCCACCGCTTCCACCAACCAGAATGCGGCAGGCGGTCGGAACTAGGAACTAGCTCCCGATTGGTCCGCGGCGGGAAGCCCTACTGATGTATATATAACGGCTAGACATGGTCCCACATCACTTCATTCCCTGAAGAAGATGGCAGAGCTAGCCTTCTAAAGCTTGGAAACAAATCTCCAACTCACCTGGCTAAGAACCCGAGAAGAATTATTCTACGTCAAACGCCGGGAAAGCCTCAAGTCATAATTTGCTTCTAATAATTTATCATGGTTGCTGCAGTAATGGAGATGTCACCTTACAGTGATCCTAGCATCAATCCAACATCTTTGTTTTTTTTTTTTTTAAGGAGTGAACATTCCATTTGTTTTAATGGCTGTATAATAACATGAATATTACTTATGACTAGACAGTGGATGCGGGATGACTTAACGAAAAGTGAAGTTGTTTCATATCAGATTATATGGCACATGCCGCGCCGTCCATCTTTTGTGTACCTGGCGAGTACAGCAGCGTACAAAACAAATGAACCCCGATCTGTTCATAGTAACATTGCAACGCAATGTGTGCAGTTGTGTTATCCTGCTCAAGTATTTAGTACGAGTTGAATAGTGTAGTGCTGATCCATTCATATTAGCAAAAGGTTAAATTCGCTCAGAGATACGAAATGCAATTAAGAAGTATGAGAATGACATTTTATGTATTAATGAAGACAATATCGTGTGCAATGTATGTAAAATTGAAATAAAAACCAGAACAACTCAGGCTATAGAGAAACATTGCAACAGTACATTGCACAGGAAATGCGTTGAAATGAAATCTGAGCAACCATCTACATCATCATCATCATCATCATCTAGTTGTGCGGGTCTAATGACACGTACAACATGATGCTCAGTACAAATATTCCTCTAAAGAAATTGAGTGATCCCCATTTTAGAGGTTTTCTTCAGAAATTCTCTCGATACAAAAACTGTTTAGGCGATAGGCGAAGATGATTCAGCTTCGACAACTTACGAGAATATATCGTGTTTACTGCAACGCTGGTATTTGCATGAATGATGACGAGGACTGAATCTTGCAAGGTATGTACTACAGTACATTATTTTCCTTTTCCTTCTGACTGTACGGAGATACAGTAGCATGTTGACGTCGTCTGTTTACGTTTAAAACCTGTTCAGCCAATGGTCTGAATGAAAAAAATGTAACATATAATAAATGTGCACTTACATTCAACGATAAGTCATTCCGCATTCACTGTCTACTTATGACTTTATGTATTTTTAACACAGGGGACCAAAGGGACAATATGTGTTTGATGATATAACCTTAAATACTTTATATTGGTGACTTTCAAGAGATTGTTTTTGTTGGAGGCCGGTCTAACAAATAACATGAAAGGGGTCATATTATTTCGCTTGATTACAACAGTGTTACAGAGGTACCGTCCATTAGAAGCATATATTCCTTCGTGTCTTTTGATTACTGCAATTTACACACGTGTGTGTACGCAATTACGAACATATTGGCTGGGTGGAGAGAGTTTAATGAAAGAGAAGAAAAATATCAAGGGGTTACTTCGTTAAGCTTTTGAACGAGGGTTGGAATAAGTTAACGTGAGCGCTGGAACTCCAGGAATGTGTGGACGTGGAACTTTGTTACTGTTCACTTTATTACAAACAGTTCATCACGCTCTTCTAAGGATATGTGCCCTTTAATGAAGAGACTAAGTCATTAAGATATCCGTCTTCTGCGTTACACTTCATCTTGTTTCAGTTAAATGAAGATGCGAGACTTCTTTATAGACAACTTGATAGCAATTACTTTAGTCTTGGAATAATTACAGGAACTCGAATAAAATGTGAACATGTGGAGCAGTTAAAATGTATAAAGAGGACCATAATTTATCAGGATGGTGAATGTGTTATAAAAGGGCCAATAGAGCAAAGAATAAATTTTCTTTTCTATTCTAGAAGAAAAATATAACTGAATGAAATAAATTCATACTGGTATTATATAAAATTTGGTTTTTCATGTGTAGGCTATTACCACAATCTGGTATATACAGTCACGAAGCTCAATACGTAGTAAATATGCATCCATAGGTAGTTGCTAACCACTAGGATCGCTTCTATCGCCTCATTACAGACAATGCGAAATAGTACCTGCACAGTCTGTTGTTCTTAGTACCCTCATAAACTAAAGCTGCGTGACTGTGCTATTACTACACTGCAATAAGGGAAGTAGTGTTCTAAAACTCGCAAAAATATTTTGTTTCCATAAAAATATTTCATTCTAAATACAAAGTTTGACGTAGCTGAGCTACTTGTTCGCAGTTCTCTCACACAATTTCAACTGCAATTATGAGCTACATTAGAAACACATGTGCATGTACAGTATACTGTATAGCCTATATGTGTTTATGTTTTCCATTAATATTATATCCAATGTTGTTATAGAGTAAATGTGTATACATTTAATACCTAATACATGTTAATGATATGTTTGCGATTCGTGTGAAGTTTATGATACAAACAATCCATATTTATTTTATGTCCAGTAGTTGACCTAATCCAGTGGCGACTCGTGAATTTTTTTTTTTTTGTAGAATATGAGATTGACGACTGATGACCAAGACAGAGACTAATATTAATAATAATAATAATAATAATAATAATATAACATTAGTAATAATAATAATAATAATAATAATAATAATAATAGAGCATGCAAAATCAATACAAGTAGGCCTATGTTAGTCTTTCATTCACCATTCTGGAACTGGCAATTTATTTGTAGCGAAGTTCGATTCTCCTCCCCATTTTAGTTGCGAAGTTGGTTCCTAAGCCACTGTACTGCCAGATATTTACCGATACTCTATCGTAAGTTTGCGCAATTAATTTCTTGCTACAGCTAAATTCTTCTAAATGATCAAATTCAACTTCAGATATTCTTTCGGCTGTCCTATCACCTGAAAGTCATGTTAATTCTTGTATTTATTATAGCTTATTTTATTTATCTTTTTGTAATTTTGTTTTTCATTCAATTTATTTTTTATATTATATCATTTTAAATTATTTATTATTTCGTTTATTCTATTCTTTTAAAATGACCAATGAACTGCATTTAAGAAGGCTACAAAGGGTACTTGAAAATTCTTATTGTAGTCTCTGACAGGGTCTCCATCACCCTGAAAGAAGGGTCGTAGTATTAGGATACGCGGTCATATCCTCAAACACGGTTAAACTCAAGCCATACCCCTCTCTCCGCACTCACCTCTGTCCGCTAACTTCACAGCTAGAAAAAACCGTTTGTTGTAAGATATTTGGATGGTTCTTGTGCTTTGCAGTGGCGACAACTCACGACAGAAAGTGGAAGCTTAAAGGAAATCATTACGTCGGGACGCATTGAAAATCAAAATCTGTAATTAAAATGTTTTCTATTCTCAGAAGCATTAAATTAAACTGTAGGATCATTCTCATATTCTTCATGGTGGAGTCGCCACTGGCCTAATCTATACTGTTACTGATTACTTATTTAGGCCTACTTACTTATGTTTTTTTTAATTCATTTTGAAGATTTTTTCAGATAAGTCGTGGTAAATTCAATTAAATGGTTTTATTATTTTCTGTCTATGACTCATCATACATATATTCAAGTAGTAGTTCCTTTATATTACATATTTATTGTTTGTATTAACGTTTTCATCGCGCCTGCGACATCATCAGATACATTCTTACGTTATCTAATATGTTAAACTCATTTTCAATAGGCATGAGTAAAGAGAATATCAAATATCAATAAAACAAAGGTTAAGAGTTAAAGTTAAAAGATACAAGGAAGAAACATTTGAAATATGTGCTATGAGCTTTCACTTACATTTTTACAATTATTTTGACTTGACTTTGTGATTGATCATGCAAAATTCGTAGGCTAAAAGTTGTTAATTTTATCATTGTGAATGAAAACTCGTTTACAATTTTGGATTACAAGATGTAAAATATATAGACTGTGTGTACATATTGTATCCATGTTTGTTAGTGTTGAGTGTGGTGTTCTTTTATAATTAATTGTATGGTTGCTCCCATACGTTTGTATGGTAAGATTAATATTTCAAATTATAAGCAGATGTTGAAGTGTCACCTAAAATATAATAAATATTATCCAGTGTTGAATTAATTAAACAACATTTGATTAAAATTAAATGTACAATTTAAACTTACATACATATTTTTGTGGGTGGTTAGATGATGTCTTCTCTAAGAAAGCAGTGGTGTAATATTGATGTACTTGCAGAAGTTTTTAATGCTGAAAAATGGATCTCTGAAAAGTATTTTGTATGTATTTCGATGTTAAAATTATGTAAGGTAATTGCAATAATTTCATCCGAAAAAGGTTTATAAAACTTTTACCAGGTCATTTACACTTATGTTGCAAAATAGTCTGGTAAAAAATTAAAACATAGAAACATTTGCTTCCAGCATGTAATTTGATATGTATATTGACCTCGTTATTTGCTGAACAATGTCATCAACCTTATTAAGCAAAATTGCGATGAAATCAATACACCATCTTCTTTTTCCTTCACGAATCATTACCGATATTTCTCCTTTAAGAAAAGTAATTTGAAATGTGAGACACAGGAGAACTATTTAGTCTTGAAGTCCAGAATCAAGTGTTCTAATCTGCAAGTCGGCGTTCTTGCTAGAGATCCTTGGTTAATCCGCTTCAAGGATTATACCTTACTTACTTCGACTGTTCTCGAGCGTTTTCTCCGTCTTCCAATGTTTCTTTTGTGTTTATTTCCTCTACTCGTCGAACTTGTTTATGGAAAACATAGCCAAACCTTTTTGTTTGTATTCATTTTCAGTTCTGTTCTATTGAGTAAATCCACTGCAATTTCTCGGAAGTCTTGTCTTTCCTCTCGTGTTTTCTGCTTATATTTTTAAAATTGTTCCTCCCCCCTTCTCTGTAATACTGTACGTAGGAGCCGTCACTACTTTCTGAAACATCGTTGAACTTTTTCCCTAAGACTGCCGTTAATCCTGTTTTTATGGTTCTACACATTAGATGATATCTGATTATCTTATCTTTATCCGATCGTAATAAAAATCCAATAAAGCTATGTGAAAATCTAAACTTATTCTATAACTTTTCAATCGATGATTCCCTTGCTTTGTCTAAGTTTCGTTTGAATTCCAGTCAATTCAAGTAGGAGTTTCTTGTAGGCAGGAAATTACTAGACTAGATGTTGTCTCTTTATAAGAAGTGTATCTGTCTTCTAAGAATTTTGACATGTTTTCATTAGAGCCCATATCACACAGCCTGTAAAGTACTGTCGTATGTCGAAACTCACATATTAAATTCGCAAATTATTTTTGTGCAGAGTTATATCCAAGACTTTAGACACCTTGATCAGAAACATTGTAAATCTTAATCCATATCAGAGAGGTTTTCTTATGACTCCTGCAACCTTCATTAATATTAACATAGTAGATGGAATTCTGCGATCAGCTACTTCTAATAAGGCCTTGGCATGCCTAATTCTTCTTGATATTAGCAAGGCATTTGATAGCGTAGGGCCATCTGATATCTTGTACAATTCAAAGTTCTGCGCTGCCTCTCCCGATACAGAAATTATTAAGTAACATGCTCGTAAATAATACTACCTGCATTCAAACTGGGAGTAAACACACTGCAGCAATTCAATTAAGAAAAGGAGTGATGCAAGGTGATCCTGTTTCACCATTCTTGTTTAATATGAGCATTGACCATATTCTAAATGACCTAACTGAAAGAGATGTAGCAGATACTTTTGGTTATCGATTAACTCCCAATACGGATCCTGTAACGATATTAGGATTCACTGATGATCTTGTCAATTTTGGTAAAGATAGTGCTGCCGCTAATGTTTTAATGACTATGGATGTCAACAATTTGCAAGAAATAGGTTTGAAAATAAATCCAATGAAATCTAAGGCATCCGTTATTGAAAATGGACTAGCGACAACATTTATACGACATTTGGCAGCATTAATAGCATTACTTCAGATGAAAAAATTAAAAATTTAAGTGTTACATTTAACCAAGCCTTAGTATTTGGCGAACAAAAAAATTAAACAAGCTCCGAAATAACTTGGATACTCTATCTACAACTCAATTGTTTCAGGCTCACCAGAAACTAGTTGTAATAAATCAATTTATCAGACCGGCTCTTATATATCCTCTTCAAACAGGCCATGTCAGTAAAATTCCAAAACACTTTCTATAAGACAGATAACATAGCCTAATTCGAAGTGCTGTAAAACAAATTCTGCAGTTTCCTAGCGACATACCTTACTGCTTGCTTTACAGCAGCCACAAGTATAAGGGTTTATCAGTTTTACGAGTTTCCTGGGTTATCTACAACAGCTAAACATCAAGAAATCATTAGAATATTCATGTGATACTCATGTCAATATAATTAGAGATTTTAGAAACATCGAAAATCGCTGTCTTAATGAACTGAAATTAGACGAATCCATGAAGAATTTGAATGTTCGTCAAATAAGACAACATCTGAAGGAGAACGAATATAAAGAGTGGTGTTGATACCCTCATAAAGGAAAAGGTGTTGAATTAATTTCAGAAGTACCATCTGCCAATGCTTGGATTATTAAAACGCAAAGTCTTTCCAGTGCAGAGTGGAGAGTTATGATAAAAATGACAGCCATGGTAGCGCCAGTTCGAGCTCTTCCAGGACGTTCCACAGGTACATCCCACTGCAGACATTGTAGTGAGTTTGAATCCCTACCTCATGTGCTTGGGGGGTGTCCTCAGGGAGAAATCTTAAGTATAAAACAACATGACATCATTCGTTTCCTTCTTGCTGCTGTTCTCTGAAACAAAGGTTTGGAAGTTTACGAAGAAGTTCATTGTTTGGCTGATCAAGATAGCGTACGGAGGATTGACATCATCGCCATCAATAGGAAAAAATCTGTACCAGAGTTCATCTACCCTGCAATACGTTTTGAACAGTCCAAAGCACAACCTAAGAATGTTGATAAAGAGAAAAAAAGAAATATACGAGTCAACAATAGCTTACTTCCGTAACAAATACAACGTCCAGAGTATCATAGTGACAGGTCTGCTGTTGGGGTCCCGAGGAACAGTCTCTAAATTATTTGTGACGTGGAAAGGGAAATATAATTTAGGCAAATATATTCAGGACGAAATTGTCAAAAACATAAATTAAATACTCAGTTGCCATTTAGAAAAATCACCTATATGATAAACACTCCACATAATTGTTAAAACTATATATTTTTTGATTAAAAATCTGTATTTTTATCTTAAATTTTTATCTGTATATTTTTTTTCATGTGCTCATTCATGTACAACCATTCTTGTAAATTGTGTGTTATTCTGTGTCTATAGGCAAGCCTTGGAAGGCCAGATAGTAAAAATAAAAATATTATAATAATAAAATAATAAATTACCAAAGGTTTTAGTACCCATTTATTAAAATATTTTTACAGCAGTATTTTACTGGGAAATAGCATTTCTTTACAGATCACAATTTTCGAGTTACTGCACTTTTACTAGGAGTGCGATATGTACTAAGTAGACAAAAATCGAACTGTGAATGATCAAACGAAATATATTTATTCAACAAGAAATTTGTGGTTATTTCTTTGTAAAAATAACATCACATAGCGATATATTGAAAACCAGTTTCTTTTTGAAGCATTGTCTTACACCAAGATGAAATAAGAGAAGATCTAGACACAAAAAAAAACATTTCAGGCAAATTTACTAGTTTACTTATAGAATTTTATCCCAAATCCAAAAATATTTAAGGGCATTCATTCTCAGAGATAGGCCTATTTATATAAAATTAATTTTAGTCTAGCTGTCTGTATTGTTATAACAAAAAGAAACACCCAAATCTAGTCTTTCAGATTGTGTGACTTGGAAGTCACACAAAGATTGTGTGCACTCGATGTGGGTCTCTGGCGTTTCGTCAGCCCACGCGAGTTGTGTGGATATAAAGGGAAAAGTTGAGACTGTGTCGGGTGGAGTTCCAGGGTAGCTCAGTTGGTAGAGCGCTGGTACGTTCAACCAGAGGTCCCGGGATCGATAACCGGCCCCGGAACAATTTTTCCCTTGAAATTATTCAAAAAGAAACACATTTAATTTTCTCTAAACTTCAAAACAAGGATTCAACACTCTAAATGATGCTGTATTAAATGGTAAAAGAATTGTTGTAACCGGACGTGACCGGCTATACTATAACTTATATTTGGAGAACTTTATTTTTTTTTCAATTGTAATATTTAAACCGTGCTGTATGAAGAAAAACAATTTACAAATTTGAAACTAGAGTTACATTAGTAATAACGTACGCTTCTGAACAGGTTCCATGTCTTAAACACAATAAATCACCAACAGTTCTCTCTTTTTCACCCACATAGCAAGCTTCTCTATTTTCGACTGAACAGGAGCAAGAAGTGTTAGAAACAATTCTTCGCTTATACACTTCTGAAAATATGTTGCCGCTGATAAAACAGTAAATGCTATTAGTCACAACATTCTTCAAATAATTGATTAAATGGCGGTCTTACTCGTGTTAATTAAGCATGTGCGGCTTACAGCTGTTTCGGTGCTATTCGACACCATCCTCAGAGCCTACTAGATCTCGGCGCTATCTCAACTTCGCTGCCTGTTGTGTGGGTGAGTTCGTATGATGAAGAGTTGTGTCAAATAGTGTGTGTGTTCTGAAATTGATCTGTGTATTGAGAATTTGATCAGGGTGTGTTTTAGTGTGTCTGTATATTTCATATTGTTCTAGTGTGTTGAGGTTTTGGTTTTTGGGTTGTATGTGTAGGATTTCCATATCTGTATTTATGTTATTGTATGTGTGGTTAGCATTAGTTACGTGTTCGGCATATGTAGATGTATTGTGTCCTCTGGTTATTGCTTTAATGTGTTCTTTGTATCGAGTTTGGAATGATCTGCCTGTCTGTCCAATGTAGAAACTATCGCAACTATTGCATGTGCGTTTGTATACGCCTGTGTGGTTGTATTTATTTGTTTGTGTTGTTTGTGTGTTGAGATGTCTTTGTAGTGTGTTTTCTGTGCTGTATGCTATGTTGTATTTCTGTTTTCTGAATGAGGATGCGATGTTGTGTGTGTTTTTGTTTTCGTATGTTAGTGTGAACTATTTGTTGTGTTCTTGTGTTTCTGTTGTGTTTTGTGTCTTTTTGTGTTTGTTGAGATCTAGTAGGCTCTGAGGATGGTGTCGAATAGCACCGAAATAGCTGTAAGCCGCACATGCTTAAATAATTAACACGAGTAAGATCGCCATTTCCTTTCCCCCCCCCACAAAAAACCCTATTTTACATGAGTATATTAGGGTTAAAATTTTCTATTTAATTGAGTTAATATAATATAAATACATTTTTAACATTTTTTTCTGTCGATGTTATCTATAGTAATAATAAATCTGTAGCCGAAATTTTTCTGGTAATTTTCGATTTTCCAAAAGCAATTGGTCCTAACATATATAATTAACCACCCTGAAACCGAAAATCGCTTTTTTGAAATTTTTGTCTGTATGTCTGTCTGTCTGTTAGTTACCTTTTCACGCGATAATGGCTGAACCGATTTCGATGAAAATTGGAATATAAATTAAGTTCGTTGTAACTTAGATTATAGGCTATATGGCATTCAAAACACGTTATTTAAAAGGGGGGTTATAAGGGGGCCTGAATTAAATAAATCGAAATATCTCGCTTATTATTGATTTTTGTGAAATATGTTACATAACAAACGTTTCTTTAAAAATGATTTCTGATAAGTTTTATTCTCTGAAAACGTTTGATCGGACTGATATTTAATGAGATAAATGAGTTTTAAAATTAAAATAACTGCCATCTAAGGCGGTGTATTGAAATAAAAAACAAATGACTTCGTCTATAAGGGGCCTTGGACACAACAATCGAAAGCTATGAAACATAGCCTACAGACAATGTTTCTGTGTTTGTATGAAGTAATATCTGGAGCTAAATTAACCGATTTGTATAATTAATTATTATTTCACCATTGAAAAGTGTAGTTTCTCTGGATGGACATAATGCTATAATGTTATTACAGTAACTTGTGAGTGAATTGAGGACAGGTAAGATTAAAATAGCTTCTTATGCACAGAAAACTTGATAGGTTATTCTGTATATTCATTTCCTGTATTTCTTATAATAATATTTATGAATATATTCATTTTTATCTCAGAGAATTAACGAACAACGAGAGTGTATTGATTTAGTATGCAGTAATAGTACGTTAGCTTAGCAATCCATTATTTTATAATTCAAATTTTAACTATGCTCAATTGAATCGTGTTAAAATACATAAAATACATATGCAATAAATGCAATGAAAAAAATTGGGTAATGAGCCAAGCAGAATATGTTGCGCTGTTGTAAAAGTTGTTCCTCCTGAGATTCAAGAGCTCCCACAACAAATTAAAAACTTTCTAATTCGAGTACATCCGTTATCAACACACTTTTTCATAATATAATATAATATAATATAATATAATATAATATAAACGTAATAATAAATCTGTAGCCAAAATTTTTCTGTTAATTTTCGCTTTTCCAAAAATAATTGGTAATAACAAGTAAGAAACATGTTAAAGGAATTGTCATTGCACCAAATGAGTGGTCTCCGGATCAAAATGATCGCATTTTAATGTTTTAAATACAATTTAAATTAAGTAACATATAAACGATTTATCCTTCTATCAAACACGAATGTTCCCTGGATCAAATGTCCTATTTTAATTATGTAATTACTTTATATTTATTTCTAACGGGTGCAGCGGAGCGCACGGGTACGGCTAGTGAATAAATAAACTTAATTTTACGACAGTTACAACTATCAGCACAAACACATGACAAGCCTACATCAAACATAAAGAAAGCACTTAATTATACGAAATACATTAAAAGAATGATATCTGTAAATACAAAACATAATTGAATAACAATAACATAGAATTTGGCACGAAATAATACATATAGCGTCCATAAGTCAACAAATATTATGATACATACCAGAGCAGTGTGGAATATACAGACATAATCATACAAACAAATATTTCATACACAAGTAAATTTATAATTTACACACATCATTTTATAGCACAGCATAGCATAGGTGGACAATTCATATTACTTAAGGTTAAAATGTTCAAATAATAGTACAAGAACAATATTGACACTTACAATTTTCTATTGATGTGGTTAATAAAATTAATGAATATTTTGCGACACAATTTCTACTGAAAATGTTGTACAATGGCTTATTGTATCTCATATTATATTTATTTAGGTACATTTCAATGCTGTATCTTCTATATCCATAAAGTGGGCAATCAAATAACAAATTTTCTACTGTTTGTTCACTTCCACAAATGCATTCATTTCCGTTCTCCATATTAATATGTAGAGAACGGAAATGAATGCGTTTGTGGAAGATCGCCATTTAATCAATTATTTATGTTTAAGTGTTAAAAGTAGTGTACGAAAAATTCAACATGGATTCTCCAAATGTTAAAGAACATCTATGCCCAATCCGCCTGGATTGGGAAAGTTGCGCACTGCGCGGCGTTGCAATAAGCGAAACCTGTTTCCAAGCGTACATCTGTTACTCAGGGTGGAAGTAAAAAAAAACTGCAGAAATTCAGGTAGAATTGTTAGTCTTTTTTAGAATATCCTAATTAGACCTATGGAACACAGTTTTTGTTCATTATGTAATATTACTTCAACGATGGACTGCGTATAACGGACATACGCGAATCGGTTGAAATATGGAAGGTGGAGGGGGCCACTATTTTTGTCAGCACTTCCATCCATGTCACCAGGTTTTGTCTGTGAATGCATTCGTTGGTTGATTTTGACCTCGGGAACAGAACGTGCCAATAGCACTCGTAAAGCTTTTGTTTGAAATTTGCTGGCGTCGAGTGAATTAACTCAAGAGCCTTCTGGCGGCTTGAAGGGTTGGTTGCAGATGAGGGCAGATATACCACCACGAGAATAGAGGAAAGAGAGACAACAACTGTCATTAAGAGTCAAAATCCATAAATTTCACTGAAGAACTCCGCCCCTAAAAACACAAACTATCCCACCCACCTCTTTATCTACAACAACTAAAAAGAGGGGTTAAAGGGGTGGTTTCAGTTGTTAAAAGAGAGAGGGTGAGTTGTAATTTGTGAGTTTGGCCAGAATCAATATTAGCTGGTAGGCCTACCTGTTATTTGGCAGCTTGCCTGCCTATCTTTACTTCTTTATTACGGTCGAGTTTCTGAAACATTTACTATATTCACTCACGCCTTTCTTGGTTTCCTATCTACAGTTTTTAAGACTGCTAAGAATTCAGGCTTCGGAGTCACGTAGCCAAGGGAATGCTTTTGTTATTTGTATATCATAAACGACAGCATTCAGTACCAATGAATGACAAGCTTTATAGATTGTATGCACTACATTATTCTAAAGTATTTAAATTTTTGCCTTCGTCGTCACTCTACCATTACTATATTTCCGTCACATTGTATATATAAAAAAAAAAGAATTCCCTATTTATCTGCGCAATATAAATAAAGATCCTTTAATTTAAGTTACATTAGATCAGAATAAATCACAAATTCCTCGAGCACTTAAGATCGCCATAATAATCAATTAGAGATTAAGACAATTTTAAGCGTTTGTCAGGACTGACTATTGATTATTTTTTATGTATTTCTTTTAATCTGTAATAATTTGGTGATTTGTTCCATTATTATTAATAATAATCCGTGGAGCTGCAGCCCGTGAAGGGCCTAGACCGACCAGCCGGCTGCTGACCTCACACCCACATATCGAAGCAGAGGTGGACGATCATCCAACCAGAATGGAGGTATCGTGTGGTTAGCACGATGTTCCCCCCAGCCGTTATAGCTGGTATTCGCAACCGGATTTCGCTACCTATCGTAGCTCCCCAAGTGCATCACGATGCTGGGTGGGCACCGGTCCCATACACTGGCCGAAATTTCATGAGAAAATTTCTTCCCCCATGAGGACTCGAACCAGCGCATATTCCGTAACGCGAGTCCTAGGCGGAATGCCTTAGACCGCGACGCCACGGCGCGGGACTCCATTATTATTATTATTATTATTATTATTATATTATTATTATATTAATATTATTATTATTATTAATCCTTGGCGCTACAGCCCATGAAGGGCCTAGACCGATCGGCCGGCTGCTGCCTCACGTCCACATGCCGAAGCAGAGGTGGACGATCATCCAACCAGAAGAGAGGTATCGTGAGAAAATTTCTTCCCCCATAAGGTCTCGAACCAGCGCTCATTCCGTAACGCGAATCCGAGGCAGAATGCTTTAGACCACTACGCCACGGCGCGGAACATTTAATATTATTATTATTATTAATATTATTAATATTATTATTATTAATATTATTAATATTATTATTATTAATATTATTAATATTATTATTATTAATATTATTATTATTATTATTATTATTATTATTAATATTATTATTATTATTATTATTATTATTATTATTATTATTGTATACAGTGTTAGTGGTGAGGCCGGAGGGAAAAATACCTTCGGGAAGTCTGAGACGTAGATAGGAGGATAGTATAAAATGGATTTGAGGGAGGTGGGATATGATGATAGAGACTGGATTAATCTTGCTCAGGATAGGAACCAATGGCGGGCTTATGTGAGGGCGGCAGTGAACCTCCGGGTTCCTTAAAAGCCAGTAAGTACATAGAATGAGTACCAGTATTATAATTCTTTAAATTATGTAAAAATGATATAAGTGAACTTCAATCTAACAGAAATGTTTAAAATATTTCTATGTGTATATATCTGTCCCCGGAAATAGTGAAAAAAAATCCGGTAACCTTATCGTTGAAGATTATCATCTGAATCGGCCGGCGAAACCGGTTGTCCGCAAATAATAGATTGTCAGTTTGTTGAAACGTTGTATTAATTCTTCAGAATTTATCTTTTCCCACTCATTCTCTAGTTACTTGATCTCTGTAGATGTTCAGAAGTGTCGTGAAATAGTAATATGCGTTACAAGAGCGGTATGTTGAAGTTTTCATGTTCGAGGAAAAGTTTGAAAAAGCGAAACGTAGTTGAGCTTTTTCAATTTCCAAGAATTGAAAGAAAACATACCGATCGTGTATCGTACATTATTTTGTGCGAAGATCGTTTATTACATACCTGAAAGAGGAATTTCTAATTAGTTGCAATGAAATCTCCATCTTGGTTTCTGTTCAATGACGGCAAATTTGCAAAACAAAAAATCTATCTTCAACATTGTTGCTTTAAAATGTTTTCTGTGTTTACTATACTCCAGCAGGCCGTGATATATGTCTGTCTTTTTTCCCCCCCAATCTATGATGAATCTGGAATCTTGTTGATTTTTTCACGGCTTCCTTAATGTTACTTGCATCACGAATGCAGTAACTTTAGTGGAGTTGTAGAGTTTACTTAATTTTTGAAATACTTAAAGACAATAATTAACAGTGCAATTTAGAATTAAGCCAAAAGAAATTAAGTCACTACCAAATAAGTAACTTAAATTGCCCCAATAAAATAGCCCAGATATAGAAAATATAAACAAAAAACATAAAAGAAAAATTAATGATCGAATTATTCATAAAAAATTACCCAACAAACATAAAGGGATTAAAAAAATTAAATAGGTGAAATTGCAGTGGTAAGTTTCCAATTTATAATTATTACTATAGCCTATTGAACGTCTATAAAAATAATATGTTAAAAGCCTAAAGCAGTAAAATCAATATGTCACTTAAGCGGTAAGAAGAGGGAAATTGTTATGTGTGTTAGGTTGGGAATACTGAATGTGGAATTTTAGACTTTCCGCGGATTGGTTTTGTGCGGAAACCAAGCAAATACGCACGATCTCGCACAAAAACACATTCCTGTCGAGCTCCTCTTCAGAAACAACACAGTGCAAAGAAAAGGCCTACAATTTAAAATTAACTTTAGATACCAATAATGGATAAAATATTGTTCAGCACACGACGGGAAACAGATTTTATACGGTCGTGGAAATTATCACCCTCGGCTTCGCTTCAGTTGCTAAACTTTGCAATCGCGGATAAAATTTAATCTCGTGTACTATAAATTATTGTTACCTATTTAATTTCCATGCCTTATTTTCTGTACTTATTTTTTTCTCTCGCCTTTTCTTTTGATCTTTCCTTCATCCTTATCTCACTTCATTATACCGTAGTTACATTTTTCTCTCCTTTCACGAAATTTTATTCGTTATCGTTCCACTCTCTCTTTACTTTTATTTATATCAAATATTTAACACTCTCGCTTTTTAACAGAATTAGAAGAAAAATGTTTTAAAGAAAAAAGAAATTACATATTATTAAATAGACGCTATGAAAGGATTATTTATTAAGTCAGCTATTACAATATCAATATTAAATAATTATATATGTAAATATGTAGTAGGGATAAATAGAGGAGCTCAACAGGAATGTGTTTTTTCACGACACTTCTCAACATTTACAGAGATTAAGTAACTAGAGAATGAGTGGGATAAGATAAATTCGGAAGAATTAATACAACGTTTCAACAAACTGACAATCTACCTATTTGCAGACGACCGGTTTTTCTGGCCGATTAGATGATCATCTTCAATGATAAGGTTACCGGATTTTTTTCACTATTTCCGGAGACAGATACAGACAGACAGACAGAAATATTTTAAACATTTCTGTTAGATTGAAGTTCACTTATATTATTTTTACACAATTAAAGAATTATAATACTGGTACTCATTCAATTTACTTACTTATTGGTTTGTCAGGAACTCGGAGGTTCACTGCCGCCCTCACATAAGCCCGCCATTGGTCCCTATCCTGAGCAAGATTAATCCAGTCTCTATCATCATATCCCACCTCCCTCAAATCCATTTTAATATTATACCCATTCTATTTACAGACTGGAATACTAAATTTTCTTTCAGACGAGTGAATTTTCTAAGCAGGTCTTCTCTAGATCCCAATTGTAAGCAAATTCCTAATGGTTCCTGTTCGTTAAGATAGAAAGCATGGCACAAACGGTTTTTAAACTTATTCTGAACTTTTGGGATGTTCACATAATGTTCATTGAAGAAACATTCCCCACTGAAGCATTATTTCCATGACACAGAGATAGTTCACTCAACTCCTGGAGTTGTGCACAGATAATCATTTTCTTTTTCAGAAAAAAAAAATCACTCAATTTTAGCAAAGAGTAGAATGTTCTTTATTCCACTTCGCCATTTTCTCTAAAGTCACATATTTCTTCAAGCATGAAATTCCATCAAATATTTATCTTAATTCAAGTCAAGTTCATGTACATATATTTGAAGAAAAATAATGTATGTCTCTTCAAAATTTCTTTCTTTAGACAAGATCTCAGCAATATAAATACATTTTAAAGATATTTTATCTAGTGAATTAATAACAGAGACACTGGGATATTTAACAGCACTTTTATGAATATCCCGTTATGAAATAATAACAACTTCTTCTAAAAATGACCACAAGTTGCTTAATTTATAGTCGAATAAATTTATCTTTTCTCCTGGAGTTCAGTTTTTTTATTGACTTTGATAAAAATAGGAGACTCGACTGCAGTTACATCGTAGCCTATCCTTCAGTTTTGATTATGGTATCATGAAAAAGCGGAAAATTGACATTATGAAAATTTATCTACAGTAATGTCACAAGAGGTCTATGATTTTCCGATAAATCCACAACGCTTCGCTCGTGAATTTATTTGGGAAATCTCAGACCTCAAGTGACATTTATTGCGACTATTTCGTGAATAAAATAAAAATGTAAATAATATAACCCTAAAATTCGCTCACAAAATGTTAATATTGTATATTTATGAATACGTAACCTATTCAGACATTGAGAAGTCAAAATAGATGAGTGACAATTACTGCAATCAAGAAATTGAATGTTATTCAGTAATGCCAGTTGAGAAAACCGAAGTACAGGTTTAAAAATGTTAATTACATGTACTGCGCTTTTCTTTTACTATTATAACAGAAATACATTTTCATTATCGCTGAAATCATAATTCAATTTAAACATTTTATAGTATAATTACAAATAACCTGATTAATACATTAAGTGAACAATTGTTATGAAGGAGTGTCATTTTCTTTAGATATAATGGACATGGAATTTGAAGAAGAAGACGTAGATGTGGAACTAGGATTTCGCACTTTATTTAGTACAATGGATTCATGCTTATCGATTTACGTGGAAACAGTTGGCGACACTGACTAGACAAAAGAACGACCAAGCGATAAACTGATAGTGACAAATCGAGCTACAGAAATTATCGCGATGTAGGAGTGTGATTGGTTGGAATTCAAAATTTAATTACACTTCTTTGGAAGAAAATGGATTGACGTCATATAAACGAAATAGTCACAGCAATATGCAAAGATCACTAAACCGTATTAATAATTAATCAACAATGGAAATACGGGGTTATCTGGGAAAAATGTATTAAATTCGGTGTCATTTCGGACACGAAGGCATTACGTTACTGGAAGTACCCGTATATAATGCGAACTTTTCAGAAACAGGAACAAGTTCTTAAAAGGTTAAAATACATTATATTAGAGTAAAAATAGTATTAAATGTTAAATTAATTGAACAGGCAACACGATTTAGCTACAGTGTAGTGTGAATGAATGTAGCAATTCTAAAGCCACGATCGATCACGATCCTTCGGTGTAGGCAAAACAAAAGCATTGCAGCAATATTATGTAGGCTATACTAGACATACGCATTAATGGAAAATGGAGACAGCAAAGCGCGGGATATAGGTGTGGAACAAATTTAACCATATTGGCAAATTATAGTGAAGTATATACCTTTCATACAGTGAAATGTATTACTGTTCTTAAAGGAGATGGTAGTAGCGGTGTTTAAGGGAATAGGGAAAGACAAAATCGGAAGGAAGTGATATGCGCAAATAAAATTATAGGTTTCTCATAGAACTAATATAAAAATTCATTGGCCTAACAATATCATTCTTCAATCGTTTACTTAGAACTTTAACGTTAAATAACGTTTACTCATTCATTCATTCATTCATTCATTCATTTAATTCATTCATTATATTCCATAGATCTTACATGAGCAATGAAGCTTTAAGATGTGGAACAAGTCAAAATTTTACAATATTGCAATTACAATTTTTACAAATTTTTACAATATATTACAATTTTTACAGTTTTCCAATTTAGTAATTTTATATATTTATATATTTATTTATTGAACCTGGTAGAGATAAGGCCATCAAGCCTTCTCTTCCCCTTTATCAGGGGATTAAA
Organism: Periplaneta americana; assembly: GCF_040183065.1. Taxonomy (NCBI): domain Eukaryota; kingdom Metazoa; phylum Arthropoda; class Insecta; order Blattodea; family Blattidae; genus Periplaneta; species Periplaneta americana. Next base: position 145,845,329 of record NC_091121.1, on the reverse strand, counting down.
ATTACAATATCAAGAATACAATTGCAAATATAATTACAATTAATATTAAATTTACAAATACAATAAAAATCAAAGTACTAAAAGATTAACCGATTAATAAAAGCTAGACAGTTTATTGTAAAAGTTAAGAAGAGAGAAGCATTTCTTTTATTGATTAAGTAAAAATTACACGTACTCTACGCAGTAAGAAAATGCTTAATAAGCTTGCTTTTGAACGCTACTAAATTCCGACAGTCTCTGATGTCACTAGGTAGGGTATTCCACAAGCGTAAGAGCGAGATTGTTTATGATGATGAATATGATGATGTTTTATGTGTTGGTATGGATAGTATGCAGCTATTCTACAATTTTTACAATTTTCTGCAATTTTTTACAATATTTTGGCGAGATGTAGTGAGATAAGATGAGGTCCGAGGATTCGCCAAAAGATTACCCGGCATTATCTAAGCGAGCTGGACATGCTAAGAAAGTGCCAAAGAAAAATGGAGAGGAAGATGCTGAACATCACACTCAGACACAGACTACGTAACGAAGACGACTCAACACGAACCGGTGGACACACATCCTTACGACATGGGACCCAAGGATTGGCGAACGCAACGTTGAAAGACAGAAGACAAGATAGGCTGCGAACTTAGGACAGGATTCGGCCATCTATGGTCAAGAACAGCGAAAGACCGACGACAATGGAAGCTCACCACAAAGTGACTTGCAACCCAAGCAGTGAATACTGATTAGTGAATACTGGACCCTTCAATGTTAACCCAGACAGCATCTTAAACACTATGATATTACAAAAGCGACCATCATTCCCGGAGTGGCTAACCGGGAACTGCTTGACAAGCCGCCCTGCATAGTCAGGGGGCCCTTGCCCTTCATGGGATTTCGTGGCTAATTCTTAATTCTTAAAATGTTTATCTACGAGCCTGCAATATATAAAATAGTAAGTAGCGCTGGCACGTGATATTGATCAATTACAGTAACTGAGAGTTAAAGATTTAAGGGGAGAGGATGGTATTTTTTAAAACTTTTTTCCTATTTAGTGTAAAATATTAATTTTTTGTATGTAGAGAGCTCATAGCTGTAGGAACTCAACCAAATATAAATATTCTGAAAAAAAAAATATATATTTGGGGGCCCAAATTTGAAAAAAAAATATATATATACCCAATGCAGGATTGTACTAAAGCCGATATATCTAAACAGTTCTTAAATATAGATTCAAACTTTTTTTGCAATATATTTGCAAACGCATGTTCTAAAAACTGTCTGTAACAGAATTTTGATATTAGTCCCTACGTTTGTAAAATAAACAATTAAAATTGAATAACAATTTTCTGATTTCCTTTCTTGCAAACAAACGGACGTATTTTTACAATGAAATCAATTAACAAAATTCTGTTACAGAGACACTTGTCCTAATAGTCTAAAGAATGTGCGTTCTAAATTTCATGCATGCATCTTTAATAGTTCAGAAAATATATCCATTTTATCTGGCAATGTAGCAAAAAAAAAAAAATGAAGTTACTAGAAACCGATAAAAGTGGGCATGTGATTTAAGAATCCATAGCGCAGGAAGTTTAAAAATGACGTCTCAACATCCGATAAGGGCACAAATACCCACAAAATGTTATGCAATGCATTCCAGACATATCAAAGAGTATTTTAAAGAAAACATTTTTTTTTTTGAAAATTTAATTTACCGGAAACAACAATAAAATTGGGCGAGTGATTTAAAAACCCATAACGCAGGAAGTTTAAAAATGGCGACTCAACATCCGATAAGGGCACAAATACCCACAAAATGTTATGCTATGCATTCCACACATATCACTTATTTTTCATCAAAAAATATAATCCTCTCCCCTTAATACAGATTCTTCTATTTATGTAATTATTATTGTTCTCTATAGCTAGAAGAATGATATATATAATGTTTTAGTGGAATGCGGATATTAGTTACTTTCAAGACGCGATTATCAAAGTCTGACTAAGACAACACGGAGCCCCAGAAGACCTGGAAGAAGATGGCACGAAACATGAGACCAGAATAGGAGAGATTTCCTAATTCTTGAAGAGATGATAATGATGATGATGTTGATGTTGATGATGATGATGATGATTATCGATCATGATCATGTAATTACTTTACTATTTTATGTAAAATTTACACAATATTATAGGATTGCTGAAAACATGCAACAATTTTTGCTTACACTTCCCACTTTCAAACGCTAGCTACAGGAGCTTGATCTATACATGAAATACATAAGTAAACACGAATTCTTCAAATCTGTATTGAAATTTATGATTCAAGTTTTATGATTCAAGTTTTCCTACAATTTGTTAATAAAGCTTTGTTATATTTTAGAAAACTTGTTAAATATCTTGTCGGCGAGAAGCAAGTGTGCCGAGAACATGCTTCAATATGTAGTAATATTTAATTAAATTAAAAGCATGTATGTACAGTACCAGAAAAAAAGTAATCGGCCTCTTGAATAATACCCCAGATACAAGACACTGCGCATGCTCAGAAACCTAGAGCACTGATACAAAAGCTATCGCTAATGGAGTTATTGAAATTCATTCCATTTCGAGTGTTGGTATAATATATACAGTATATATATTACCTATATATAGAGTGGATGGCAACTGCACCAAATTGATGTTTTTAGTATGTTATTTTACGACGCTGTATGAAACATCTCAGGTTATCGGTTGATTGGTTTGAATTAAGTTAATTACTGTATTTACTAAACGGTCTTTGTAAATTTTATGTTATATTATTGGCTAAGACCACACCGTACACGAGCCTGGCTCTTACGGTAGTAATTAGAAACATTTTTGCTTTATAAATTTAATTTGTGCTCCCTTTGCTAGCTAAATAAATAAATAAATCAATTTAGCGTCAGAATGAAATGAAGGTGACAATGCCGGTGAAATGAGTCCGGGGTCCAGCACCGACAGTTACCCAGCATTTGCTCATATTGGGTTGAGGGAAAACCCTGAAAAAAACCTCTACCAGATAACTTGCCCCGATAGGGATTCGAACCCAGGCCACCTGGTTTCGCGGCCAGACGCGCTAACCGTTACTCCACAGGTGTGGGCAACAACTTTTTTTTTATTTTATTGGGTTATTTTACGACGCTGTATCAACATCTAGGTTATTTAGCGTCAGAATGGAATGAAGGTGATAACGCCAGTGAAATGAGTCCGGGGTCCAGCACCTAAAGTTACCCAGCATTTGCTCGTATTGGGTTGAGGGAAAACCCCGGAAAAAACCTCAACCAGGTAACTTGCCCCGACCGGGATTCGAACCCGGGCCACCTGGTTTCGCGGCCAGACCCGCTGACCGTTACTCCACAGGTGTGGACGGCAACAAAATGAAACTGGTAATAGATCATGAGAGATTTAAAAAATCTAAATAAGTTCTTTTCTGTAACATTCATAGTTTTAGAGGCAATCGTTATGTTTCTATGAAGCATTTGGCAATATCACAGCTGCAGCAATAACTCTAAGCAATTGCGGCTTGTACGCCTTACCTTCTCCTCCCCTTTCACCACGTGAGGTGCGCTGCGTTGCATGATTCATTTCAACGATTTTCGCTATTATTCAATTTAAATTCATGGCTAAACGGTTTAATTTGCAAAAAAAAAATAATAAATAAATAAATATAAATAAAACATATAATATAATAAAGATTCAAGACATTAACTGTTCAGATTATTTATACTTATCCACTTTTAGTCTATAGCAAACAGCCAGTTCCGCAATAGAGCTCTGCAAACACTGGGCAAATATTTTTTCCTGCTTAACGTGCTTAATCGAAGGGGAAGTGAAATAAAACTTTTGTTATATTTAACATGTAGAATCATCTCTTAAAGGTTAGTACAGAGCTTACCATCCATCCTGTATGCATATACATACATGCATGCATGCACACATTGCATACATACATACATACATACATGCATGGATGGGCATATACATTTATTTATATATTCATAGTTGTGACTTGAGCAGAAGAGAGAAAATTTTCTTTAGAGGTTAGTAATCTCCCAGAGACACTCTACATTAAGGTAGAAGAAACTGTGGTTAGTATCATTCTTGTTGAAATAAATAAAGAAACGTGTTAATTTTATATGAATCAATCTGTAGTTGTCATAGAATATACCGTGAGACTATTCTTCTTTTGAAGATGTCTGTAAAGGAATTTATGGAATAAAACTACATTTAAATATTTAATTGTAAAAGAATGTGTTGTAAAGAGAAAAAGAGAAAGAAAATACAAGAATGAGAAAAATTATGGAAGTCGGCAAAGGGATATTCTTGACGTAGAGCAAAAACAACACGAACTATGGGTTGGACACACATTTAGGATGTTGAATCACGATTGCCATCAGAGAGTTGGAAAATGGGTCGCCCTAGACAAGTTGGAGAGTTGACGTTAATGAAGCCATACAGAAGTGAAGCAGAAGTGGACTGCTTGGAGAGACAGATGTGGAGAAGGACGGGGTAGCAACGGGCCACGAAAAAGATCCGATTCTAATGAAGACGACACTTACTTTCATATTATACGTTTTACACGCTTTTACAGGGAAGAGGTACACCATTGGCCAGCAAAAATTTAGTGAAATATCATTTTTTAAATATATCTCACCTACAATAAAAGTTAAATGAACAAAACTTGTCATGTTTAATATACATACATTACACTTTATAAAGCACTATTCAGAATATTAAAACAGCTAATAATTAACTTGTAAAAATGTCAAATTTGCATATTTTTTTCAACTGTAAAGTATTTACATAGTAAAATATACAATTAATTAAGTACCTGTATATTTCTTTTACTGGAATATCCTAAAGACCTACGTACTCTAGGATCTTTCACCTATTCCTTTAGGATATATTTTTTTTCTTAATTGTTGTCTTCAATATACAATATCCTAAATTTTTTTATTAAGAAAGAAATATTGTAAGATTTCCAAATGGTGACGATATTATATTTTTTCTCTGGTTTTCGAGTAAACTTGCTATAAATATAACAAGAGTAATTTGCATGATTCACAAAACTACAAATTTACGACTGGTCATACAGAGAAATCAGTATTAATTTTATTATGTCTTGTTTGTTTTATATACAGGGTGGAAGGTAACCTTTTACAATAGTTCTGGGATATGATATCTAGAATTATGACAAACAAGAAAGTCTAATAATATTTTGTTCCCAGAAGGGCGGTTTTCGAAAAAAAATGGTCTTTTGTGACTTGAAATTATGACTAAGTTTTTCATGAAACTGCTTAAAATTGGATTTTTATCTCATGTAGATGATAGAGTAAGCTATGTATGGTCATGTTACAGTAGTATTTGCATGGAAAATAACACAGGTATCCAATAAATATTCGTGTACACATTGCATGGGAATAGGGCTGTGACACGTTGGCAACACTGTTTCTTACGTACGCAAACCATGTGGCCGAGCTAGGTGTACGGAGTGGCCGATACGCTTACATTCACTTCGTGATTATTTGCAGGCTACGTGCAGTTCGAAGCAGTTGAAACACAACGAGATGCCGCAGTTTTCTAATCGTGAGTATCTGGACATGTTATTAATTATGGCGAAACTGGTCACAATGCCGCTGCAGCTGCTCGCTTATACCATGACAGATAACTGGATCAGAAGTGTGAAAGTTGTAAACACGCAACTGGTGGATACTTTGAACAATACATTTAAAAGACACTATAGAGAATGGCGTACAAAATTTAACAGTGTACCTCACATTAATGTGTATCATTTTCATTTAGTTTCAAAGTTGTTTATTTCTTCCAAACATTGTATTGTAATTGAGTTGGAGTGACATCAACTGTGTGATCCTCAATGTAAAATAATACTGTATTTAAAGAATTAATTTTGTTTTTCATTCTACTGTATTACTGACGAAATTGCCTTAAAATGAAACGGAAACTACGTGTTCGTTCGTACTAAATTTAGTGCTGAACTGATACAATAACAAACGTTTAATCATAGATAACGAATATCATAGTTCATATAATTAACATGTTACGATTACATATATTTTGATTTTACTGCATTCTCAACAGATGTTTTTGTTTACAAAACGGTATGTGTGTACATCCTCCCAAAACCCCTGCCAAGTAGATGATTGGAGCGGAATTCAGTATGCTGGGGTGCAAGGATCTCGCGAAGTAAACACTGCTACTGTCTATAACGTTGCAACATTCGTTTTCTCGAAATATTACAAAAACTATTGGTGGTATGAAAAAATTTTGATTGACAAAACGTTCCCAAATGACATGATCTGTTATGTGTGTGAAGGATTGTAAAAGATTACCTTCCACCCTGTATAAACATTTTTAATTAATTGCAAATAATTCAAAATTAAAATCTTAAAAACACGGAATGTGAAATGAAAATCAATAGTTCAATTAGTCCACAGGTCCCTCCACAATTTTACATAATAACTCGCCATTTCTGATAAGTCCTGTCTTGAAACATCAACCTTTCCTTCGCACAAAAGAGCGTAAATAAAGTCAAGCAAATTAGTTTCGAAGATGAAAAGACCAAGAGGAAGCAGTTAATGCTGGAGAGACATTTACAAGAAAATGGTCGAATTCCATATTTTGAGTCAGTCATTATGAAAGCTTTTAAATATTAATTAGTTACAATAAAACAGACACCAAAACCCATATCAAAATAAAATCACTTTATTCTAAAATTAATTCACGTACTGTACACTGTATTTACTGCGGGAAACAAATCCATTCCTCTGCAGGAGAGTTACACAGTACCACTAAAATAACATCGAAGCAGGACGATAAGCATTTTCAATAACGCAAAATCTGCAAATAATATTATTTATTTACTCTACAATATTACAAAAGCACAGTCAACAGTTAATATACAATAGACTGGTATGTTAGAAAACAATCCCCATATGAAATATATGACGGTCGAAATATAACGCTGAAAGTTAATTATTATATTATTTAATCGAACACAATGGAATTACATTAATAACAATTTGAGCACAATGCCATTGTTTGATTTTTAAAGCAGGCAAGGCAGCTATTTTTCCATACAACAAAATACATTTTTCAAATATCGTAAACCTATTGTAAAAAAAAATTAGTATAGCCTACATGTAAAACAGTAAGACCTTAAATCTTGTCGCTTCACTGCACTTTACACATAATTCGTTTATACTACAGCTCTGGGTCTTGAAACAAAAATGCGTTGAAAAAACACAGAGAGAGAGAGAGAGAGAGAGAGAGCGAGAGTATCAAATATCATGAAGTGTCACTAAAAGACCTTTACTATGAAATAATGAAGGCAATCTGCTAAGGCTCGTGCAAGTAAAATTTTATCCTAATTTCTATAATTTATCTTATTAGCTACAAAATGTTGGCTCGTCGGCTAGGCTTGGTTTTATTTTATATTACTTTATTATTATTATTATTATTATTATTATTATTATTATTATTATTCTTACGAAAGGTTGAAAAGATTAGGCTAAGATTTAGTAGTAATGTAGGTGAAATATAAATTATATCAGTTGCGTCATGTAATTAATTAAGTTTACATGCAATTAGTTAAGTTACTTATAATTACTTAAGTCCTTAGTGTTTGGGTTTAATAGAAATAGGTTTACTTATAAGTTAGATTCACTTTTGCGTTATTTTTAGTAGGTTATTTTACGACGCTTTATTAACATCTTAGGTTATTTCGTTTCTGAATGAGATGAAGGTGATAATGCCGGTGAAATGAGTCTTCGGTCCAACATCGAAAGTTACCCAGCATTTGCTCATATTGGGTTCAGGGAAAACCCCGGAATAAAGCTGAACCAGGTAACTTGCACCGACCGGGAATCGAACCCGGGCCACCTGGTTTCGCGGCTAGACACGCTAACCGTTACTCCACAAGTGTGGACGGTATGCTATATAACGTAGTTAAGGACCGTATTCATAGACATTTTTAATGAGGGCTTTCGGTGGATAATCAGCGTTTTTCGTATTCATAAACCAGTGTTAGCGATAGGATATGATTTGAATTCTGTGCAAGTAACCAGTGGATAGCCGGGGCTAGCTTAGTACGCTTGTAGCTCGTGCTGCGCAATGTCTATGAATAGCACCTTTAGTCTTTATTAATAACTCCTAGGTTTATTGAAATTACTTTTTATTGGTAGTTAGACTTATTTTTACACGTTATTTTATTGCTGTACTTATGTGATTTTATTGTTGTGCCAATAAAATCATTTTCCGACTCTCAAAGTTTAAATACTGAGTTTCTTACTCATTTTATATGTATTACAAAGTCTTGCGATGCTCCATGTAGGTCTATAGAGCAAATGTGGCTTCTACACTACTGGGTGTTCATTTCAAATTGTGTCATGACGTCACTGTTGATGAGTCAGCGATTTGAAGCGAGTTTCAGCTTTTGTGTCAGAGAAGTTGCCCATTAATCAAGGCGTTCAATCTGAACTTGAGAACGCGTACAGTATAACTTGAACGTCGTAGCAACAGATGGCGGTCTGTTCGGTCTGTGTGCTACCATAACCTCTTTCGAACTCTGTTTTGCGCGGGAAAGTCGTACGCAGGGTATTTGTTATTATCGGTTGCGTACGGCAACATTCCACAACACAAATCAAATGCTCCGTGTCCATGTTGACCGTCGAAATTAATGTCAACAAATGCGTAAGTAATCGTCTTAACCCTCTCCACATATCCCGACAGTAAGAAAAAAACTCACCTCAGTACATGTTTCGAAACAGTTCACATTCCTGCCACTACCGGCGTTACCGTACGTATCGGTAAGTACTCTTCTGAATGAACGCTGTAATTGCTAGGCAACTTCTCTGGCACATAAGTAATACACCTCTGCGGAAGTGTAGGAAGATTGAATTCTCTAGGCTCATCGACTAGCCACATGACGGCATACAGCGAGCCACGACACACTTTGAACTGAACACCCAGTATTCCTAGAACACGCAGACGGCTCGGGTTCGAGTCTCGGTTAGGTCTGGGATTTTTTATTGGAAAATTCATAGTGACACTTGTGGCGGACAAGGTCGCAGTTGGGTTTTTTCTGGGGATTCTCCCGCTTATACCCATATTAGGCATGTACATCATTCCTTCACCATTTCTCCGTATCGTCATCATTCCATAGCATTCCCCGATCGTCGGCTGGCGACGCACGGAGGGGCTGGCCAACGGACGAGGTGGATTGCCTGCTCGAAACCTGAGTACGCAGCGAACCTTAGTGTGGTCAGCCGGTGTTGGTTTGGGAATGCGCCTAGCTTGAGGGTTAGCGCAATAGACCGTAACAGGTCGCAGTGCTGGACCATAGTGTCCTCCTCTTGTAAATTAAATTAAATTCAATTCAATTCCTAGAGCACGTGTCAGGCACGTAGAAAAATGCGTCTTTTTATCTAAATTGTCGTCCATTATACCGATCCAATAATACAAAGAGCATTGCGACGTTATAAAATAATCGATCTCGAGATTTTACGTGGAAATACAAGCTTTCACAATCTTCGACACCCAGGAAGAGGTAATGGGAATCATATCTGTCTGCCCGCCCATTGTTCTCTGTACAAAGTTTTAGTCCAGATTCAGTAGCTATGAGTCATTATATCAGAAAATAATAGACTGGAACGTAATAATTACTTTCAGTAAAAATATTAATTGCTCTTTTATTTTAAGTCAAGAACATAAAGCCAGTTTGTGTTAATTTGTTTCTTGCATAAGCTGAAGAGACAATTACAATGAGGTAGGAAATGTATTCCCAGTCTGCCATGTTTGGAATGGAATGTTTGTTAACATACACATACATAATTATTTCTATTATTCTTTACAAATTTTGTTAGTATCTCAAGAATTACCGGCCTCATCACATTGACTCTGGTAGTTATATATCTTAGTGAAAAGCGCCTCTTTATCACAGGATCAGCACAATTTCCAGAAATACATTTGTTGCGCCTGATGAGTCACTAGCTTTGTTTGCAATCCTTAAGTCTAAAGTTTATATTATTAGGTGATTTCATTTTTGTATGCCTTTAGACTAAGAGTTAAAGAAATACACTTTAAGGGGTTACATACATCTTCCACCATTAAAGTGTATACCTTTTATAGATTTTAATACTCCATATTTCATGCCCTATTTTCAATAAATTTATATGCTTAATATCTGAAAATTGCTCTGTACTATAAAAAAAATATTTGCGTAAATAAACACATTTTGTAAGTGTGAATTTTCAAAATTTTTATTCCAAACATCTATTTTAAAATATTACACATGACATTTAACATTTTAAATATTTTTTTTGCCTTAAAGGTAACATTCATAAACGACACTCGAGAGTGAATTAAAAGCCGAATAAACATGGAAAATGCCTGCTATTATTCGCGTGAGAAGCTTTTGTCATCCATATTTCATGCCCTATTTACAATAAATGTATACGCTTAATGTTTGAAAATTGCTCTGCACTATAAAATAAAAAAAATATTTGCCTACAAAAACATATTTTGGAAGTGCGAATTTTCAAATTTTTCATTTTAAACAGCTCTTTAAAATATTACACATGATATTTAACATTTTTAGTAATTATTTTTTCCCTTAAAGATATAATTCCTATAAACGACACTGGAGAGTAAATTAAACGAAGAATAAACATGGGAAATGCTCGCTATTATTATTCGGCTGAGAAGCTTTTGTCATCCAATCTGCTTTCAAAAACTGAAAGTTAAAATTTATAAAATATTATATTATCTGTTGTTCTGTATGGTTGTGGAACTTAGACTCTCACTTTGAGAGAGGAATAGAGGTTAAGGATGTTCGAAAATAAGGTACTTAGGAAAATATTTGGGGCTAAAAGGGATGAAGTTACAGGAGAATGGAGACAGTTATACAACGCAGAAATGCAAGTATTGTATTCTTCACCTAACATAATTAAAAGTGAAGTAAATCCATGGCGCTACAGCCCATGAAGGGCCAAGACCGACCAGCCGACTACTGGCCTCACATCCACATGCCGAAGCAGAGGTGGACGATCATCAAACTAGAATGAGGTATCGTGTGGTTAACATGATAATACTCCCAGCCGTTATACCTGGTTTGCGAAACCGGATTTTCGCTACCTATCGTAGCTCCCCAAGTGCATCACGATACTGGGTGGGCACCGGTCCCATACACTGGCCGAAATTTCATGAGAAAATTTCTTCCCCCATGGGAGTTAGAACCAGTGCGCATTCCGCAACGCGAGTCCTAGGCAGGATGCCTTAGACCACGACGCCACGGTGCGGGACACCTAACAAAATCAGGAACAATAAATCCAGATGTTTGAAATGGACAGGCATGTAGCACGTATGGGAGAATCCAGAAATGCGTATAGAGTGTTAATTGAGAGACTTGAGGGAAAAAGACTTTTTGCGGCGGCCGAGACATAGATGGGAGGATAATATTAAAATCGATTTGAGAGAGGGAGGATATGATGGTAGGGACTGGATTAATCTTGCTCAGGATAGGGACCGATGGCGGGCTTATGTGTGGGCGGCATTGAACCTCCGTGTTCTTTAAAAGCCATTTGTAAGTAAGTATAAGAAAAGTGAAAAATCGATTGTTTCACCTTCGAAGATGTCCTATGTATGATCCCTAATGTTATTCGCAACTTGAGAAAGGATCTCAAATGTTGCGAAATGCATAGGATGTGTATGGGAAAGTATGTGTAAAGTTTGTAGCTTTGATATTTATCCAGAATTTCGAAAAATTTTCGTTCTGTAATGTTTTATGCACTTTAATTCTGGGACAGAGTTGTTCACTTGTCATAAGTCCATTACATCAGACCCCCACTTTTATCTCACTTTTGAAAGAAATAATGATTTGGATTCCTATAACGCCGGTGAAGACCTATTGATCTCGAAGAAAGGTAAAATATTCAACAAGCACGAAACCACCACGTATTTAACGAACATAAGTCAGAAGTTTCGCTTAAAACTGAACGCAGTTACCTTTTCTTACACAAGAACACATGAGAAAGAAAATTACGCATAATTCTCACAGTTTTGTCTCAAAATATGAATAGATATAGCCTAAGTCCATCTCATGGCTTTCACAGTTCAACGTAAATTCTGCCTTTCAGTAGATCTAGAAATAAATGAGGCGTCATCATAATGAACCTCTCTCCTCCAACTTCTGGTAACCTATTATTTTACCACAACGACGTGGGTGGTGCAGGGGTAACGTTTTTGTGCATTTCTCTTCGCGGCAGTAGTGGTGGACCACCCTGAGAGTTTGTGCACCTTCTCCTGATCCGATACGAGCAGAAGAAAGCTTCTCGTATCAGCAAATTAAGACACACCATAACAAATCGCTCACCTCAGAAATATATTGGTTCCTGAAATGAATAGCTCGAGCGTGAGCTGGGAAGCCACACCCTTACCATATATTATGTGAACTCACTCTCAAATACCAAGATATATTACTTGCTCAGCAGCGGCATTACACTTACTAAATCATTCATTTTATTTCAAGTTTTTCAAATGACATGGTTAGGGTACAGGATTTGATGTAAAGTGGACAAAATGAAGTAGAAATTAAAGTTCTTCAAGCAGTGGAATATTAGAGCCGACATAATCTATATTAATAATAAAACTGTAACCAAAATTTTTCTCATAATTTTGGCTTTTGCAAAAATAAATGGTCTAAACATACGCATAGTGAAATTATAGCTAAAATGAAATTACATAATATATTAATATAAGAGCAATATAGAAAATAAAATAAATAGGAACTAATATTAAAATTACAGATACAATGAAAATATATAATATAATATTAACATAGAAAAGAACAATATCGTACGTGAATAAAGTAGAACAATTTATGAAAAAAATATATATTCCGAAATTATAGAATATAAATATAATATAGGCTGATTAATTCATACACATAGGCTACAAATTTATTTAATCAATACATCTTGATTACACAACTTTTAACACTGTATCACTTCGGAATATGTATGATAAGACGTTCTTGTGTTAAATTTTAACAGATATGGAAATACTACACATCCAAACAAAAAGCCAGAAACTAAACACACTAGAACAATATGAAATATACAGACACACGAAAACACACCCCAACGAAATTCTCAACACACAACTCAATTTCAGAACACACACACTCTTTGACTCTACATTATACCACACGAACATACCCTCACAAAAAACAAAACAGTAGGCGCCAAGACCAGCAACGATCAGTTCTGAGGATGACCCATAAATAGGTCGAAACATGTAAACAAAGTACGTTAGAATGTAACACAAGAAAGTCTTATCATACATATTCCGAAGTTATTTAATCAAATTGAATACATTAACAAGTTTCTAATTTTCTTGTTATGTATTAGTGGGTTACATCTTAGAAGTTTGGGTGTAGCCTAATTTAGCTAAAAAATTATACAACCGACGGCCAAAATTAATGATTTAGACCTGCAGATGTGAAACATTTAGGTTCTATTAATGTTGAATTATTATTTTGTCTTGATTATGTGCCTGTAATATAAATTTATTACGATTTTTATGATAAAATTTTAACAGAGTATATTTATAAATTTGTTCAATATTAAATACATTAAACTGAGAATAAATTAATTTAGTAGGCTAATCAAAACGTTTCTTCAAATTAATTTTAATTATTCGTTTTTCTAGCAAATTTAACAGATTAATATTAATTTCTGTACTTCCACCCCGAACAATAATACCATATTCAATGATAGGCTGAAAAATGGCCAAATAAACATTTCGTAGAACTCTAATGGGTAAGTAGGGTTACCATGAGAAGAAATTCTATAAGAGGACATTGCTGAAAAAGGAGGACTTTTTAAAAATTGGTATAAACAAAATCAAAGATAAAAACAATGACTCACCTTAATCAGTTTTCTCACTAGTTGCTGGATCAGTATTACATCTGTACCCTACATATCGGTGGAGCCCACTTTGTGGAGAAGAGCCTGAAGGGACCAACTTATATCTTGTAACAAATAACTAAGGAACTGTTCACAGGACATGTTCTTGAAATTATATTTCGCCATGATGATACCTCTGACTGTCTCCGTTAGCATGCGATTTCGTTCTTTTGTCCATTGAGCAGATATTAGGGAAAATACTCTCTCAACACTTCCATTGTGACTTGGGATAAATAAATAGAATTGACATATTTTTAAGAGTTCTGAGAAAGTTTCAGTGTTCGCAGAACTATTGGAATTGAAGAATGCGCACCATTGTTTATCTAAACTTAAATCTTTGTTCAAATTAATTTGATTTGCTTATTTTTGTAAATTGCAAAATAAAATTGATAAAATAGCTTAGAATCATGAATAGTGACATTTTTATTGTGTAAGAATTCAATGCATGTCAATAGGTCATCATATTTTATGTTTTTTATGTGCTCCAGCTTCAACCATTGAAAGCAGTTAAATTCTTTCATAGGTTTTCACAATTTGTTTAGATATTCTATGCATAATATCGCACATTATTCAATATTCATATTAATTCTAGTTGAAATGCGAAATGCCGGACATTTCAATTTTTTTTTTAAATGCCTGCCGGACAGGATAAAATGATTAAAAGAGAGGACATGTCCCCTTTTGCCGGACGGATGGTAACCCTATGGGTAAGTAGTATCGAAGATTAACGAATTTATAAATTGTTTTACGAAGCCTCTTACAAAGAGAAGTATACTTTATTTTTTTTCATGGAGTGCAGTTTCATAGAAAGGACTTTGCCGACAGACCTTCTACTGCCCCCTACTAATTGAATGTCATAAATAAATGTCTTCCTTACTGTGACGGAAATATTGTCTTCTCTTGTTAGTAACCAATCACAACTCTCGTTCAGAAGAATTGACAGGTGCCCGTCAAATCCACGTGGAGGCAGAGTTGCCGCATCTTTTCCCAATTTCAAGAATCCCGTCAGTTTCACTGCATTATTTCGAAGGTCACCAGGATTGTGGCAACTGTGCAATGTTGGGACGAAGGGACAGGATGGAACTGTTAGAGTTGTTTGTGTAGGAAGTCATAAATCTGTAAGTGGGTGTTCAAAGGAGCCACCGAACTGCACTCCTTGAAATAAAATAAGGTATAATGTGATGAGACCATTTTAAATTTTGATCAATAATGATATCCAGATATTTCACATATGTGACTTCTTTTAATGGTGGACATTTACAACTTTTGGGGTCTAAACAATTTTCACTGTGTATTATTAACCACTCACCACTATTTTCCCATCTCACATCTGATATTCCCATTAGGCCTACATCAACTCTATTTCTTCTCATTTTTTGCTTAAAATTCTCTAACTTACCCGCTTGCAGAAGTCCTCACATTCCACGTTCCAATCCCTAACCTCTAAACTAACATTAACAAGTTTGTAGGCCACTTGTTCTCATTGGGCGGAAGCAGAGATATAAATGACAAAGCTTACTTAGGCACCTCTATCAAAGGAGTTAATGAGGATTTTGTGTCTGAATTTATTTTCTTTAAATTTTAAGTGTACATTAGCAGACCATTGTCGCAGCCTCCCATTGCGCTCTGATAACGGGGGGAGATAAGAGCGTCTCTTCCTTCTCCTTCCTCCCAGAAAAAGTCACTTCGTGTGTTGAACTGGTGGCATTTTATGCACTGAACACGATGTGCTCTTTGGATAACACAGTGGTACGTGATCACTGTTTGTGTTTTGCGTATACGAGCGCCCGTTCTTACTTAATTCTACCTCCACTGAAGTCACCAGTGCTCAAGGTATACCGCGAGATGTGTAGCTCAGAACAAGAAGGCGAACTTACTATTCTGCGAACTTCGGTTCTATTCCCGACGTTAACAGAAGCGATACTTTTGGTATGTAATAACAGAGAATCAAATAACTTGAGTTCTTGCATATTTCTCGACTTCACAATTTTCATTCCACCACTTCACCTTATTTCAACGCCATTCCATTCTATTTCATTTTATGTAAAGGTGTTTTTCAGAAAGACTTCGAACTGAAGTAACACCAGACTGAACCCAGAAGGCCGGAGTTCGCTTGGGACGAGTTGCCTGGGTGAGGTTTTTTCGGGGTTTCCCCCCCCCTCACTTCTATGGATGAATATCAGGTAACTTTATCAGGCGTATGGAACCCCATTCCTTCTCGCCACTTCCTTCCCCCCTCATCATCCTTACCTTATCATTCCGGTTGTGTTCCTTGGTTCTCAGATCGCGCCTCTTGCGTCTCTCTGGAGCTCCTGTTGCTCTCGGCGAGTCTCCTTGGATATGTCAAAGCATGGAAGTTGGTGACCCAGCAGCGGAACCCTCACTCTTCCCGACGGGAGAGGTGGCCTACACCTCAGACCGTTGGCCAGACGGGAGGGGTGGCGTACGCCTTGAACAGTTTGAGGGAGGAATGTGGGGGAGGCTGTTGGGATGGAATGGTACACGGACTTAGTAGGATGTCGGGACTGGTCGTTAGGGTGTTAGGGGTTAGGTCGGTTCGGCATGGGTGCGGTCGTTGGACTACAACTCATCCCAGGTGCGCACAATAGACCTCAGTCACGGTGCATAGGGATCTTCCCCTCCCGGCCTCATATATAGAGAGAGAAAAACGCCAGACTGTAATGGCTAGGCTTCTTTGATAAATGATGACAACCATGGACCAATGAAGATGTCAAAAAGAAAGTTTTCTCAAGATTCGTCAGGGACTCTCAGATGTCGAGACCAGTGTGCACGAGCAGATGATCTAGTAGATAAATCGCACCCTTAAAGTAATACTGTCGTAACTACCAAAAGTTAGTTTGAGTAAATTCAAAATAAACATTTCAAAGACATATGAAAACTCAGGATTACCAAGTACCACTATGATCCTACAGACTTTGCCCTTGAACTTAGAGGTACCGGTACGACATTTCTACCCTTTTATAAAGGATTAAATAAAGATTAAAAAACTGCCTGTAACATAAACTTAAAATTTAGGGAGTTACGACAGTATTATTATAGAGATGAGAAATGCAAATCTATCCGTCATCTCAGCTCCTCCTCAGCAGTTTTCGTTTAAGATCGAAGCGTTCATCTAGTACCGTACCGGCAAGCTTTGTGCTGAATATATCCTTTTTTACACGCATCAATTTCTTGTAATGTCATAAAGCAGTATTATGACGTTTTGATTATAAAGATGATACCTAGATACAATTATTTTTATGTCTACATCATCCACAATTAATAAATTTTAAGTTATAACATGCTGTTTTTTAATTTAAATTACTAACCTTTTCTTTCGTCATCAATCAACTAGAGATATGACACTATTGTTTTATACTCCACGTGCAGTTAGCATTTTCAAATGTCAAGCCCATGTCAAGGCATCAGTGATAGACATAATATGTTACCACTTCTTGTGATTGGACTAAACATTTAAAAAATCTTATATTATCTCTTCCAAGGAAAGCGCCCGTTGTGATAGCGGCTGGGTATTAATTTACCGTTTATAAACATATATGCAATGGACATAGCGAGGAGAAAGGCAAGCTACATACAGAAAGTGGGGACATAAAAGCCTCATGAGAGAAAGCTGTTCTCAAAAGATATTACAAAATGTTGGTCTCTGTGTGATAAAAGACAGATCAAAAGAAAGAAGTCACACAATGAAGATATAAAGAAACAAGAGGACCCATGCCATTAAGTTTATGAAGACGATGCACCAGATTTTTATTATAAAAATCCTAAGACAAAGGCAGAGACTAATACGAGGGCAAGTGGTTGTATCGAATACAAAAAAAAAAAAAAAGAGATTGTTGAAATAATTAAAAAAACTCTTTCCCATACTGTAGATATGAAGGTAGAAACGGTGTCATGTGGTTACGTAATAATTGCTAGATAAGGTTGGAAAAAATGTAATATGATTCGCGGACAAAGAAATGAATATGAATCTATTGTCTAGCTCCTGCTGTATCTAATGACTAGAGATGAAACAGTTCCTCCGTAAACACGATACCAGCGTATGTGACTAGAGTATTGTGCATGACGTCAGAGGGTAGGAGTTTGAGTTGTTTTCTGTGCTGTCTGGTTGCTGTCTGGACGATTTTACATTTGTTGCAAATAATTTTCAGATTTTATCGAATACTATTGCTCAACTGGAATAAACAAATATTCCATTGTCTGGTGTCATGAAACTTGTAGATCAGGCGTCTGTAAAAATGAAGAGACAGTTTTATGATCAATTTAAGAAAAAGTGCAGCGCAAATTAAAAAATGTCTTAGAGAAGAATCCTGATTATTCTACAATTTGTGGTATAAGAAATGTTTTAGTAAGGTTGCAAAAAAAGGCATTCTATATTGAATAATGACGTAGGCTACAATGTTTTAAATTTGCACCAATTTCTTCATGTGGCGTCGAGGGAAATTTTTCAAGATATAAATATTATTTCGGGGAAAGAAAATAATTCACTTTTGACATTTTTGAAAAATATCTCATTGCACATTGCAACTCGTCAGATGATAAAGATGAAAGTACCACTTAACACGTGAGTACATATTGCCGTTACGTTATATATTAAGTCATTCTAATAGGCCTATATGTAGGCTTTAGTTGAATTGTACACTCCATAGAAGACTACCAAGAGTAACAACTTTACATTGTATTTTACAATTCATTTTTATTTTCAGATAAATCTATTCAAGTTAATAAGTTTATTTAAAATGCTCAAGCATATGATTTATCAATTTGCAAATGTATTATTTGCTAGTACATCTTAAAAAGATATTTATGAAAGTTTTCTACTGTACGGCATCATCAGATATTCAAAAATTTGACGAAATCTAAACATAAGTCCATTAAGTTGTACACAGTAATATACATAACAAAACCTGAATGGTTTATCATGAGTTTTATATAATGGGAAATCTTATATTGGGAGAATGTTCAATTTTGAATAATTTGTGTAGTTTGTTTGTTTGCCGAAAGATAAGTATGAAATTTATGGTTACAGAATGTGAATATTAATAAATATAACTCATGTTACATTTTTGTTAGATGTCATTTATTGTATAAATAAAATTGTTAAAATTGATAAAAATATAGATACATTACATAGATACGTATTAATTTCTTAGAGTGGAAACACACGGATTAATAATTGTACGATTCTCTTACAGAAATTCGAGGTGCAGTGTTTATTGGTACTCCTGTCGTTGTCATCTCATTCTCTCAATTGACTGTCACTGACCAGTCTTTACACGTATTTCCGTGTACGCGTCAAATCTATTTCTTCAAACGACCAATAACAATGACCAAAAACACGGAGGATCTCGTTGCGCGCACGAGTCACTGAACCAAAGCTTTATTACACCTTGTAATGAACTTGAAGTGAACGACGTCCCCATATTTCGTATTAACTCAAGGGTGATAGTGTTAAAATGCTTCATGTCTTGTTCTGACGCGTGAAGGAATTCGAATTTCAAGCCAGAACTCTGTAAATGGCAATATACAAACAATAATGAACAACGTTTGGAAACCTACTGTGTTAGTAACTCTGTGGGTCGAAACAAGACATCATTAGTTCAGCCTCAGGAGATTGGGTACCTCCCTCTGTCTGTGGTACAGTTTCTTCCAAAAGAACTATGTTAAAGCCGAATGCGGTATCCAATATACACACAGAGACGCTCACTGTATAGATAAACACTACAAGGAAAGCACCATGCTAGACCTTATTACACAGCATGAATCTTCATAGAACAGGTACTACAAACAATAATAGCAAAACACAATATATGAAGGTTTTAAGTTTTACCTTGCATTTACGCACGGTATCATTTCATGGGCAGGAACTTACCTGTAAACAAAAGAGACGTAAGTACATTAGAATTAAGGTTATATTCAATTTATATCATTATCATCATCATAATCATCAACAACATCTACTTAAACATTCTATTCTTCCTTTGGTTTCCGTTCTTGATCTAGAAAGAACTAATAGCATACATTTATTCAGAAATAATGAGGCTTCTTAATCATGAAATCAGCTTATCATAAGGCAATCTTGTAAGACGACGCAGGAAAAACCTAAAGAAAGATATACGATCAGACCCTCAAGGAAAAAGAATTCTCAGAGTTTGTTATGAAAATCGAACCCATGGCCGCTGAATTTGGAGCCAGATTTCTGCCGCAGTGCAAAAACAGTAGTATAGGAGAAATATGAGTGTTTTTATGACCTAATTGAGCTCTTTATTCACTACTCACAGTATCTAGTACGAAATATAGATTAGCCTACGAGTTATACGATACGAAAAACTGCACGAAATTATTTTTACAAAAATATTATACTGTATATTAAATCAAGAGATTTGGGCTGTACTTGTTGTTGAACTTAACGACATTTTGAGATAGCAACGGAACAGGTTAGAAGCCAAAAATCTGGGATTTGTTTAGGCTATAATGTAATGTGTCATCCCTTAATTTTAATGCCGAAAACTGACTCGCTGAATCACAGCTAAGCTGGCTGTTATTAATCCATGTCGCTTTTCGAACTGCTCCGTATTAAGCGAAACCTGTTTCCAAACGTACATCCGTTATACTGTATATTGCAGCGATGGGGAAAAGGGGTGGAACGAACATAATCAGCAACTTACTCACTCCACATCTAAAACAGCAAGGTCGGGCGTATTTCGTCGTTTGCGGGTTTGAGTGTTTGCAAGGCGAGTCCAAAGCTGTGCAGTGGCGTAACCCAGTAGAAACGCGATGTAATAATTGTGTTGCTATACTTCCGACCTAAACTAATAGGGTGCTGATAAATGTTACTGGAACGAAACATGCGTTTACATTTTAGTAATTAAAACGTATTTACATAAATTGAACGAAAATGATAATTGTGTTATTTCATTCCGTGAACAGATCGAATGAATAATGAACAAAGTAATTAGAATGCAAATACTTTTCTTGCAACAGATGAACTGATAGCACGAATACTTAACAAATGTACAAATAATATTACAAAAAACAACAATATAATAATAATAATAATAATAATAATAATAATAATAATACTTTATTACCAGAACAAAGATACATAATGATTTTTTAATAACAAAAAACACTTTAGCACCCCCAGAAAGAGTAAGTTACATACTCTTGCTTAGGGAGCATTCCACATAGCCTAATGTTAAGACATTTTATTAAATAACAGAGTAAAAAGGAAAAATAGAAGAAGAAAAAGAAACACAGATATTACAATAATTGAACTTTAAATTTTCTCTGTTAACAGCAATTTTTAAATAAAGAGCATTGCCAAATTGTATGTTTAGGAATTTAGCTATTATTGTGTTATAAAACATTGGGCCGAAGTTTTTACACCCTTCGAGAACACCTTTGCTACATGTTTTGAGAAACGATAACTAACACTAAGTATGTTTGTTGCTAAACAAACTGAAGCTGGCTTGTCTTTGGTTTTTAATGAATGTTTTAATTCTTCCACTTTCTTATTGCGAGATGGCCCTATTTAAAAAGAAGGACATAAATTAGCGTTCAATCTGTAAAACGACTACACAAAACCGTCATGATACTGTAATATCAGGATTTCTGTTATAACAATTTCATCACGATATAAATGCAAATTTAAGTATTTATCTGCCAAATTCTTCTCACTATAATTCTGTTCATGGGGGGATTTAAAGTGCCGGAACACACTGAACAAGGAGCAGAATACCAACTTGTTGCGTAACAAACAAAATGCTTTGTTGTTTCGAGGAACACAAAAGTACTTATATTCTCATTCGTCTTTGTAAATGTATCTTTTTACTTTGCTGTGGGACATGGTTCCACCACTGATACTCGCAGACTTGTTGTGAGTCGCCATTTGGACGGAAACAGATACAGGAATGAGTAGTCTGCTAGCTAGCAGTGGGAGGGGTTCAACTATGATTGAGGGGAAGGGAACACACTGTGCTACTTTTCCAATCGCTGGTATATTGAATAAGAATGCGAAAGAAATATTATTATTTATCACTTATATAGAGGATAGAAATAGTAATATGCGTTACAAGAGCGGTATGTTGAAGTTTTCATGTTCGAGGAAAAGTTTGAAAAAGCGAAACGTAGTTCAGCTTTTTTAATTTCCGAGAATTGAAAGAAAACATACCGCTCGTTATCGTACATTATTTTGTGCGAAGATCGTTTATTACATACCAGAAAGAGGAATTTCTAATTAGTTGCAATGAAATCTCCATCTTGGTTTCTGTTCAATGACGGCAAATTTGCAAAACAAAAATATCTATCTTCAACGTTGTTGCTTTAAAATAGTTTCTGTGTTTACTATACTCCAGCAGGCCGTGATATACGTCTGTCTTCCCCCCCCCCCAGTCCATAAATGCGAACTTAAAACAAACGGTAAGGTTATGTAATGATTTAGAGTTTACTTAATTTTTGCAAATATTTAAAAACAATAATTAACAGTGCAATTTAGGTGAAATTGCAGTGGTAAGTTTCCAATTTATAATTATTACTATATTGAACGTCTCTAAAAATAATATGTTAAAAGCCAAAAGCAGTAAAATCAATATGTCACTTAAGCGGTAAGAAGAGGAAAATTGTTATGTGTGTTAGGTTGGGAATACTGAATGTGGAATTTTAGACTTTCCGCGGATTGGTTTTGTGCGGAAACCAAGCAAATACGCACGATCTCGCACAAACTAATTTACATTACATTCATTCATTCATGGTATTATGCCCAAGGGTAGGTCTTTCACTGTAAACCCAGCATTCTCCAGTCTTTCTTATTTTGTGCCTTCCTCTTTGTCTCCGCATATGATCCATAATATATCTTAATGTCGTCTATCACCTGTTACCTTCTTCTGTCACGAACTCTTCTCCCGTTCACCATTCCTTACAGTGTATCCTTCGGTAGGCAGTTTCTTCTCAACCAGCGACTCAGCCCATTCCTTTTCCTCTTCCTGATCAGTTTCAGCATCAGTCTTTCTTCATCAACTCTTTCCAACACAGCTTCGTTTCAAACAGAGTAACGGTGTAGGCCTATATATTGTTGCAGTTTTATTCATTATTTCTGTTTCAAACTTTTCCAAAGCTTCATTTAAAATTAATCGCGTTTTTTTGCAAAATACACTATAAAACAAATGCAACATCCACCTACTTTACCAAGTGTCATGCAAAGAAATATTATACCAAATATGCTCGTGACATCAGACAAACTAAAAAAAATGAATTATATCAGCGATGGGCGTTTGAGTGCATTTGCCCTCCGTGCGCACGGGGAATTCCAAGTGCGAGCGCTCCAGCGTGCTGTAGTGTGCCAGCAGCTATAACAGATCTTACAGCTTTTAAATGAGCTGAATTTAGGACTTCAGGGAAAAGAAATTCTTAATACACAATTTGCAGATAGAATTGCAGCTTTTAAGGAGAAATTGCTGTTATGGATACGTCAAATGCAAAAGGGCGAAATATATCATTGCCCATCTTTATCTAGGCGCATAGAATTTTGAACAATGAAAATTTCGAAATGTACGCATGTATTCTATCCGGTCTATAAGAGGAATTTACATCAAGGTTCCACGATTTAAACTGCCTGGAAATGGATTTGCGTATTTTTGCTACATGTTCTGATTCCAACTGATTATTGATAACGTCCCCCCTTCATTATAGTGTGAATTGATTGACCTGCGATGTGATCGAGAGATGCGAGCGAAATATGATTCAAGGTCGAGTCTTATGCAGTTTTATGACGGATTCCCAAGAGGATGCTTTCCCAATCTGCATAAGCTGTGTGAGAAAGTTTTGTGTTTATTTGGTTCCACTTATAGATGTGAAGAGTTATTTTCTATTACGAAAATAAACAAATCTCAAACAATAAATGATGGGCTTTTAACGGCAGTTCTTCGCATAGCTTGTACTAATACAGTTTCTCCAAATCTTCAGAAATTGAGTAATATGAATTAATGTGCAACATACATGTTTTGTTTTGTGTTTAAGGAGGTGTTTCATTACTTTGTGTTCTTATTTAGTTTGGTGGAAAGAATAACATTTTCTTTTGAAACATACAGTACGTACCGCAACTTGAATAAACCGGTTTTCGTGCACTCTATAGGCACACTTCTGTCGTAGTACACGGTGCAAGCACAGAGTGCATAATTCTGCCCAACCCTGCATTATATGGATTTCTATTGATTAAACAACAGATGCTCTTGGGTGCCAATATGGTCAACGTCGTTGTTGTAACTATGGGTTCAGAAAGCCCTTATGAACTGTATCTTCTAACGTGTGAGGAAATCAAGGCAGTAGACTATTCTGCAATATGTACAGTATTTCATATTAATGAAGAGTTTTGTTTCAGCCTTCGACATTTTGACAATAAGCACATTGTGCCTCCTGCATCTGGACGGCATCTACGCAGTCAGCCCGCTACCTTGTCACCCTGACGAGTTTTGGATTTCCTGTTGATCAAGTAGAAAGTCGGAATTGCACTGAACGCCGAAACGACGCAAATGTTCGAATTTATCACTCCTAATGATGACGAACGATGATGATGACGACAACGATGACGACTACTAAAAATTACTATGTATTAATGTCTATTTTGTGATCTATTACAGGTTTAAGGGGAGACGATCGTATTTTTTGGTGAAAAATGAGCAATTTTTCAAAAAGTAATACATTATGCAACGAGCCTATAATGATAGTAATTAAGACGCAAGTATGGATGTTTATGAAACGAGCGCAAGCGAGTTTCATAATATTCATACGAGCGTCTTAATTACCATTATAGGCAAGTTTCATACGACTTTTCATGCTCGACCAAATTTCTAACTTGAAATTACCGGTATTCAGATGTATACATTTTATTTGGATCTGACAAGATCGGAAGTGACCTTGTTCTAGGTTGTGAATTGTGAGATGTGCGCAGACGCGAATGTATTGATTTTTTTCCGAGGAACAATAATGTCATTGATCTTGATGTAATCCCGTTAAACTTGATATAACCTTGATTATTGAATTCGACATTGAAAAACGAGATGAAAAATTGAATTTATTTGAATATTATTTACAATTAACGCTAATAATTATAGTAACAGAACATAACTTTCTGCGACAGTATTGGATTTCCAGCCTCCGTGACTTTTCGCTAATTCTCTTTCGATTGCATATCCGAGATTAATCGATACTTGCGGTTTTATAACGGTACAAAGCTGACTTGCCATTGGCTGAACACCTGTAAGCTGAGTTGACATTGGCTGAACACCTGTACTTTAATGAGTAGATGTACTTTAATGACATGCATTAAAGGACTGCTACCAGATGTATAATTACTACATTTCGGCATGGTCGAGCATAAAAATCTTTAAAATACTCTGTGATATGTGTGGAATGCATAGCATAACATTTTGTGGGTATTTGTGCCCTTATCGGATGTTGAGTCGCCATTTTTAAACTTCCTGCGTTATGGATTTTTAAATCACTCGCCCACTTTTATTGTTGTTTCCGGTAAGTTAAGTTTTCAAAAACATTTTTTTTTCTTTAAAATACCCTTTGATATGTGTGGAATGCATTGCATAACATTTTCTGGGTATTTTTGTGCCCTTATCGGATGTTGAGACGTCATTTTTAAACTTCCTGCGCTATGAATTTTTAAATCACACGCCCGCTTTTATCGGTTTCCAGTAACTTCATTTTTTTTTTTTTTGTACATTGCCAGACAAAAATGGATATAATTTCTGAACTATTAAAGATACATGCATGAAATTTAGAACAAACATTCTTTAGAATATTAGGAAACGTTTCTCTGTAACTTAATTTTGTTAATTGATTTCATTAAAAAAATACGTCCGTTTGTTTGCAAGAAAGGAAATCGAGAATTGTTATTAAATTTTAATTGTTTATTTTACAAACGCAGGGACTAATATAAAAATTCTTTTACAGACAGTTTGTAGAACATGCTTTTGCAAATACATTGCAAAAAAACTGTTTGAATCTATCTTTAAAAACAGTTTAGATATATCGGTTTTAGTAGCCTACAATTCTGCATTTGGGCATATTTTTTTTCTAATTTGGGCCCCCAAATAATTTTTTTTTTATATTTTTTATTTGGTTTGCCACAGCTATGAGTTCTGTTCGTGCAAAAAATTGATATTTACACAAAAAAGGGGAAAAAAATTTAAATACCATCCTCTCCCCTTAATGTATAACTGTACGTCCACTTCTTTTGTAAATATAGTACAATTCATTTCTAACTTCATGTTTCTCAATATGGCCTTGAAACATTCAGTGACAGAGACAGCCGAATCATATTTGATCCGCCTTTCATTGGACGAGAGTTTGAGACTGCCATCTCTCGGTGGCATGCCACATGTCAGAAGACACGTGAGCTTCTAGCTCCCTCAATATAATCCTTGGTAGCGGAACAGGAGCCGTCAAGCCGTCGAAATTGAATACTCGAACTGTCAATCATCCCCGATTCAAGCCCTTATACAGTTCACCGAACAGATAAACAGCAACAACTGCTTGAATTTTAGGGATACCTTTTGAAAAACGGCTTCAGTTTATCCCTAGGCAATTTACAGAGGGTGCAGGAAAATACTAATAATCTTAAGGGAGATATATGATTTTTAAAAGTTCCACAATTTTCTTTCAAAATTTGTAAAATTTAAATTACATAAACATTCATATAATACTATCATATGTACAAAATTTGTGCATACCATTAGGGAAAGGATGGGGGAGAGGATGGTATTTTTTTTTATTTTTTTTCCTATTTGGTGTAAAATATTAATTTTTTGTATGTAGAGAGCTCATAGCTGTAGCAAATCAACCAAAAATAAATATTTTGAAAAAATTATTTGGGGACCCAGATTTGAAAAAAAATATATACCCAATGCAGGATTTTACTAAAACCGATATATCTAAACCATTTCAAAGGTAAATTCATCCAGTTTTTTTTTTCAATGTATTTGCAAAAGCATGCTCTACAAACTGTCTGTAACAGAATTTTGATATTTGTTCCTACCTTTGTAAAATAAACAATTAAATTTTATAACACTTTTCTGATTTCCTTTCTTGCAAGCAAACGGAAGTAGTTTTAAAATGAAATCAATTAACAAAATTCTGTTACAGAGAAACGTTTCCTAATAGTCTAAAGAATATGTGTTCTAAATTTCATGCATGTATCTTTAATAGTTCAGAAGTTATAACCATTTTGTCTGGCAATGTAGCAAAAAAAAAAAAAATGAAGTTACCGTAAACCGATAAAAGTGGGCGAGTGATTTAAAAATCCACAGAGCAGGAAGTTTAAAAACGGCGTTTTAACATCCGATAAGGGCACAAATAAACACGAAATGTTATGCAATGCATTCCACACATATCAAAGGGTATTTTAAAGAATTTTTTTTAAAATTCAATTTACCGGAAACAACAATAAAAGCGGGCGAGTGATTTAAAAATCCATAACGCAGGAAGTTTAAAAATGGCGTCTCAACATCTGATAAGGACACAAATACCCACAAAATATTATGCTATGCATTCCACACATAACACAGAGTATTTTAAAGAATTTTTTATGCTCGACCATGCCGAAATGTAGTAATTATACACCTGTTAGCAGACCTTTAATGCATGTCATTAAAGTACACCTACTCATTAAAGGTCAGGTCTTTCAGCCAATGACTCAGGTTACAACTGTTCAGCCAATGACAGGTCAGCTTTCTACCGTTATAAAATCGCAAGTATCGATTATTCTCGGATATGCAATCCAAAGAGAATTAGCGAAAAGTCACGGAGGCTGGAAATCCAATACTGTCGCAGAAGATTATGTTCTGTTACTATAATAATTAGCGTTAATTGTAAATAATATTCAAATAAATTCAATTTTTCATCTCGTTTTTCAATGTCTAATTTAATTTCAATGTTATCTCTGTAGGTTCTTATGGCCTAGGAAGGTCAATGTGGACATCTGTTCCTCGAAAAAAATCAATACTTTCGCGTCTGCGCACATCTCACAACATACGGGACATTGCTAAAAAATTAATAATATAAGTTAGAAATATGGTCGAGCATAAAAAGTCGTATGAAACTCGCCTATAATGGAAATTAAGAACCTCGTATGAAAATTATGAAACTCGCTTACTCTCGTTTCATAAATATCCATACTCACTTCTTGATTACCTTCATTATAGGCTCGTTGCATAATGTACTATCTTAATCTACTCATTTTTCACCAAAAAAGTACCCCCCTCCCCTAGTTTTGAACATAGACGGAGTTATGGCTGGGCATGGGGTGGCACTGTCCCCCCCCCCCAAATTTGCCTCAACTCTTCGTTTTTTCTATGAATGCTAGAAAATATTGAATTCAAAAAATCTCTTTTGCTTTTGTTTATGATTAAGTTTCTGTGCTTTAATTGATGAATTAATGTCTTCAGATCATGTGTCTGGACTATATTTATTTTAAATTGTTTAATGTATCAGAATTTCTATACTTTATTTGAGGAATGTACTTTTGTACTCATGTGTCAGAAGTCTGCAGGTGTTGAGGCCGCCACTTGGAGAAATATGAATAATATATCTGCACATCAACGCAGAAAAAAGAAAACTAATCCCGGTATAATGTGTAAACTTAAAGATGAAATTAAATAAAATAAAGGGTTATATAAAGCGTTATTGTAAATTCATTCTTAATGTCAGAATTAATTTTTTCTCACTAAAGGAAAGAAAAAAAATGTACCGGTAACAATTACAGAAAATAATACGAAGTATACAATATTTCTCATAATATGCAGCTTTGATATAAAATAATTTTGTGCGAGATCGTGCGTATTTGCTTGGTTCCCGCACAAAACCAATCCGCGGAAAGTGTGAAATTCCACATTCAGTATTCCCAACCTAACACACATAACAATTTCGCTCTTCTTACCGCTTAAGTGACATATTGATTTTACTGCTTTAGGCTTTTAACATATTATTTTTAGAGACGTTCAATATAGTAATAATTATAAATTGGAAACTTACCACTGCAATGTCATCTAAATTCCACTAGTAATTATTGTTTTTAAATATTTGCAAAAATTACGTAAACTCTACAAAGTTACTGCATTCCTGATGCAAGTAACATTAAGGAAGCCGTGAAAAAAATCAACAAGATTCCAGATGCCGATGTTATTACTGCAATATGTTATATAAATGATATTGTTAAAATATTAAAATGAAAAATAAATCATTACAGTAGACCTGGTTGGCAAGTTGGTAAAGCGCTGGCCTTCTATGCCCGAGGTTGCGGGTTCGATCTCCGGCCAGGTCGATGGCATTTAAGTGTGCTTAATTGCGACAGGCTCATGTCAGTAGATTTACTGGCATGTAAAAGAACTCCTGCGGGACAAAATTCCGGCACATCCGGCGACGCTGATATAACCTCTGCAGTTGCGAGCGTCGTTAAATAAAACATAATATTTAACATTTTTAAATCATTACATAACCTTACCGTTTGTTTTAAGTTCGGATTTATAGACTGGGTGAAAAAAAGACAGACGTATATCACGGCCTGCTGGAGTATAGTAAACACAGAACAATTTAAAGCAACAATGTTGAAGATAGATATTTTTGTTTTGCAAATTTGCCGTCATTGAACAGAAACCAAGATGGAGATTTCATTGCAACTACTTATAAATTCCTCCTTCAGTATGTAATAAACGATCTTCGCACAAAATAATGTACGATACACGAGCGGTATGTTTTCTTTCAATTCTCGGAAATTAAAGAAACTCAACTACGTTTCGCTTTTTCAAAGTTTTCCTCGAACATGAAAACTTCAACATACCGCTCTTGTAACGCATATTATTATTATATTAAATATTATTCAATATTTGTTAAGTGTCTCATATAATATTCCACATTAGTGCGTACCTCACGTTTTAAACAATGGTCCGATTCCCGCTATGTTAATATTTGTACAATGCTCCTAGTATACAGTTGTCCGGTATTATTATAGTAATGTATTTGAATCTATCATTCCAACACCCGTATCTCTGTGTTCTACAGGTACAGGGACATCATTTTATTTGTACTGACATTTTTAACATTAACCTGGCTATACTCGGAAACACTGTTACCCCCCCGTCCATTACAGGAGTTTGGAGTTGCTAGTGCAATATGTAAACAAATCATTTTACTAGCTATAGGAGGAGAGAAAAGTAGTGTATCCAATTATGTTACAGGGAAATATAGTATTACGATTTTCAGTTTGGTCATTACTTTACAGTATTTTATCAAAAAACAGTAGAATAGTAACAATTTTTTTTTTCGCAAACTCTTATTATTAGGACCTCGCTGCATCCTTTCTCTAGCATCTTCTGTCACCTTTGTTGGTCATGTTACACTTTTCTTCCTCTCTGTACACTCTGTTGCTCTAAATTTATCTACCAGATTAATGACATTTCTACGAAAATATTCCGTAATGATATAATCAGGACATTGTGAAAAAAAAAAGAAAAACTGTTGTTCACATTCGGTTATATTGTAATTCCAGTTTCCATCAAACAGTAAAACAAAACTCTTGTTTAAATAATGCTGTTAAGTACCGTACCATATTATAGGTACCGTACTTTCGGTAACTAATCTTCACTTCTGCTCAGTCCACACAGATGAATTCAGTTATGCTACACACCATACTTGTGTGAAAATAAACTTCAATAATATAAGCTTTTTCTTCTATAGAAAATGCAACATATTTCTGAAACACACTGTACTCTGTACTGTTTATTTCACTGCTAGAAACAGCGGCCGTATGTTTGTGTGACTGACGTTAGCAGGAACATTAGTGAAAGGGGTGGGAGTCAAGTACATTTAGAAACGCAGGTACAATAAAAATTGAAGTAAAAATAAAATTATGTCCCTGTATCTATATCACTATACATTCGTTTTATTCGTAATATAATGTATGTTCTATTCATCGCTATTCCATATTACAAATGTATTGCCTTGTCTTAAATCATAACTTAAGCACAAGCCGGCTATATACCACCAATTCTAATGTTTTTACTTGCTGACAATGGTCGAATTTCGTCACTACATAAAGCATAGATACAGAGAGTACTTTGGGAGATTTTAGGGCTTTTTCCTTGATTAATAAATTTGAAAACTCTCTGCATTATACCATACAAAGAATTAATAATTACGGAAATTTTCTACAGTTTTGGAAGTCATATTAATAGCCTAAATAATTGAAACTACTATCCTTATTTTCCATTTTCCTTCTATAGGCTAGTTTTACTTCTCAAGGTACGTATAACAAAAAATAAATCGAGAGCTATTCTACGAACTTTTCTTGTTTCCAAGGTGTCAATGTTTTGTCCCAGCTACGTCTTTCGCGACTGGTTTCCCACCTGATTTTTAACGTCATTGTTGTTGTTTATGGTATTTTATGATTCCACAAGATTGAAATTAGCTGCATAATTCTTCATTTTCTCGGTCTATGTTCATTTTAACGCCGTAGTCACTTTTATCGGTTTCGTACAAAGGTTGTAAGTACGGTATTGAAATTATTAGCAGTTAATGATCACGTTCATACAGTATCAATTCACAGACCGATTCCTTGCTAGCCGAATAATCGCAGAAGCCAGTTTTCTTCATCACTAGAATGATTTCTTATTATTATAGAGCAGTAATGCTCAGCACGGACATTTTTAGCCTTTAGACGAGGTACAACAGTGACGTAGAATAGCTTTAAGCGTGTGCCTGCATGCGATTATTCTGAGATTCTAAGTCATTATTTCACCTCGTTTGAAGGCTAGAAATGCCCGCGCTGAACAAGCCTGCTATAGAGCGTCCCATTCGTCTTTCGAATGAAAACGCGCTCGTAGTGGTACTCTGAATGCAAGGTCGGCATAAGTTGCTCCATTACTTACTGGCTTTTAAGAAACTCGGAGGTTCATTGCCGCCCTAACATAAGCCCGTCATTGGTCCCTATCCTGAACAAGATTAATCCAGTCTCTACCATCATATCTATTTCATTCGTACATTCCCTGTATCTTTTGACAAAATTTCCTTTCACACGCAAAAGTTTCCCTTCCACAATTCTTGTTATTTATATTCTTATATTGACTTTTAAATTAGTCTATAGTACTCTATAGCAGCGTTTTTTTTTTCAACATTTTTCAACATGTGGCACAATAAAGCTGTAATTTAAAATCCTGCGGCATACTCATATAACTAAACCAGTGGTTCCCAAACAAAGGGGAATTTTCAGAATTTCTTCCGAGGTCTTCCCCAGCCGTGGGACTGAAGCCGGATGGTCTATGGCGAGTCCTCAGACTCACTTCATTTCACCCACTTTGGTCTGATTACGTGGTTGGGTTTTTACCGAGGTTTCCCCAACCACAAGGCAAATGCCGGGTATTCTTTTGGCGAATCCTCGGGCCTCACATCACCTCAGTACAGCTCGCCAAAATATTGTAAAGAAATTGTAAAAAAAATTGTAGAAAATTACAAAATTGTAAAACTATAAAAATTGTAAAATATTATAAAAATTTGTAAAAATTTTAATTGTAATATTGTAAAATTTTTTACTTCTTCCACATCTTAAAGGTTCATTGCTCATGTAAGATGTATGGACTATAATAAATGAAATGAAATGAAATGAAATGAAAAATGGAACATGATGGAATGAGGACAATAAAATACAAATAAATCATATAAATATATGTACATTAATATGTAAAAAATAAAATATTTTCAATTTTATATACATTATTTTTAGTAGGTTATTTTACTACGCTTTATCAACATCTTCGGTTATTTAGCGTCTGAATGAGATGAACGTGATAATGCCGGGGCCCAGCACCGAAAGTTACCCAGCATTTGCTCATATTTGATTCGAGGGAAAACCCCGGAAAAAACCTCAACCAGGTATCTTGCCCCGACCGGGAATCGAACCCGGGCCACCTGGTTTCGCGGCCAGAAGCGCTGACCATTACTCCACAGGTGTGGGCTGCATTATTTTTAGTCAACATGAGGAGAAATCACAGTTTCGTTAAAACACACTGCACATGTGCAGTAAACAAAACTCCCATTAAGACTGGCTCCAAATTTTGACTCCGTATCTGTACATTGTTACTTCCTGTAAGTTAAGGAAAACTTATATAGTACAATCTACAGACAAATAATTTATTTCATACATCCTTCATGTGAATATATCGTTGTTGCTGCTCCTTTATTTTATTTGAATTTTATTACATATACAATGAATAATAATAATAATAATAATAATAATGATAATAATAATAATTATTATTATATTAATAATAATAATAATGATAATAATAATAGTAATAATAGTAATAATAATAATAATAATAATAATAATAATAATAATAATAATAATAATAATAACAGTTCATTTAACGTACTAGGATTTCTTTAACTCACAACCAGGAGTAAAACTGGGATAACACTACAAATTTACAAAATACAGTACACACAAAAAAACTGGAGGAGATAATCATACTACAATGCAATAAAATATAGCAAGAAAGAAAGAAAGGAAAA
The DNA here is from genome assembly GCF_040183065.1 of Periplaneta americana. NCBI lineage: Eukaryota > Metazoa > Arthropoda > Insecta > Blattodea > Blattidae > Periplaneta > Periplaneta americana. The sequence continues at coordinate 145,811,754 of NC_091121.1, read as the reverse complement.
GGCATAACAAAGTGTGAACAATAAGCCAAAATAAATGGGACATACGAAGCATAAAAATATGAGACAATAATATTATTTAATAATACTTACTTACAAATGGCTTTTAAGGAATCCGAAGGTTCATTGCTGCCCTCACATAAGCCCGCCATCGGTCCCTATCCTGTGCAAGATTAATCCAGTCTCTATCATCATATCCCATCTCCCTCAAATCCATTTTAATATTATCCTCCCATCTACGTCTCGGCCTCCCCAAAGGTCTTTTTCCCTCCGGCCTTCCAACTAACACTCTATATGCATTTCTGGAGTCGCCAATATGTGCTACATGCCCTGCCCATCTCAAAATTATTTAATAATAATAATAACAATAATAATAATAATAATAATAATAATAATAATAACAAAATAGTGAAGTACTACGCAACCAAGGCGGGACCCGTCGTGGCAGAATGAGGAACTCCGTGCTCGCTGCGTATGTTTACTGCTGGAGTGTCGTCACATCCAAACCCTACTGTTTCGATCTGTTCGCAATGCCGCGTGTAGGAAAACGTGTGTTTTGTAACCAAGCGCGGAGCATTATTTATAATGTCATGAAGTTTTGTGATGAAGAAAAGACAACTGGTTTATGCCTACCTCTATCGAAGACAACAGAATGTGCTGCAGCTATTGTGAAGTTAAATAAGGAAACAATTAGTAGAATTAGAAAGGAAGGTAAAGAGTGTGAGGACAATGGTGTAGAAATATCGACACTAAACAAAGTTAGACGACCTACTGCAAATAAGGTTGAATTAGACGACATGGACAAATTTATCATAAGAAGAGAAGTTCATAAATATTATTGTCTCTACAAAGAGCTTCCAAAAATAGAAAAGTCGCATAAATTTTGTGAGAGAGATAGATTTTAAGGCGTGCAAGGAAATTTTACTTTCTCATACTATCCATGGGGTTTGCATTAAAAAAATGTGAGGATAAAAGTAAATATCTAGTAGACCGCTGTGATATAGTAGCCTGTTATTTACCTGGACGAAATATGGTTCCATACTCATTACACTGTACACAAATATTGGCAAGACGTAAAATGCTGAGGTAAGAAATGTATATCAAATGCAATATTGTATAAAATACAGTACCTACTTCAGTTTACGTGACTTTCCATTCATATTCCCTCCTTTACGAACACCGATGTTCTGGTGTGTTTTCTGAATACATTCCTATGTGTATAAATATGATAAAATAAAACTAAATAATAAAGTTAACTATATATACGAACATATAACGTATAAAGCGTGTTAATAATAATGAAACAAGAGCGCAGTTCAGCATGTGCTTCATTTTGCATCTGATGCGGACTTTTCAACATGGCCTGTGTTGTGAGGCGAATAGCAGCGCCACCAAACAAAACGGTTCCCGCCTTGGTCGTGTAGTACGACGCTTACAATGAACACAATTGTTATCAGCTACACAAACGAAAGAAAAATGTTGATAATAAGTAGCTCAAGTTCTCACATGACAGACATTATCGGAGAAAAATATGAAACAAAAACAGATAAAATAAAATATAAGTGGAATATCAAAATGTAATTATTATGTGGAAACATGCAATACAATACTCGTCATAAAGGTAAGTTACAATAGTTTGGCAGCTCGTCAAAAGATATTTTAACTTAGGCGGCAGAGAGTTCCAGTGACGAGAAGTAGCAAAAGTGAAGAATGGGGAATACACAGATGTGTAGTGAATTGTGAAGGTTTGAATATTTTCCACCCTCAACTATTTATTTATATATTTATTTTATTCCTAGTAAGTTTGAAATAAATACAAGTTAATAAATACAATGAAAGATAAACTATCCCATTCCTAAATGAGTAAGACTCGTGCTCAGGAGGGGATTCCAATACAGACAAAAATAAATTTAAAATTGAGAGTGAATACAGGTTAAATAGTGTTTAATATTTTTAAACCCAAACTATAAATCCAATACAATTTTTTTTATTTTTTTTTAATAAAATAAAATAATACATTTGTTTAATGTTGAAAACTTTGAAATGTTTAAACTACAATTCAGTTGGGTAATCTTTCTGCTTTTTTAAACAAATTTTTAATACTTTTTCTGTAGTAAAATTAACGGATAAAGGTTGGATTTATAAGTTCCACCTCAACCTATAATACCATACATAAATGAATCGGTTATTGTTGAAATGAACCAAGTCCACTTTTTAAAGTTTTGAGATAATCGAAAAAAAAACTTTTGTGAATAATCTATCGAAGATTAAACCAAATTTTACTGTACACATATTCACAAAACAGTTTTTTTTTTTCGATTTTCGCAAAACCTTAAAAAGTGGACTTAGTTCCTTTCAACATAAACCGATTCAAATATAGATTGAAATAATGCTAAATAAATTCGATTTAATACATCAGAGTGATGACAGTAAAGAAAATTTAAAACAATTGGCCCTTGAAACCGTCAACATCAGATATCCGGAAGACTATTCGATAAGAATTTATACCGATGGCTCGAAAACAGACTCTCAAGGAAATGTAGGAGCTGGTATTTTTAGTAATCTTTTTTGCTTCTATCTTCCAGTTGGTTATAATCTATCTGCCTATGATGGAGAAATTGAAGCTATACATGTTGCCTTAAATCAACTTTTATTCCATATGGATAAATTCACAAACGCCGTCATCCTCTCGGACTCAAAAGCAGCCATTTTGTCCATAAATAAAACTGATCACCCCTACACAGAACAAATCAATAATTGTCAAAAAATACTTGCAACTTTAAAAGAATGTGGCAAAACAGTTATGTTACAATAATAATAATAATAATAATAATAATAATAATAATAATAATAATAATAATAATAATAATAATAATGATTTATTTTAGCTGGCAGAGTTAAGGCCGTAAGGCCTTCTCTTCCACTCAACCAGCAGAAAGTGTATATACATATGCATGAACTTACAAAGAATTCAACAATTTGATTTAGATGAGAGTTACATGTATACAAGAGTTATTTACGAATTAAACAACAAAATACTATGAACTATTAATTAAACACTGAAATAAACTGTGTAGCAGAATTAAACTAAAATACATAGAATGTTAATATATTTCAAATGATATTAGATAATACAAAGAGATTATTATGAGACAATTTTGAAAATGCAGCACAATCAGGATGATGTCTAAAGAAAAAAGCAACAGTGTAGTCAGTAATATTTTAAATCAGTATGATTGGAGTGAAATGCTAATAAGGTTATCTTTTAAGCTGTTCTTAAAGGTGTTCGTTGTCTTGCAGCCCCTAATACTTTGTGACAAGGAATTCCAATGACGCGAGGTGGATATTGTAAAAGATGAGGAATAACAAGATGTTCTATGAAGAGGTATATTTAGCGTGCCACAGATAAGTGATCTGGTATTTACGTCGTGGTTAGAATATAGATAAGAGAAACGAGACGAAAGGTAATTTGGTGTTGAGGTGTGCAGAATTCGAAACAGTAAAGACAAAGAGTGTAAAGTTCTGCGTTCTTTAAGTCGGAGCCACGAGAGACTTGCGAAGGACGGTGATATATGATCATATCGTCGGATCCCAGGACATTGTAATCTACATGGGAATGAACAGGCTGACATATTAGCTAAGAAGGGTGCTAATCTCAAAATAAACCCACGGAAACCTTTGTCATTTAACTCAGTAAAACAATATATCAAGCAACTACAAAAAAATAATCACCAACAAGAATTGGACATAAACATTTCGCAACAACGTAGGAAATTACTGAACCCAGAAGACTAGCAGTTGCAAGCTTTCGTCTCAACACTGAACATGACGTCCTGTAAACACCTCAATCGTCTTGGCATCCTTCCATCAGCATCCTGCATTTTGTGCCATCAACAGGAAGACATGGATAGACAACATCTTGCAAAATGCCCTGCTCTGAAATCCTCCAAGGAAGTAGTGATGGGTCGTTCGTGAACGAACTGACTCCTTTGAACGACTCTCTCCTTTGAGCTAGTAACGAGCTAGCTCGCTCGTTGAGAGCTGGTCGTTCGCGAGGCACTTCCAGCTCCTTCAGCTCGCGACTCTCAACCAGCTCACAGCTCGTCTCACGACTCCCGCTCTCGAATAACCAATGGCATTCAATGCATGATCACGTGACATCTGCAGTTCCTTTGAGAAAGACAGAGGAGGTGAGCCCGCGCCATACGCCAGTAGCGGACGGATGTGGAACTTATATTACGCGGCTTTCTATCAGCTGATGTGTGTGTAGAAAAATATACGTGTAACATTTTATAACGTTTATGTTGCAGGCTTTGTTTTTTCATCTATTTTGTTTAACATAATACGATTGTCCCTGTTATTCTTCGGATTCCTAATGTCATAGATTACACTATTATTGACAGTTTCGATATGTTACGCAACCAGCTCTTTGAACGATGTCGTTCGCGAGCTGTCTAGCCTCTCGTGAACGAACGAGCTGGCAGCCAGCTCGTGAACGAACTGACTCTTTTGAACGACTCTCTCTTGGGAGCGCGAGCCAACGAGCTAGCTCGCGCCTAAGAGCCGGTTGGACCCATCACTGCAAGGAAGTCGACCGCTACTGGGAAGCCAGAGCCCGAATGTTTTGAATTACTTAATCCATAGTTTTGTTCACCTCTTTCTTGTTTTTCCCTCAGTCAATGATAGTAAATATCATGTACTAGCCATTAGATAAATAAATAAATAAACAAACATAAGAGTGATGAAAGAAACATGTAAATAGTGGCCATATTTCACAAGTATTAGCTTTCTGCCAGTCTTCTCTTACTGTCTTTTGAACTCAATAATGGATTTTAATAAGCTGTAAGAGAAGTGCCACGCCTAAATTTACAATCACTCAGAACGACTCAATATGGCGGCTACGGTGAATAATGAGGTGAAGTACACTTCAGTATTACAATCTAAGTGTGCATCCGTTACAGACCTAGACGTAGTGATTGCGAGATGCAGGTGTCAAATGATGGTAGGTAATCAGTTGCACTCTCCAACGGATATACCACTGCGGACGACGGATCTTGTACTAGAAAGTCTTCAGCAAGATTAGTTCGTACTTTATATTAGTCAAACTTACAGACCGATTATAATAATAAACTGAAAAGCGCACAAATGTGCATTATTTCAACCTTAGTTTGCATTTGCGTAGTCGCAATCAGGTTAATCCTGAAATACAACATAATAACAATATCAATCTGTCCATCTCAAACCCTATAACGCAATCGAACGGAGTTCTACAGGGAGACCCAATGAGTCCCATGCTGTACATCCTCGCCACTGAAGAAGTCCTACGTATCCCACAGAAAGAAGAAGACATACACATTTATGCATATGCAGATGATATAGTCGTCAGATCAACTGACATACAGAAGCTCCAGGAAACAATAGGGAAATAGACGAATGGTGCACTAAACACGAGTTGCACATAAACATACCAAAGACGGAAATGATGATATTCAGAAATGGGGGCAAAGCAGCCGCAGCTGCTGAAATCAGCATCAGAGGGCAAAAAATCAAAATCTCACCAGACTTTAAATACCTCGGAATGACATTGCAGCCAACTGCCAAATGCTTCACAAAACACGTGACAGAGAGGACAGCCCAAGCAGTAATGGCAATGCACGACATAAAAAATATACGGCTAGTCAGCCTAGAAACGGCCCTAAACATATTCAAGGCCAAAATCATGCCGATACTATGCTACGGAATTGAGGTTATATGGAATCATCTGACAGAAAGTAACCTAAATGCACTAGAAAAGGTAAAATCAACATATCTAAAAAGAGCACTTGGACTATCAAAAACAACTAGATCACGATTGGTATATCTCCTGGCTAGAGAACCTTTCCTAATAGAAGACATCAAACTTCGGTACTTGTTACAACACACCAAGGCTTTTGGAAACCAAACGAAGATCATGGAGAGGAAAAGAGAAGAAGTATGGCATGAGTTCTACAGCACCAGAGCCATGACAGACCGAACATGGACGATCCCAAATTTCGAACTGCGGCACAACCCAAGCATGCGTGTGTGAATTGTGTAGTAAAGTCAGTTACAGACCGATTATTTAGTCCTGACAGCTCAGCGACGCGAAAGAGGGGAAGTAATAGGAGTAGTGGGGAGAGTTCCGGAGTAGAGATAAGGGCGAGCGGTCGCTAAAGGAATGCAGCACAGCTTAATTGTACTGGAAACATACAGCTCTACTGCACGCATGACATCCGATCTCTCCCAAGGCAAGCGAGTGAATAACCCAAACACCCCTTGGCGTAACTAAATGGACTCGCCTGACTCAGGCGCAGATCGCCGGCGACTGTCAGAACTAAATAATCGTAATGTATTGACTAATGGCTCGGGATATAATAACGGCGGCATTTTGTGCGCAGTCTTGCTTTCTACACTAAATGAAGCGAAATTGAGAAGAAGCACGCAGTTGACGATTGACGAAAGTTCTATGGCTATCTCAAATGTTATAGATATAGATCAAAATAAACAAGACTAAATATTCAGCGGACCAGAGTTACATTTCCGGCAGGAAAGCGGAAATTTAACTCCTCACTAGGAATGAATGTGAGTGTATGTTTTCTTTTTTGTGTTCCTAGTGTGCAGTCGCGCTCGATGGTGTTGAGCCATGATGGCTATGTAACCCGAGTCACGCTACTTATGAATGCATAATTTCGATTAATAATTCTTACACAAGTGAGGACGCGACATGCTAAATGCCCCAGTCTGATTAGACAGGTAAGGGTTGACAGTACCGCGTGTGTGGAAACAGTGCTAGCGGACTGACCTACCATCCAGGCGGCTCAGGTTCAATCCCCGGTCAGATCAGGGTGAATTTTGTGGTGGTTAAAACAGACGTTGCAGAGGAGTTTTCTCGGGGTCATCCCACTTCCCTTTCTCGTTCTACTAACACTCTCCACTTCCCACACATTTAATCTATCATTTCTATTATTAAAAATTGATTGGGGTGATTTCTCGATATAGTACGGGTTTCCGATGCTGATCTAGGTTCCAAGCACTTGAGACAAATAGGAACGAAGGCAGGTAAGCGGAAATAAAGAAGAGGAGGGAAACAGCGAGAAAGAGAGATAGACATAAAAGAAGGTGGCCAAGCTAACAGATAAATATAAAAAAAAGAGGCTGGCAGACAGTTTTTAAAATAACCTATATTATGTATTATTTTTTCAGTTTGTTACTCAACTATTATGCTATTTCAACGCCCAGTCCTAAAGGGAAACAACTCAACATTTAAAGTTTCGAGAAAACTGCATTTTAAAGCACCATGTTGCTGTGAAAAATTCAATTAACACACTGATTTGAAACTTATAGTATATATATATATATATATATATATATATATATATATATATATATATACAGGGTGAGAGTAACGGTTAGCGCGTCAGACCGCGAAACCAGGTGGCCCGGGTTCGATTCCCGGTCGGGACAAGTTACCTGGTTGAGGTTTTTTCCCGGGGTTTTCCCTCAACCCAATATCAGAAAATGCTGGATAACTATCGGTGCTGGACCCCGGACTCATTTCACCGGCATTATCACCTTCATCTCATTCAGACGCTAAATAACCGAAGATGTTGATAAAGCGTTGTAAAATAACGTACTAAAATAAAATAAAAATATACAGGGTGTTTCCGGGCTGGTGTTACAAACTTTCAGGGATGATGGGGAAGGGCACATGTATCAATTTGAGATAAGGAACCCTGGTCCGGAAATGACCGAGTCGAAAGGTTTAAGCAAAAATAGTTGTGTGGAAATGAAATTGTACTTTCGCACCACGTGCTCTCCTTCCCTTTGGAACAGTAGTGGAAAGATGGTATGGGCCGGATGTCTCCTACGTGGGTACTTGTACCGATACAATCTGTGAGCTTGTCTACTGTTCCCATTGGCTCATCCATACTCGAATATCATGTCTGCATATTCCGCTCTCGTGTACTCCTTTTCACTAGGACTGATCGACTGGACACTGCAACTTGTACACATACACTGCTGTCTACAGACGTGCATATCAGGACCGACCACGTCCGTTACACATTACGCTATCTGCATTGCTTTAGTGTAGTTTCCTGTCTCCTCCCCTCAAACAGTGCACTGAATGGAAAATTGTAAGTAGACAACGTAAACAACGTCAGATGAATACAGTATGTGTAAGATGTACAGAAAAATACACATAAATAAGGTGTACAGAGGAATAAAATTATTTCATTTCAACAGAACTATTTTTGCTTGTAACTTTCGACTCTGTCATTTCCGGACCAGGGTTCATTACATCGAATTGATACATGTGCTCTTCCCCATCATCCCTGAAAGTTTGTAACACTAGCCCGGAAACACTCTGTATGTATGTATATAATCATTCCAGTGTCCAATAGAAATTGTATACAGTGACAGATTTAAAGTTTTGATAAACCTGCATTTTAAGCTTCATCTTGGTATTTTAAAAGTCGAAGGATTATTAAAATTACTATATATTCTGTTAATGATGTCATATATATTATGTTCATGATTTATATAAAGACATCATTAACAGAATATGTAGTAATTTCAATAATCCTTTGACTTTTAAAATACCAAGATGAAGCTTAAAATGCAGGTTTATCAAAACTTTAAATCTGTCACTGTATACAATTTCTATTGGACACTGCAATGATCTTCTATCTGCTGCGGATTACAAATGAATTAATCTATTACTATTATTATTATTATTATTACTATTATTATTATTACTATTATTATCGTCGTCATCATTTTAATGTTGGTACCTGTACACAGTTACCTTCTTTCTGCTGCGACATTGCAACTGAACTAGTCTCTTTCATCTTTTCGAATGTATTCTAGGAAATATATGATAGCAAGATGTATGATTATCATTCTCTGAAATCTCTCATGTCGCCTTTGACATGGTTGTTACTCCATTGTGTCTTATTTACTATTACGTTATGGACATTTCACATTTTGCTCAAGCATAGTGGAACTCTTCTCCTACGTCTACCTGGTCGACCTTTGATAAAGATAGTTTCTAATGCAGTATATTGCAACATCTTGCGAACTGGCAAGGCAAGGAGTCTTCTAACATATCGTCCAATTTCATTTTCAATTGAGTAGTTTTAGGATATTATTTACAGCGTTTCGTAAATTTTCTGGCTTTAATGTAATAACTGCCATTTACAGAGGATCTCTGAGAAATTATATTTCTTGAACAAATACCACTGATCTCCAAATAATTCATAACAACATATTCATCATCTGCCTCCATACTGTACTACGGACAATAAGTTATTTATCGTTTCTATTGGCTAATTCTAAGAAAGAAAAAAAAAATAATTATTACAGACCTCTGGAACGCCTCCTCTATTATAGCAAGTTTTAATTTTAGACATCCACGACTAGGAAGAAAACATATGAAATAAAAAAAACAGAAATTGATGTTCGTGGGCTCAAACCCACTGAGGGAAATGAATTTAGGGCTGACGACAAAATTCTTAGCATTCCTTCCACTTGGAGGGAAGTAAGAAAACCGAACTTTGAGTGAGTCTTGTCAGCCCATTTTAGTTTGTGTGGATATAAAAGAGAGCATTCGTGCACTAAGCAAAGGGTCCCGAGGTCGATACCCGGCCCCGGAACAATTTTTCCTTGAAACAACTACTACTACCACCACCACCACCACCACCACCTAACTACTAACTACTAACTACTAACTACTACTACTACTACTACTACTACTGCCACATCTGTATCTAAAACTCAATTATTAAGAAATTGTAATGAATAGCAATGATTTGTAAAAATGAAGAAGAATTTACTAATACTTTACGTACGTTAAGAATAATTACGAGTAAATTTAAAATTCCGATAAACATTAATAAAATAAACGACCCGTTTTAAGTCGTTTTTAAATAATATTAAAGACATCAATTTGCGCCATATGAAACACGGGTTGAATTGCTCTTAGAATAAAGAACAAAGAGCGTCCACTTGTTTTGTTTTCAATACAGAATAACACAATGACATTTTTATATAAGAAAAAAAGAGAACGCTGCTAGCAAATTCATCTGCGTTACAAGAATACCGAAGTCTGGCAAGAATGTTTGGAAAGCAAGAGACGTTAGACGAAGAGGAAGCCCTTGGGAGGTCGACGAGCTCAAGACACAATATTTTTGGACTTAAGGGACGTAAGCTTTAAAAATCCTACCTCCCTCCACCCACTTGCCAAGACGCAAGAACTCCACTGTATAGAAAACAAGAAGGTTAGCTGCGTACTGTTTCGGCCAGTCTTCTTTACTTTCTCCCCCAAACATGGTCACTGATCGGATAATCCTATTGGCCACTCTCTCTGTTCCCACAACAACAAAACGTCCTACTATGTCGTAGAAGCAAAATGATGTAAGTCCAAATAATACAGTTAATATCATTGTCTTCTTCTCTTTTTATTTCATTCTGCAAGATTCCTTGTAATGTAAATGTAGAAGCTAGATAGCCTATTAGGAGAAATTTCAGTTCCACTTCCTTCTAGTTTAACGTCACTGATTCTTCTCACGAAAGAGTACGCGGTTCATTCTTGAGATCATCTGTGTGAAAAGTGATTGTGAATCATTTTTTATTTAAGTGATTTTTTTAAGTAAAATTAGTCTAATATTCAAAATTCTATTTGAATAGAGAGACTTAAGGAGTTAGGTACAGCTTACAGCAGTAAAATTTTGGAAATATTCACATTTTTTCCTCCATTACTGTATCCAGTACAATAATGAAAATTGGTATGTGTAAAACTCTGTCCTTCTGCTACATTAAAAAATATATATTTTTATGATTTAAAAACAATTATTGACTTTTTTTTAAATTCAGTTCACTGTGCAGTGATGAAACGTTTTCCACATAACTCAAAAACTACCCAACATTCTATGATGAAATTTTTTGTGTCTATTTATGCATGTCATATCTACAATATTATGCAAGATCACTTCTCTACGTTATGAGTTTCAGCAATAAAATAAAAGAAAGAGAACATGAAAAAGCTAACAAGTTTATTAGTTATGAGGGAAACGCTTCATCACTGCACAGTGAACTACCACCATTATGAATTTTGAAAACAAAAAAAAAAAAAAATATATATATATATAATTTTTCTAAATCATAAAAATATTTTTTTTTTCATATAGCAAGACAGTGTTTTACACATACGAATTTTCACTATTGCACAAGATACAGTAATGGAGAAAAAAAAGTTATATATTTCCAAAATTTTACTGCTGTAAGCTGTACCTAACCCCTAAAGGGAAGCTTATAGAGAAAAAACGTCATTTCTAGACAAATATTAGATTTTTCAATTTATTCCGAAAATGGTTCCCAATAATCTACTTCGTGTGTTTTCAAGATTTCAAGGGCCAAAGTCGATTAAAACCCTTAGTAATGACGTCATTATTAAAGGTCCGTGATGTGTTTTTTTTGTGTTTGAATGTGTTATACCTGTCAGGTATGAGTTTTGGAAATCACCTCCTATGTTGTTTCGATCCAATGTAAAATCCGTGTTTATTGTGCGAATGAATAGTATAATTCGTGTTTCAGTAGTGAATTAAGCATTTTGCTTCCTTTATATATAAATATTTGTGTAAATTAAGTTTCTGTGTATATAAATTAGTGCAATATAGTCAGATAGTATTTTTATAATATATATCTACTGTTAATTCTTTGTCAATATGCCCAAGAAAAAAACGCTAAGAAAACGTTGCTTAGAAATAGCTAATGAAAGGTGAAAAAAGAATGATGTAAATAGTGATGTAGGCTTAAATAATTTCAGAAACCTTGAAGTATTAGACCTAAATTAAATTCATCATAATGACTATGAAAACACTCCAACTAGAAATCTTATGCAAGAGGATACAGAATATAATTGTAAAATTAAGCCTACAGGGAAGGAGCAACATATACAGTGTTTAAAAAAATCCAATATTTTAGGAGGTGATAGTATGCATCAAAACAAGAAAATATTGTCTAATAAACATGGGTCCTACAACACATACTTTCTCAGACCTGAACACTTGTTCATAGGAGGTGCTCAATGTGACGTCCATGTATGGGAATGCTTTTTTCTGCCCTACAATATAGCAGGCTACCAGATAATCATACCGTGGCTCACACACCTGGCATGGAATAATGATACGTCGCAAGGAATACTGAAAACAAAAGCATGGTTGCGGGTATGAGCGGGGTTCAGCAGAGATGGTGTTTTAATTTTCGTAATCAGCATGTGTGGGCAGATGAAAATTCCCATGCACTTGAAGAAATAAGGCATCAGCTCCGATTCTCATCAACGTATAAGCAGGCTTTCTTGGCGATAGATTAAGGGCTATACGTGCTACCACAGAGACTAACTGGGGCTCGTTATCAAGGACTTTCTTATTAACGTATTGCCTACCTTGCTGGAATATGTGTCATGTTAGCAAAGACTACAGATGTGGTCCACGCATGATGGCACACCAGCACATTTTTTTTATTTTATTGGGTTATTTTACGACGCTGTATCAACATCTAGGTTATTTAGCGTCTGAATGATGTGAAGGTGATAATGCCGGTGAATTGAGTCCGGGGTCCAGCACCGAAAGTTACCCAGCATTTGCTCGTATTGGGTTGAGGGAAAACCCCGGTAAAAACCTCAACCAGGTAACTTGCTCCGACCGGGATTCGAACACGGGCCACCTGGTTTCGTGGCCAGACGCGCTGACCGTTACTCCACAGGTGTGGACAGCACATTTTTTCCGCAATGAGCGTGAACACCTGACGCTGACATTTCAGGACCGCTGGATTGACTGGGGAGGCCCCACATCTTGGCCTGCTCGTTCCCCAAACCTAAATCCCCTAGACTTTTGGTTATCAAGAACAACCAGTCAATTTCAAAGAGTGCGTGATTCCTTACGCCGAAGGGCAGAGGAATGCTTTACCATGAATGGACGTCACATTGAGCATCTCCTATGAACAAGTGTTAAAAATGTTATGTTTTATTTGACGACGCTCGCAACTGTAGAGGTTATATCAGCGTCGCCGGATGTGCCGGAATTTTGTCCCGCAGGAGTTCTTTTACATGCCAGTAAATCTACTGACATGACCCTGTCGCATTTAAGCACACTTAAATGACATCGACCTGGCCCGGGATCGAACCCGCAACCTTGGGCATAGAAGAACAAGTGTTCAGATCTCAGAAAGTATGTGTTGTAGGACCCATGTTTATTAGACATTTTTTTCTTGTTTTGGTGCATACTAGCACCTCCTAAAATATTAGATACTTTTTAACACCCTGTATGACTGTAAACTTTATATAAAATTTGTATAACAGTTTGTAATCATTTTTTTGCATACCAAACTTCAAAATCGTTTTTCTCTGTAATATGAATTTATGCATTAAAATTGCTAAGGATTCAAACACACGATCCTAACATTGTAATATGTGTTTCAGAATGAACAGAATGAATATAACGGTATGCATCATAATCAGAAATCAAGAGTACGTTTCAGAATAGAGTGTAACATTTAAAACGCTTAAACACGAAGGCGAAATTATAACAAGTCGTTTAAAAATGTTAAAAAACCGAGATATTTTATAAAATAACTTATGCTCAGAAAATCAAGATGACTACTGTTTCGCCAGCCTGCCTGTGCATCAGAAGAACTGTACGTAGGGCCTATACTATAATATTGGCCTATGTTTACTCTGAACAAATAACTCCTTAAGAGCTCTGAAAGTTTCTTGGGTAAAAGTCTATGTAATCACTTCTACTTGGGATTCAGTGAGTATTTACTTGAGCTTCTCGTTAATTCATAAGTTCCAGCTCCTAAGCAAACAGAAACATACAACACACCATTCAGAATGTGCAAGGCGGCAACATTTTGTGGACAAGCGCAAAGTTGCGATGGCTTGAACATGGATGAACACAATGTCACTCGAACACAATGAACGGTGTAAGAGGATTCTGTTAGAATTTCGACAGAGAAATGCCACTTGTACGGGTATCTCACCACTTTGAAATGTTTTAACTTTACTCTTTAAGCATGTTTGCACATTAAATGTTGGCAGATAGGGACTGCGATATTTGTTAACGTGTACAGCACATTTCACATCTCTATGATGAAAAAAATTACAAACATTGAAACCAGAGAAATCAATTGAAAATCAATTCATATCATGTTATTGAACAACTGCATATAATATACCGTGTCCCGCTTAGAGGGATCCAGAAATAAATGCTCACCATTTAAAATCAGATAATAAAATAATAATAATAATAATAATAATAATAATAATAATAATAATAATAATAATTACTTACTGGCGTTTAAGGAACCCGGAGGTTCATTGCCGCCCTCACACAAGCCCGCCATTGGTCCCTATCCTGAGCAAGATTAATCCAGTCTCTATCATCATATCCCAACTCCCTCAAATCCATTTTAATATTATCTTCCCATCTACGTCTCGGCCTCCCCAAAGGTCTTTTTCCCTCCGGCCTCCCAACCAACACTCTATATGCATTTCTGGATTCGCCCATACGTTCTACATAATAATAATAATAATAATAATAATAATAATAATAATAATAATAATAATAATAATAATAATAATACTTTATTACCAGAATAAAGATACATATTGATTTTATATATATATATATATATAAGAATTCTCTAGCACCCCCAGAAAGAGTAAGTTACATACTCGTGCTCAGGCGGCATTCCACATAAGTCAATGTTAAGACATTTTATTGAATAACAGACTAAAAAGTAATAAAAGAAAAAAAAGAAGAAAAAACACATATCACAATAATTTAAATTTAAATTTTCTCTGTTAACAGCAATATTTTATTACATTTTTTTTTTTAAATAAGGAGCATTAGCAAATTGTATGTTTGGGAATTTATCTATTATTATGTTATAAAGCCTTGGACCGAAGTTGCTGCTGTGATTATATGCTACAGTTGTAGTACATTTAGGAACTGTCTAGCATATGTTGTCTGATCTTTTGGTTTTATATTTATGTGAATATAAATTAAATATGTTTCTGTTTTTATGTACGAAATTCAGTAACACATTGTTACAGATTTGATGGAAGTCAAATAACTTAAATTCTGAATACAGCAGCTCTGAAGGATAATCAAGAGGCTTATTAAGGCTTATTTTTATTATTTTTTTCTTTAGCAGATATATTGACATGAGGGAGGTACGGTACTATAAGCACTACCCCATTTTATAATGCCGTATTGTAATATAGCTTGTACTAATGCGAGATAAATCAGTCGTAAAGTATGGACAGTCAAGTAATTTAGTAGGATGACAAAATAGTGAATAATATTTCTTAATCTATTGCACAGAAAAAGAACGTGTTTATCCCAACGTAAACGTTGATCGATTATTATTCCGAGATATTTAACTTGAGGAGATTCATTTAGAATAGGACAGTTACAACTATGAAGATATTGTTTCGATTTACATCTGACAAGATGCAGAAACTGTCCAAGTTTATGCACCAATGGTTTAAAAACAGTTGCATGTTCATACGCATGCGCACTAACGTTTATCGTGTAAACAAGCCTGACGCCATTCGGTAGAACATTCCGTCACTGGACCACTCCCCTTCATCGAGGCGACAATCAAAGGGAATGTGTATCTAGATGTGTGCAGAACTTTTGTTGTTGATCAACTCCCTAGGATCAGTTTTTCAACAACAAGAAGAATCCTTGCCTGGCCACCTAGGCCCCCCTACTTGGCACCCATTAACGTCTTTCTGGGGCTTTATAACGAATGTCTTCTACCATCGTGGTACAGTTGACACTTTGGAAAAACTGAGACAACGCATTATAAATTCAGCTGCGCTAATCACTCCACAAATGTTATGGAACACTTGGCAGAAGATTGAGTACCTTTTGGATGTCTTCAGGGTAGCTCGAGGCGCACACATCGAGTCGCACTGACCATTCTCCAAAACTCGGAGAATTTTTACATCAAGTTGTACAAAAAGTTATGTTATAAAACCATTAGGCTAATTATACTTTAAATTGGCATTATTTCTCGATCTCTCTAAGCGAGACACGGTGTGTATTTTAGGTATTAACATATTTTACTACCATTATTATTATTATTATTATTATTATTATTATTATTATTATTATTATTATCACTTATTTCCTTGTCCGTCGTTGTGACTACATGGATCAGCCCTAGGCATAAAGGAGAAGTGTAAAGGAAAGGAGGTACTTCGGCAAAGTCCTTTTCGCTTACACAGCTTTAAAATAAAACACTCAGTACGGCACTGTGCATCAGTGGTGAATTTTAAGCGACGTGAGAGTCGAAAGCTATGATGCCTGCCTTATACAATCCGTCACTCTGCAATGATTGCCTTCAGGTCTACTGTATCGGTCCGATAACTGTCTCTGCCAGGGAAGGTAGAGTGGAGAGTTAAGGGGTAGGTTTGCAGTGACTCAACTGAGTTATTAGCGCCCAGACCTGATATGGATACTGCGTGCTCTTGCGAAAAGAACGGTTCGACGTTCGAGTCGTGACGTGAGCAATGCAGAAATTTACCTTTCTTTCATGGAAGTGGGAGTTTGTCCGTTGTTTTGTGATTGACAGTTGATGTCTAAGCGTTGGCCTTCATCATGCCAACAACATGGCCAGGAAAACCTACATTTGTGAGATGTCTAGTGTATGAACAAATGAATAACCCTCGCAGTTGTGTATAATTCAGATACAAAGACGTGGTTAAGCTAAGTAAGAAAGAAAGAATTATTTCATTTCATTTTTATTTGTCCATAAAAGAGCTAAAACCATAAAACTTGTCAGAGAGAGAGAGAGAACAATAATTAAAACAGAAAACAATAAATAAAATAGATAAAAATACAATAAATTACGACCAATATAAGTTACTCACTACGAGGCACCTTTGATCACATCCAAAAAGGGATTGGAATTGTTCACGAGTGAGACCTTTGAGAGGCCGCCGCGCACTATTGAGCTGCAAGGTATCCTCTGATCGAAGCAAGCATCATGAGGCAGCCTTGCTTCATGGATAGGCGCCTTTTAGTTATAAACGACCCACTCACCCTAAGGCCCGTAACACACTTGAAGAGTTTTCGCTAGCGAGAAATGTGTTGAGAGAAAGAGGCGAAGAGCCTTCCTCCACACACTTGGCGAGTTCTCGCTATCACAGATCACATCTCGCTATGATCATCTATGCACTGCCTTCATGCAGAGAGCATTTTTCTGATTATAATAATCACTCGTTGGGGGAAATATTATAGGTTGTGTATTTACGTATATTGTCGTACTTAAATATATAACCTGTAAATATATTGCCATACTTTACAAATTACATACGAACGCTATGTTGAATCTGAGTATTCAGATGATGAGGAAATGGAGTTACATGAACATATTTTGTTAATGAAAAGAAAAAGTAGGCCTAAAATTAAAGCCAGAAATATATGAAAATCACATTGTATCTTACGAAAATAAGGACGAGTTTTGGACACTGGTTTCGATTTGAATGATGATACGTTTAGGCGTTATTTCAGGTTGAATAGGACACAGTTTTTTTTACTATTCATGATATGATAGAGGATTCTTTGCTATGTTGCGATTAAAATTATGTAAACTGTTAAGACATATAGATACATTATTTCAAATGTTTAATTAATACTATTAAATCTCATCAAAATAAAATATAGTCCTATTTATTTTCAGATAATCTGATATTTGTCTCCAGATTTCTTCTTTAAGTTTCGTGTTTTTATAGTTTTCATCCCGTGTATCATATAAATAGGCCTAAGGGTGACACCGTACAAGTTCCAAAAGTTTCTGACTGCAATTATCAGCCATCTTCCTCATTTTCAAATGAAAACAATACAATTCATCGCCACCTGTGATATCTTTTTCTACATTCAATCGTCTTAAAGAGTATAAATGTCAAACATCTTTGATAAATGTGTCACGAAAATTCGCTGAGCTACCGATTCCAGCGAGAAACTCGCGCGAGGTTTTTTGCCTCGAACGAGAATCTCTTCCAGTGTGTGGACGTCCATTTGAATCCATGTTATCATTTTTTTTATTTTCTCGCAACACATTTCTCGCTGGCGAAAACTCTGCAAGTGTGTTACGGGCCTAATACTGACGATAATTAAAAATTCGTACGATTTTACGTGATTTTTAGTAGGTTATTTCACGACGGTTAATAACCTAAGATGTTATCACAGAAAGTATACTAAATGCATTAGAAAATGTATAATCAACATATCTAAAAAGAGCAGTTGGACTATCAAAAACAACTAGATCACGATTGGTATATCTCCCAACTCAGACCTGCAGAACTGTAGCTCTTGAGAGCGACTCCCCTTTCTTACCTCACACACCTTTTCTACCTGTGCGGTCACGGCGTTCTAGTTACGCTCGGCTGCATCAACATTCATTCTCGCGGCGGAAGTCGATCATTCCCAATAGAAGTGGAGTGAGGCTGACGTCATATTTCCCCTACTTGCGAGTTCTGCAGGTCTGTACTAGCTAGGGAATCTTTCCTAATAGAAGACATAAAACTTCGGTATGTGTTACAACACACCAAGGCTTTTGGAAACCAAATGCAGATCATGGAGAGAAAAAGAGAAGAAGTATGGCCTGAGTTCTAAGGCACCGGAGCCATGACAGACCGAACATGGACGACCCCAAATTTCGAACTGCGGCACGTCGTGACTAGACTGGCAATCCACGGCTTCCATCACCTAATATGTACCAACAAGAAGTATCACGACCCAACCCAAGCATGCGTGTGTGAATTGTGTAGTAAAGTCTGTGAACGCTATCACATAGAACTATGCACAAAAAGACTAAGATCAATACGCGACTACGCAAATGCAAACTAACTAAGGTTGAAACAATGCACATTTGTGCCCTTTTCAGTTTATTAATAACCTAAGATGTTGACCTTAGGTTATTAACCGTCTGAATGAGGTGAAGGTAATAATGTCGGTGAAATGAGTCCGCGGTCCAGCACCAAAAGTTACCCGGCATTTAATCATATTGGGTTGAGGGAAAACCCCGGAAAAACCTCAACCAGGTAAATTTCCTGAACCGGGAATCGAACTCGGGCCACCTGGTTTCGCGGCCAAACGCGCTAACCGTTACTCCACATGTGTGGACTTTTACGTGATGAAATAGTTGCAGCGGAATGAAATAATAAAGTTGTGATAAACGAAAACATACTTTATATAATTTCAGTTCTTCATTAAAAGGGGGAAAAAAAACATTGAAATATAATAAATTAGAAGTGCATTTTTCTACGTCACACTACAAAATTTTCAAATAATTAATAACCACAAGTGTCCAGCCCCTAGAAATTGGGCAGAGATGTTCTGGAATCTAACACGATTATATTTTGTGACTTATATTATTTTCTTCCGATTATTCTAGAATCTTACGCATTGAAGCTAATGCTTACTGAATTTTTATACTTCACACTATTTTTTTTTTGTTAATTTAGTAAATTCGCTTTTATCAGACAGTAAAACTGGGAATTAAGTAGTGTAAGGGTAAAGTCATACTACAGTGATGTGTCAACTAACCATTTGATCGAAACGGGGAGATAATTACCCATCCATTACCAGTGAATTGGTCTAGTGGACACAGGAATAACAGATACACCCGCACACGTCCTAAACATGGAATAGGGATAGACAATGGACCATGGAAATTTCGAGCCACTGTCCACAGAAAAACACAGATTAATTATTCTTGAGATATATATGTAAAAAGAGAGAAAATGACCGCTAAATTCCTTCCGGGTGTAGGCCTACCTTATGTCAAGAATAATTTTAGATCGTAAAACCCAAACTCGGAGTTCTAGGGAATGCAAAAAATATACGCGGGGGAAATCTAAACACAACATCCACTTGGAGTCGCCAACATTTGAACTCGCGCCTCAGGCTTCAAGAACTAGAGCATATTGAGCGACTACCGTAGGCTACTTCATACGAACTAATAAGAACTTAGTAATTTCATCGAAATTTCCTTTGTTAACCCAAAATAGTAGACTGGAACAGTTTACCTGCGGCAATCTTTCAGGGTGGTCCTCTCAAAATCAATACATTTAAGGAAAGGTTAAAAAGATTAGACTGAAAATGTAATTGTAGGTGCAGTGTAAATATCTAAGTTGTGTCATGTAATTACTTAAGTTGATATGTAATTATTAAGATTATATGTAATTTATTTGATATGTAAATAAATTAAGGTGATATATAATTAATTAAGATGATATTTAATTAAGTTGATTTGTAATTAATTAAGGTGATATGTAATTACTTAAATTTTTAATAGTTGGGTTAAATAAAAGTACTTATAAGTTAGGTTTACTTTTGCTTATAGTAGGCGTTATTATAGAATAGTTTTTATTTATAGTCCTAGGCTTATTGCATCTATTTATTTTATAGTTAGAAATAAATTTAGGTTTATTTTATATTATTTCTTTTTTATATTACTTTTATTGCTGTAATTATTGTAGAATTGTAATGATATTATTGCATATTATATATCACTGCCACCGGGTGTATACCCAATTGTAGTGTTAATACATACATACATACATACATACATACATACATACATACATACATACATACATACATACATACATACAAAACCTCTGTTTAGGAAATTAGAAGTTGACATTCTCTGCAAATCTCTAAGTTTAAGTAGTGAGTTAAACGTTACTGTATCAATTTTTAGCGGCAAAATCACCCGAAATTGTAGCCACGCCGTTCACAAAGTGAGAGAGCAAAGCGCCGGTCCAAATCGAGTTATTGATATCTATGACGTCAACAGGGTTCGGAGCGTAAAAGTATTTATGACTGTTCAACTCTATTATTCCAATGATATTCAATGTGGAAGAAAAAATATATCGTGTCGACCTCATTGTCTACAATTGGTATTCATCGAAAATGTGAACCGCAATAGTTTTTTTATATGGTTTTGGAATGGGTGGCGGGACGAACATTTTTTGCACCCAAATGAACATCGTCGCTTGTACAACAAAGAGGCCGGAAACGGAAACTAGTGATGACGTAGAATGGAGAAGAGGCGACGAGTTCAAGGGATGGGGAAAGGGGTAGCAACCAAATTTATAGTTGGATGAAAACCCAATTAAGGTGTCTCTCTTTGATTCATGAAAGTGAGAAATTCCCTTTCTTTTTTATCAAAGTGAATAAAAAGTAATAATGGATGAAGGTACGGAAGAAATAAATTTTATTTATTCAACTATTAAATTTTAGGTTTAAAAAAAAAGCGGGTGTGGCAGATTCGAAGGTAGCTAATGCTCCATTTCTGACAGCAATAGATCTTCCTTTTTCCAGTCCGTACGCCTTCTTTTCTCTCCCTCTTCCTCCCTATTTCCCCCTTTTATTTCACGCAATGGATATGAGAAATGTTTGTGATGCATTTGTTTCCACAAATCCCTACACACTCACTATCTCTCTACTCTTTGCGACTTCAATTGATTTGTGAGGATAAAGTCAATTAAAATTTCCGTCTATTCACTGTTTTGGATTTTGTATTGTGTAGAGTCAGAAAACAGTTTCACAATTTGGGGGAAGTACCTCGTAAAAGTTGAAAATACCGAGTGTCTATGAATTCTTCACAATGCGGAATCTAAAGAGCTTGAAATCTGTGTTCTCTTGAATGAAAGCGTAACAACATTCTTTTTAAGTCAGGAAATCCGTAAAAAAGACAATTTTATTTATCAACTCTTATTCGAAAAACCTTAAAGATCATTATCAGGTTTATCACCATCATAGCAATCATCATTATATTGTATTAAATACTAGAATTTTTCCGTTCAAGCCTTTTACTCTATACAATTATGTATTAACACACTACATTTATAAGTAGCCGAAATTGTGGTCTTAATTATCAGCATGGAGAAAGATCACAGACTAATGTAACAAAGCATAAATATAACTCAAGAACACATAGTCAATATGGAGAGCTAATTTTAATTAGCCTACATCACGCTTATATCGCCCCCTGAGCACGAATATGTAACTTACTCTTTTTTATATAAAGAAGCAATATGTATCTTTTCTGATAATCAATTATTATTATTATTATTTTGATTTTATGCTAATACACAATATATGTTTCAATCTCCCTGAATTATTATACAGGGTTATTATTAAAGCCCGGAAGTTGGTACCAAAACTGTTACGTTCTGTGAGATTGGACTGTATCTCTACCGAATGAAAAGTAACAGCTTATCTCTCAATGTCAGTGAACCAGAACGAAAACATGTACAGGCGGGTGATAACCAAATATGTGCTCCAAACGTTCACAGCCTTAGAACAAGTAAATAATAAAAGAATAATATAAAAAAACAATAATTTTTAATTATAAACTTCGTAACATCCAACCTAAAATAATTTATCTATACCTATAACAATAACGTACAAAGTATACAGTTATGATTCTAGCCTCATTTTAACAAATAGGCCAAATAATGAACATATTTATTTCATATGTTCTGGAAAAAAAATAAAAACAATATTTGTATTCCAAAAATATTCATTCTACGTAACAAGATCTTACTGAAGCAAATCTAAAATATGATACAGTATACTTTACTGTCATCATCTTTTGAATCTAATAGTATATCTCTTATGTGGCAGACAGTATTAAACCCATAATTGAGCCGTTGAAAGCAGAAGTGGTGTAAGTCAAAAATGAGTAATGATGGTTAAAGTAAACATCCTTAAATACAGCGCAAAGTACCTATTAATATTCAACTTATTTAAACTATTAGTAGTCAGTGGATAGCATTAAGGACATATTAATTGCTACTGTGCGCTGTAATTTACAGAATTTTTACTTTAAAGCTCCTTACCCAATTTTGAGTTACACCACTTTTGCTCTGAACGGCTCAATTGTTTTCAAGAAAATTTTTCATTTCTATTGTAATGACAGCTAGGAAGTTCTTATCTTAATTCCAATGTTGAACTTGGACTGTAACGCAACTGAATGCATAGTAGTACTAACGTCAACATTTAATTAAACATAAACCGGGAAAAGATAAATGTGTTATACAATCCTACTTGCGTAATTATTTAATAAGAGATGATTTCATTTTTTTTAAATCATGCATAATATCAACATTACGTAAATAATACAATAACAACAGAATAGCTCATTTTGTTCATAACCTAAAATATTAGTAATATAAATTCACAATATTCTTCAAACTATTCACGAGTCTACATAGCTCTGCGTTGTTTATGTGAACATACTGTGTATCGTCTGTAGCGAGTGGGAGCAGGCCGAGGCACGTGTGACATCTATACTCCTCGCTGTACTCAGCTGAAATCTACTGTTTTGGTACGAATTTCCTACCTATGGTTATTATAAAAGAAATAGACACACTCATTGTTTTATAAATCCAAAATGAATAATGTTATCAGTAGTAAGTTTACACTGTTTTATAAAATAAATCTTCAAGTTTACCTAGAGAACTCACAAATTATCAATATACGCTACTTGTATAACACGGTACGCATCAAGGCGACAGACAAGTATAATATACCAGAATTGACGCTTACCACAGCTCTCGTGATTTATTTCAACTCATCTAGATCATCAGAGTGAAGTCACATAGACACTGTCTTTCACAAATCCCAAAGGAAAAAACTCGCACGGTGCGAGATCGGAGCTCCTTAATGGCCACCTCGGAGAGCGCGGTTCTGAACTGTTGCGCGGCCAATCCAGCCCTGTGGAAGTGTTTCTTTCAGAGTTTCTAATTTCTAACCACCGAGTGTCTATAGCGCGTTGCTCTATCCTGTTGAAAAATAACGTTCCCCCGTAACAGTTACTCAACCTAACAGCACATAATCCATCTAAATAGCTCAGATATCCATCTTAGCTACCATACTTGTGACAGCGCAACAATAAGCGTATAGTATCAAATGTGTCTTACCGACACCTCTACAGTTCAACATACCAGCGCAACATGCATGTCAATATCACAGATTTTTTTGTAGTAACCTCATATTAGGACTATAAAGTGTGTATTATTTTACAGAAGCGTCATATGCAGTATGTTAGTTTTAAATATTCCTCCTGAGACAAATAATATTGCTACAAAATGAATTTACATAAGATTACCGCAATACGTCTAATTTCTCTTTGAGGACACTAATTAATAGGAAATGAATGAAGTTATAATTTAATATTGAGGATTAAATTTTAAAGTTTCTGTTAATACAAATATGAACGTTTAAATACTCAATAAGACATAACTACTGAAGCTTTCGTGGCGACGTGATTATTCCAAACTTTCTCGGGCTTCCAGGCAGGTAAAATGTCGGTGATACATCGACGTTTCGAGGATATTCATCTTCCTCCTCTTCAGGGTGAAATGGTGCTTACGGGGTATCGTGCTCCTTATTTATAGTGCCGGGGAGAGGAGCTAGGCGCTGATTGGCTTCCCCTTAAGTCCGTTCTGAAGGGAACGCTTGGTGCTCTTAATTTTCGACATGTTGCTCAGTAGTGTGAATTATAAAACAGCGAAATTAAGAGTAACAAAAACATAAATAAATAAATAAATAAGTAAATAAATAAAGAAAATAATGTAATACCAGCTCATACCACTGGTCATGACATCAGTCTGGTGGCTCGGTGGCCTTAGATGGAGCCCTGGACTTATCACGTTCATTTTCTACCTCGTAGCTTTCGTTATCGTCACAACCGGTTTCAGTTAGGTATGTCTAACTTGCACCACATTCTCAACTTATGATTTGAAAAGTATTGAGCTGGACAAACGAAAAACGCGCACTTATTATTGCAATAGAGCTTCTGATGACCATCTGTCAATTCCCTCTGGAATAAAATCATTGAACAGTGTCAACCTTTAATGAAAATATTTACAAATAACATTCAATACTAACATTATAATAACCTGAATGGATCAAGGAGGAGAATCGTATGGTCAAGATATATATGATTGCGATTAACACAAAATACCAGAAAAACTCTCATGCAGCAAGAAACTTAAAAACAATGTAAGCATAACAAATTAGAATCCTCGAGACCTCCCTTCGGGCAATGCAGTATCATAAGTGTAACAAATACAAAAGAGATGAACTTTTAAGTTCCAACATAATGAACGATATTCACCAATACAGGTTTCAATAGCACAGTCGTGTGGAAAAATTAGAGGTTCAAAATTATATAAGAAGACATTACTATACAGATCAACAGGAAGAACTATTTGCAGACCTGCAAGGAGATGAAATGACCAGTTAGAGACACGGAATAGGCCCTGATCGCCAAAGTCTTCGGTGATAATGGTGGTGGTGGTGGTGGTGGTAGTGGCAGTGCTGGTGGTGGTGGTGAGAATGATGATTAAGATGATGGTATGATTATTAACCCTCAAACACAGAGTTGCGGTCTCTGAGACCGCTCTGAAATTTTTAATGTGGAAATGAACTGGTTCGCCACTTTACTAATGTGAACGCTTGTGTACATTCTAGCGGAAAGCCAGTGGTACAGTTCACTTAGTGGTATTCAATTATTTCGAATATTACTGAATACATTGCACATTGTATACTGTACAGCTAACGGTCTATACGTCTGTGTAACTGGACTGTTTTTCTCCGTTCTTGCAATGACCCTTAGCAAAAAGTTACTGTTAGTGATGAAAAATTTGACGAGACAGTGCTTGAGTAGACAGAGGATGAGGATATCAGGTTGACTCTGCAGGTGAACAAGATTTCGTCCTTGAGAGTGATCAACAATGATTGCCTATTGAAAGTGTACTGTATATAAAGTAGGTAGTGTTTTTAACATTTCAATTTTTTAAACACGTATTATTTCAGTTTTTATTTCATTTAATCATTAAATGTATATTATTCAGCTAATTTCATTCACAACAATTTTTGCTTGTAATTTTCGACTCGGTCATTTCCGGACCAGGGTTCCTTATCTCAAATTTATACATCTGCCCTTCGCCATCATCCCAAAAAGTTTCTAACACCACCTCAGAAACACACTAGTAATTCATGTTATAAAGGATTCTCAAGATATTCGTTTTATGGGTAATTTACCTTTTCAAATACCTTTAACTTCAACCTGTTTATGTATTTCTAATTTTGCTTTGTGTGGTATACAATTTTTGGCTGTATATGTACTCATATACTTTCAAGCAGTAGTTGTCACGACATTGAGCATTTATGATTTTATAAATAAAATATTTCAGTATATTACATCTCTGCTTTTTACATTAAGCAAAGGGATGTAAAAGAACATCACCTAAATTATTTCACATCCATTGCTTTATTCTTGTGCCGACAACAATACTAATACAATAGCGGTATCAGAGACCGCACGTCTGTGTCCACGGCTCACATTACGCACGCCTGTTACTGAGGGTTAAATAGAAAGAGTTCAATCATCGTGTGCAATCCATATTAAGCAATCAGATACCAAAACTTTGTATTCACTTTCCGTAATTTTCTTTGAGAAATAGAGGCGCCAATTGGATGTTGTTTTCGAGTTCTTCTAGATCAGGCATGTCTATTGATGCCCACAGGAGCAAGGCGCGCTTTAGAGCCCAGGAGAGCCTGAGCGCTTTACAGCGGAAAGGAAAGAGACAGACAAAAGAGGTGCTATATGCCGCTTGGTCGAGCTATATTCAGGGATGGCCAGCACTGATTCAATAGATAAAGGGAAGAGAACTTATTAAAACTGTATCCATGTTAATTTTTAGATTTGCCTGAGAAGTATAAGTGCATTATAAGAATGTAAGTTTTAATTTTAATGCTCATTTTTCATAAGTTTGAGTTTTTTATTCAAAAGAAATATTTTCCCAACTTTTCGTATAGATAAGTGACATTTTCAGGTATAGGCCTATTTATTTAGTAGCCTTACAGAATGTTTTCGTAAATCTAATATACCGTATATACGTATTACTGAAGATAGTGTACTGAAATTTTTTAAAATATTCGCATGGAAATTGTTTGTAAAGAAATTAATTAACAAAGCAACAACTGTTACATCATAAGCAAAAGATACGTGCCCATGTGTTGCAAAAATGTCAGCTCTATAGCTTCAGCAGATTTCGACAAAATAATTTAATATTCTGATGATAGGAAGTTGCTCACCAATATCACCTTAAAAGCATAATGCGATAAGAGTTTTGTTATGTAATATTAGTTACACTTAAAACAGATACAGTACCTAGGTAACTTTGCTTTATACTGTAATATTGTTTTGATTACTTTATTGATTACTTTTGTAAGGCTAAAGATACCATCAATATAAATTCCAACTTATCATGTCATACTCAATCTCTTTCTTTGGAATATCACTTTCTTTATGAATGATGTGTTTCATCCACTTAATACAGTATAATATTATGCTACTATGGAATTTAAGTGAATATTCCTTCATAACTCTCTATTATGTTATTAAGATTTAAAACACAAGTGCAATATTAAGAAATCAGTGTAAGTACTTTTGTTTTACAGACAAAATAGATAATATTAAACAGAAAGAAGCCATATAAAAATAACGACATAAAATTTCACGTTCCGTTTGAAGTTTGTGCACCACTCTTTTCTTAATCCAACAGGTTGCTTATTCATATACACCACCCTTCCTCTTTCCATACTTAGCGCTTGCTGCCCGCGCACGACGTCAAGGCCAGAAATATGCGCTTGCTTTGACATCACTGTTCTAGATCTAGAATGTGTTGATATACCTTTTAATGTCCTCGGGATTACGTAAGTCACAAACGGTTAAGTTAGGGGACCCAGAGAATCATACATTATTTCTAGTAATTCTCTTCTCGAACACCCCATGAATTATTATTGGTTGCATGGAAACAACAGCTTATGTTCAGTAGTAGAATTGTCTATGAGTTACGCAATGTAAACAAATTGTATGGATTTGGAACGCGTGCTGTTGTCCGAGCTTGTTCGTAACACTTCATGTCTTGTGAAATTTATTCAGAAGGTCATGTATAATTTTTGACATTAAGCCAACAGCAAAGAATATTTCCTGAAATCGCCTTTGATCTTTATTCACCAAATTATGAACCCTGCACAGCAGTGTTTGTACAATGGAGTACTAAACACATTAATATAAGAAACTTACCTCCCTTGTTTACGAAATGCAGTTATTTCGTTTCGTTATACTGAAGTTCTTTTTCGTTTAAATAATCAAAAACTACTGCTCCGTACGCCATCTATCGATCTACGTCTACAGCTCTTAAAATACTAATTTTACTGCGTATGTTTTGTATTTACTGCAGCAATTTAGTGCCTATTAGTTAATCCACATGTAAACATCGTCTTAATACCCTATACAGGGTGATTCAGTAAGATCTTGCAAATATTAAACAGAAAATAGAGGATATACTACTGAACATTTTTAGATAAAGAACTTGAGGTCTGAGGAGCCAGATTAAGGCGATCTAGTTAGTTCTTGTAACAAAGACAGTACAGCAGGTTTAACGTGGCTAAGATTGGGGGCATGGAAAGGTAATAAAACTGTCAACGAAGAAGGAGAGCGCCTTTGTCCATTGTGCAGAAAAAAGGACTCGTATACACATATTTTATTACAGTGTGTCGAATTGGAACATGTACGGAGAAAATATCCACCACCCTCGATGCTAAGTCAGAATAGGAGTTCGCTTGCATATATTGACCTCATGGGGAATAGAGAATACGAACAAAAGATTGGCTTGTTCCTCTTGAAGGCGAGACAGATTAGAACTTCAGCTGTTGAAGTTTGTGACACGAAATGATAAAGGGATAATGGTATATATCCAATTATACACTTTTATGTCTGTTTTAGGTTAGGATATATTATATGTGTTTTGTTGTGTCATTTTTATTTTAATGTATGTGTTCTTTTAGAGAGTGATTGGATATAATCATAGGTGGAAGGGGGGGGTGTAACCTACAAAGTAGGACTTGTTTTAGGTACAATGCACGTACGGTCAGAAGAACCGTGCATTGGAATTCAGAGAAAATTATGATAATATAAAATCTGTATGTATAAAATTACACAATAAATCCATCTATCTATCTATCTATCTATCTATCTATCTATCTATCTATCTATCTATCTATCTATCTATCTATCTATCTATCTATCTATCTATCTATCTATCTATCTATCTATCTATCTATCTATCTATCTATCTATCTATCTATCTATCTAGTTTCTCTGTAAATATCAGGGTCGGCATTATTGTTAGCTATTTCCGAAAACTGGACAAAAACCAGTTAACATAATAATATAATTTAAAGAATATTGAATTAAACAATGCATTTATACGAAAATTCTCAAGAATAATCGGGAGAGAACTGATAGTGCATACTCCATCAATAATTACATTATATACATAGTGTTCTTCCCAAGGACAGGTCTTTCACTGCAAACCTAGCATTCTCCAATATTTCCTATTTTCTGCCTTACTCTTAGTCTTCGCATATGATCCATATATTATCTTAATGTCGTCTATAATCTGATATCTTATTCTGTCCCGAACTCTTTTCCCGTTCACCATTCCTTCCATTGCATCCTTCAGTAGGCAGTTTCTTCTCAGCCAGTGACCCAACTAATTCCCGATCAACTTCAGCATCTTTCTTCCTTCACCCACTCTTTCCCAACACAGCTTCATTTCTTATTCTGTCTGTCCATTTCACATGCTCCATTCTTCTCCATTCCACATTTCAATTACTTCTAGTCGCTTCTCTTCACTTCGTCGTAATGTCCATATTTCTGATCAGCTGAAAAATGCAGAAGACATTTAGCTTTCCTCTTTAAACTTTCATGAAGTTACAGTCTACACAAAGCTTTGCAGAAAAGCCAATAAATGTTTATTCTTGAGAGCCTCCTGATGGAAAAGAGAAATCAAGATATTTATTAACTTTCATGTACGTGAATGTAAATATTTTTGGTCTATGGAGAGTCTAAGAAAATAGTATTATCAGCATGTTCATTCTAATAATGATAACTATATATTCCACTGCCACAATCATTACAATCATTAATACAATATGGTATAATAAGCTGGGGTGGAGTAGCATCATCTGTACTTAATCCATTAATTTTATTGCACAGAAAATTAATAAAAATTTGTCTAACCAAAAATATGGATTACCCAACAAATTTAATTTATACGGATTTTTTTAAGTATTAACTATTGAAGAAATTTATAAATATAGTTTACTAACTTAGTACCACAGAAATCAAATAAAACATAAATCTAATCGACATGAATATCGTACACGAAGACAAAAGTCTACTTTCCCATTAATTGAGCCTAAATATCATACAAGTGCAGCTCTTAAACATAGTGCTAGTTTCGGCCCAAGACTTTATAATAAAATTACAAACCATTTTCCAAATTTGAAATATTTTAAAATTGAAGCTTTTAAAATAGAAATTTATAAAATTATTCATGATATATAATATTAACAAATGTATTTTTTTCCTTTTATTTCTGTCGAGTATATTCATGTTTTTATTGAATATCACTGGCTTCTATCTGATTGTCAATTTATAATAAATGTGTTTCTTTCTCTCTTTTTCTTTTTCTTCTTTTTTTTTGCACTTTTTTGTTATTTATTGGTTTGATTTAAGTTACTTACTGTATTTAGTTAACTGTCCTTGTAAATTTTATGTTATATTATTGGCTAAGACCACACCGTACATGAGCCTGGCTCTTACGGTAGTGGCTAGGAACATTTTTGTTTTATAAATTTAATTTTTACTCACTAGCTAGCTAGTTAAATAAAATTTAAATAAATAAAAAATATATACATTGAACCTACTTGATAGTTGAGATGGGGAAGAAATTCTGTTTACCAACTCACAAGTGTCTTCTTCCAAATTTAAACAATTCCTATTACCAACTGCCAGTCTAATGTATTTCACCTATATATTATATTGTATACGTATACCGACCTAAGCCTTACTTCGGCGCAGAGACTACAACGTGTTCATAATATGTGCGTCCGTTTCGTTTGCAATATTCGCCGGGCTGATCACGTAACATCATCCCTCGAAATGTTGTCCTGGGTCCGTCTAGAAGATCACAGGAAAATCCACTGTCTTTCCCTTCTCTTTCATATATTGCATTTCTCCACTCCTGTCTATCTTGCGTCTCGTTTTCAAAATTTATCCACCCATCATAACCTAGACAAGCGATCACAACACTCCTCAATATTATCCATTCCCTCCCACCGAACATCCTCATATTCATCTTCTTTCACTGTGGCTGTTCCTCGACTTTGTAATTCCCTACCGAGTAATGTCAGGGACTGTCAGACATCAAACCAATTTAACAATAGGCTAACGAAATATTTTTCTAACAATTCTTGTCAACAATAATAGCTATTTCAGGTTTCTCAATGTTTATATATATATATATATATATATATATATATATATGACACAGATAAATATCTAAATTATCCCATTATTATTATTATTATTATTATTATTATTATTATTATTATCATTATTATTATAACTATTTCTTATCAATGTTTATTATTGTCACACTAACATTACTTATCCAACTTTCATTATTTACTTTCATGTTGTTTTATGGTCAAGATATTAATGTAATAACTATGTAAGCAATTGTATTCAATTAGAATTAGAGTCTGGCTGGGCGGAAGAGAAGGCCTACTGGCCTTAGCTCTGCCAGATTAAATAAATAAATTATTATCATTATTATTATTATTATTATTATTATTATTATTAATTTTCTGTAACAATATTACAATTTACATTTGATTTAAAATAGGGTTTAGTGTTGTAGTTTTCCCATGAACTTTCCTAGGTATACAGAACGTCCAATAATTAAGTATCGACTTTGTAGAAATAGGGTGTTTAGGAGTAAGATATGTATGGTAGTGAATTTCAGGTGTATTGTGTATGTTTAATTGTTTATGAAGTCAGTGCATTGATTTTGTGACAGCAGCTAAACAGGTGTTCTGTCCTTACAAGTAACTGAACCTGTATGTTCTTGAGCACACCAGAGAAAGTTGCTATTGTTATGTGAACGCTGAAGGGGTCGTCGTATGGTGACATTCGGATGAAACTTCATCGCCAATTCCATAAAGCTGGACTCACGGACAAAACAATTCACGAGCAGGCGAAGAAGTTTACCCGTACTGAAACAGTCTCAACGGAGCCCATACAAGGACATCCATCATCCTCTGACGACAGCACTGAAGCCATCAGGTTGTCCATTAAACATAGTTCAAAATCAGTCCGGCGTTTGTCATTGGAATTGACACTGCGCGTTTTCGACGGTTAATAGGTGTTGCTTTCCACGCTGAAGAAGAAGCCGTACCACCTGCAGGTTCTACACCAATTGCTTGACGAGGACTTTGCTGTGACTTTCTTGTGTGTGGATATATCAAAAGACGTGCGCTCACCCGACTCCCTCATTGGTGGAGCTCCGAAACCGCATTACCGAAGTTTCTGTTGCCTTAAAGATCCGTACACACGCAGCGAACGAACAACGAACGAACGACAAACGAATGGATTCGCTGATTGAAATCGGAAATTGTGGACGACGCAGCAAAGACAAACCGATCGTTTGGTTTGCCTTCGGTAGTGATCCGTCTCTTGTCGGTACATCAAAGGAAGTTTGTATTGTTGTGGACGGGATTTGCCACTTGTTTGCAGCTCGTAGCAGAACGCAGCGGTTAGTTTAATTTCACCAATAGGATGTCGAAACTCGAGTGGACTGAAGAAACTGTTATCAAATTTATTGATGTATATAGGAACCAGGAAATTATATGGTCCTATTTTTCACGGTAATATTTCGAAATATGTTTCTGAAATGCGACAAAAATTTGAAAAGTCCCGATTCAATTCGACACAAATCATGAAGCAAGTCTGTACCTCTATATCGATTGCGATTTTCGTAGCGTGGTGTCTGCCACCATCGCCTTTTGTTTTTTTTTTTTACTTTTTTTTTTTGTTAAGCTGCCTATAATAATAACAACGGTTACACGGTTAAGTGTTACTAACATTATATGTTACTAATATTTATTTACCTGATGCATGTAACCTATAAGATAAAATATCGTAATAAATTAAATATATCATTTTCCTAATTAATAACAGTGTATATCTCCAATAAATGATTTCTTAGCATCGCCACAGATACACTTGATTGTACTTGTCACTATCTCTGTCACTAGAGAGTTCTTGAAATTTATATTTTCCCCGTCATTCATAAAATATTTTGATTATGATACCTCTTGCACAAAAGGGGAGATCTATAACTAAAACTTGATTAATATGTTTCAATGAATTTGAAAGACATGTTGGTTCAGAAAAGTGTGAATACAATTAATAATTATATATAATAAATTTTCAGTCAAATACACTTTTCAATTTGTGAGGTCAGATAATCTGTTACATCACAATATTTAATAAGAAGTAACTAATATTTTCGACTTTAAAAAGTCATCTTCAGGTGCATGAGATGCAAACAATTTTTAAAAATTAGGTGATAAGTTGATCTAGCAATTAATAACATAGTAAGTAATGCACGTACCGGCATTTACAATTATATAAATTTCGTGCCTCTTGAGGTAAACTGTACATGGTAAAGCTGAACACTGATGCTAGATTATCATATGTATATAAGACAAGTAGAAGGCACAGCATGATATTAACCTTATACAATTAAAGGCTAAGTATTCTCATTAGATCGTATCATTAAAATTAAATTTGTACAGTTTGATATTAACTATGTTAAAATGTTAAATATAATGTATAAATTTAAAAGAGATGGAGAAGCTGTGATGCAAATGCTGTTGGTGGGAGAGCACGCAGTCTAATTCGTCGTGGTGAATGCCATAGTTGTATAGTTGTTCAGTTGTTTGCTTCCAGACAAGGGGGCGTGTTTCACCCGACGTTACATGTTTTAGACTGTATTTGACTGAAAATTTATTATACATAATTATTAATATGTTTCAGTATTATTCGTATTTATCGTGGTAATAATGAACAGTTTGACTCATAGACACTTTGTTTTTCAGCATTAACTTCCCATGATTGTAGGAGAAGATTCGAAGGGTACGGCAGTTACGTAGAACTTCGGCTCCCCCTACTATCAATAATGCATAACTCAATGTCAATACGGCGGTTGCTGTCGTCTGCGATACAAAGAACTTTTCTGTTGATTTTCGAGTTCGTCATTTTTTTCCGGTTATTATATGCTTATTTAAGTTGTGTTAACTCTCGCTAAGTGGTTTTACATTTTATTTTATCCGTCTTAGTATTTATTTTTATTATTGTAAATATTTTTGTTTTATTACTATTATTATTATTATTATTATTATTATTATTATTATTGATGTTACTATTATTTGTATCATCAACATTATTATTGATCTCTGTAAAATTTATGTAGACTACTGGACTGTACCCGAGCACGAGCATATGCTCATTTCGGGTATCTATTCATAAGCAGTCATTTAAAATGTAAATTTTGAATAAATTTGAAATTTGAATTTGAAATTTGACTTGCCGTAATTATAACTTCGTCTGCCATTACTGCGGATAATAATCAGCGCACGCGAATGTTCTCTGACCATTTGCTGATGATTTGTACGTTGCTCCGAACAGCGAACGAATAACTATGTTTTGCTTCATCATAAGTTCGTTGTTCGTTCGCTACGTGTGTACTCACCTTAACACTTAACGTTTTTCGCGCCACGGCCGACAGATGGGAGGTATGTTGCGATATGAATGATGCACATCTTCAAAATAATGTATAACATACCATTACGAACATTACCAGTGCAATCAATATTTCAACAAATTCGTGCTCATATCACTATTGCTTTCGTCATAGAGACTACTTTTTTCCAATTCACATTATCGTTGGAGATTGTTCAGGCTCGGTAACTAAGCCTCAGTAAATTAATTTCATTCTGTAAGTCTTTTGATCTCTACGAGTTACTTTCTTAGAGATCGGGACACAAGCTTCAATACATATCAAACTTTAAGGTTTACGTAGCGTTACAAATGATTCCCTAGTGGTGAAGAATATAACCGTAAAGTTGATGTAGTCTTTTCACTGATGTCCACAACTCTGAATGACCCACAAGTTTATAGACTATTGTACTTACATTAGTCCCAAGGGATCTACTTAAACAAGTTTATAGCTTGCCTCTGCTAGTAACGAATATTATCTGTCTGATTCTATTCTCCCTTCCGCATCAATCAGTAAAACGTTCATTTAACCCGCCAGCACACGCACATTATTTTATAGCGGTAGCACACGCGTTGGGTATTTTTTACCCCAAAATAAGTAAAGTGTTACAAACAACAAAATATCATTAATACTGAAATGCTATAATTTTATAATTATTGTTACGAATATTTTAAAGTAATTTAAACACATTTGTTTAACTTAACAATTAATACATGTGAATACCAACTTTAAATGAAAAGTCATCCACAGAAAACACCATAATATTATATTTTTGTCTCAGTGCTAACACAAATGTAACAATAAAAGAAAAAGTATTAGGGACGCCACTCGTCCACTCACTCACTCACTATCACCACTTCCGGTATCATCACACTCCTCACAAAAAGGCACCGAATGTTCTTTACAATCATCTTGTTATACCTATGACATGAAGTAGTAGTTTTCCTAGGACATACCTCACATCGATTTGAGACATCTTCATTCGTTTTTGTGTTGTTTGGGTTTGTTCCTGCACACCATTCTTTCTTTGAATAGTGGATCTCATTTCCAAAGGCAAATTCTTCAATGTCAGCCGATAAGCCAAATGATTTTTCACCAATCCAAGAGCCAGTTCCTTCAGAAATGGTCGGCGGATAATTGGTCCTTGTGAAGTAGCATTGTTAGTTTTATAAATAACTAAAAAATTAATTGCTGTGATGTTGAGAAGACCAAAAAACACGGTAAGTGGCCAACGTCGAGATTTCCTGGACACGCTGTATGTACCGCATAGTTCATCTACTATATCAATTCCTGCTTTAGTAGCATTGTAAAACGTTATTATTTCCGGTTTCTTTTTCTCTCTGGTGTCTGGATCAATTGCATCATCATAATGCACAGTGGAAGCTATGGAACAACTTTTCCTGGTTTTGGAACATAGGAAGTGAGAGTCAGTCTATCCTGGAATCCAGAAATACTGGAACATTTTCCACGCCTTTCCTGCACAAATTCAGGAGGAATTTCACGTTTATTTAGTCTTACAGTTCCAACACATGTTAAGTTGTGATCACTGAGAAGTTCTTTGGCAAGTGGCACAATCATGAACCAGCTATCAAACGTAACATTTCTTCCAGTTCCACCAATACGAGCAATCAGCCGTTTGACCACATGAGAAGGAGAATTTGATTGACGATATTGGACTTCTGGTTGCATACCACAGTATATTGCCATATTCAACACATACGAGTAGAAGGTGCGGGAATCAGTCCAAATATTTTTATGCCATATTTGGCTGGTTTGCTTTGATATGTTGTCTGAATAAGCAGTGTCCTCGGAAGGGCTTCAATCTTTCATCGATAGTGCAATATTCAGCAATTGTATAACTTTTCTGGAAGTTCTTTATGATACAGCGAGTCTATCAGTCGCTTTTCTAATTTCTCTTGTAGTAATGTCGTCGAAGCGAAGGCACCGCAAAGGAAAGAAGAATCAGTTTATTCCCATTATTGCTGGAAAGAAAGGAATTCATGTTCCATCAATTGTCCACAAATCTTCAGCGTTGAATTTAGCTAACCTCAGTGCACCAGCAAATTATACAGACCAAGTGCTTTTATCTTAGTCGAATCAATTGTCGAAGCATCATGTTCGCGAACGAAGTTGTTTTGGATAGACTTGTTGTAAATATTTGTGTACTTGACAATATAATCTATGATGTTATCATTTATTAGGCATGACCAGGTTTCTAGTAGTAATTTTGCTTGGCGAGCTTGTCACATACAGTCCGGAAGGTGAGTAACTATATTGCACGCTCTGGTCTTAACATTTCGAGGTGGTACACTCTTCCTCCAAGAAGTCCCGTCTTTACCTTTGTAAGTAGTAAACTGAGATAGTGGAGCATTGTCGTCACACCCGTCATCGCTACTCTCTGCTTCCTGTTCCTGTTCCTGTTCTTGTTCTGTATCAGTGTTATGTTCACTTTCCGAAATTTGATCATTTTCATCTTCTGATTCACATTGAATAATTTCTTGTTCGTGTTCTTCAGCCAGCCAGCCAGCCAGCCAGCCAGCCAGCCTACTATTTGACGAATTTGTATAGACTCTAAGTCCATTTTGAAATCGAAAATACAAAGGGAATACTATCAAAATTATTCGCTACTACTGTTTCTTAAGCACACGCGCGGGGTATTTCTTACCCGGTCTTGATATATACATGTGTAAACTTCTGCAGCCACAAGGAAACTAACTCAATCATACGTATAAGAATGCACAAAGGTCTGAAAGAAAGATACTGAAAACGCGGAATTAATTTAAATTGATGGACAGTGTTGCCAACAAATAAAATAACGCCTGGGTATTTTTTACCCCAGCGCGTGTGCTTACGGGTTAAAAAAGAAATCCAGCTTGAATCTTGCGTACACTACTTTTAACACATATATCAATGATTGGTTGATTGGCAAACTTACTCGTGTTAAATTACATAAGCAACTGTGGCTTACAGCTGTTTCGGTGCTTCTTCACACCATCCTCAGAGTCTACTAGATCTCGGCGTCATCTCGAATTTCGCTGCCTGTTGTGGGGGTGCGTTTGCGTGTTGAAAAGTGGAGTCAAATAGTGTGTTCTGAAATTGATCTGTGTGTTGAGAATTTGATCCCACGCCCCGATCAAATTCTCAACACATACAGATAATTTCAGAACACACACTACTTGACTCCACTTTTCAACACTTTTCAACACGAAAACGCACCCCCACAACAGGCAGCGAATTTCGAGATGACGCCGAGATCTAGTAGGTTCTGAGGATGGTGTGAAGAAGCACCGAAACAGCTGTAAGCCACAGTTGCTTATGTAATTTAACACGAGTAAGTTTGCCAATCAACCAATCATTTAAAAAAGTAAGATAAAGCGATTATTTTAAATTAATAGTGTATATTAAAACTACATTTATTTTAATTATTGTTTCACTTCTGCAACAGAGGTCATGTTTTTGCAGAATATCAGCAATAGTACAACTTATAGGTCTAAGGAAGAGAAAATGTAAATCAGACAGTTATGCTACAAAATAAAAGTGACACGGTATTACATGATTACACAAAGCGTTTTAATTCATGGTATGTAATTTTTAGTTTAGTTAGGGATGCATTTAGGAATTAAATAAATATCCCCACAAGCAGGATGAGTATACTCTATCACATAAATACACAATTAACCATGTGGATTGATGCAATAATTCAGTAAAAGAAGGGAAAATGGGAGGAGAAATATTGAAGAGGCATGCGATCGCGCGTCCTAGTCAGCGTATTCGACACCTTACAAGGGACGCTGGAATGGATCTTGTGCTGCTTGGTCACTATGATGGTATAAACTTATAGCGAGAAGGGTACGAGGCCTCATTGGATTAGCGGATGAGGAATCACATGCGGCCGGTGGGGTGGTACTCTCATCATTCATCCCATAAATTCGAGGTGGACAATAGGCCTCAGTATGGCAGACGTGCAAAGGGTAGTCTTAACCCGCCCGTAGCCACCGTGAGCTATACAGATTTCACGCATAGTTTACACCGATATAGTTAAATAAATTTTATAGCCCGTTTCTCCGATTTATGTCGTCGGAGACTTAGTTCATGAGTAAGCTTAACAGCTTTCTTTTCCAATGTTTTAGAATTTCCCTAAATTCTTTCCATCTGCAGAGAATTTTGATTTACAAGTAATAATAGCCTCTTGTCCAAAATTCTTTCCTCATCCTACCGACGCTTTTCGTAGCCACACCACTTGACTACATTTTTAAGAATATTATTTAACTTTCTGAGATATATATATATATATATATATATATATATATATATATATATATATATATATATATATATATTACTTAAATCGTGAAATCGTCGTTGAATTTTATTCTGAAATATTTGGAGAATTTGTTTTAACTTAGTTGTTCTGGTTCTGCCTGTCCTCTGTGTCGAATATCTGTAGTAAGATTAAATATGGTTTATACAGGGTGATTCAAAACCTCTGCGACAAACTCTGAGGGGTGATATATCTAACAATAAGGAACCCTTTTTGTTAAGCGACCTATGTCTTTTGACGCGTCGTTTCGAAGTTACAGTTGAAAATGTTTTTGCTTAGAAGTACGTCAATATATGTGAATGAGTGCATCTCTGTTTGTTTATTGAGATGTTTGTAAGAAACGAGAAGGGTTGTTGTTTGTTTGTTTGTTTACGTTTAATGTTCAATACATTTTCCTTTCAGTTCAGTGTAATCATCAACTGAGAATGGATGTCTACGCGGTCTTGCACCAATGCGCCGGTGACGAAGAGATCCATCGTCTCAAAGGCGCTGATAAAGTCGAGAAAACATTGTGTGGTGAGGGTGATTTCTGTTTTGAAACTGTTGTTGGTACATATGGAGAGCTCTTCTTCAGGTTCCGCGAGCCTCCCCTTAACACATTACCATGTCGGCTAACTCGGGAAATGTGTAGACATCCATTCTCAATTGATGATTAGACTGAACTGAAAGGAAAACGTATTGAACATTAAACGTAAACAAACAACAAAAACTATTCTCGTCTCTTACAAACATCTCAACGAACAAACAAGGGTTCACACATTCGCATACATTGACATACGCCGGCGCAAACACATTTTCAACGGTAACTTCAAAATGACGTGCCAAAAGACATAGGTTCTTTAACAAAAAGAGTTCCTTATTGTTAGATCTATCACTCCTCAGAGTTTGTCACAGAGGTTTTGAATGACCCTGTATATCAGTCGTATATTGATGTTTCATTACAATTTCTTTGATTATAAACACATCAAATTGAATCACGTATTTTATGAATAATTCTCTTTTCATTTTAAAACGTCAAGTACGTAATATGTATGATGAATTCCCGGAAACAATGTTTCGGTTTAAATTTTGCAATTTTTCCAATACTTATTTATTTCTGCAATATCCATAACACTAATCACTCTAGAGAAACAGAAAGCTACACACCGTGCTCAGGGTGCCTATCCCATTTCTGTGTTCTCTTCATACCCACTTCTTGTTTGTGAAACCCTACAGCAATTATAACGTATAAGGAGGCAGGCTAATGCTTTCAAGTACTGTACTCAACATCTAAATACAGCCAGCTATTTCGCACTGAATTTGGCTTCAGAAACACAAATCAAAGTGGCACAAGTAGCAATGAACAGAGTTGGAGACTTCGCTGCAAATTAAAGTTGAAACATTGAAATTACGAAAATACTGGAGAGGAGACTGGCTGTTTCGCTATATTGAAACTCTGCAAGTAGATCAATTCAAGAAATAAATTGGAACATATACGCACTACAAAACTTCAGATGAAAATGACAGCTAATATTATATTAATTTAGAAAGAGTTCCTTTGTAATTTCATAATTCTGTGCCTCAGAAACATGTACCGGATAGGATGTATCATTAAATATTAAATAAACAGTAAGCCAAAAGAAGTTTCCTCCCTGTAAAATGAGATGTGCGGCCTGGAGCTTTTTTCTTTTTCAAAACTTAACATGTCTAATATATGAAAATATACTTCAGGTGTCAAAAACGTAAGTCTCTACAATGAACAATATAATTTCAATGGTGAAATATTAAAAGACAATGTTTTTTGCAATCGATGCGTTATCAATTTTACCGAAGATAAATCTTCCTTTATTATAGGGACACATACTGTATTTGTATCATTTTCTAAAAATGGGTATGTTAACTTTTAAAAAAATCTCCTCCAATATGTTGGAAAAATGTTTTGCAACAAAAATTATAACAACTTTTTGATTATATTAAGTCGATACCATTAAGTGAAATCTATTTCTATCTGTCCTTATACCTTTTTAGCAATTTGCAAAATTCAGTGTTTTCTCCTTTAATAAGAAAATATTCCTTTCCAAACTTCTCTATAAGTTCGTTCTGAAAGGAACTCTTGCTGCTATTAATTTTCGACATGTTCCTCAGTAGTGTGAATTATAAAACAGCAAAATTAACACTACAGTAACACAAATATGCATGTAAAATAATGAAATAAATGAAAAAAAAAATATATATATATATATATACATACTTGTTTACCCACAGGATCTCAAGCACGTGTAGTGATTGCAAGGACCCACGCCAAGTAGAATTAGAAAAGCGGTACGGTAATGTAATTTCTTATGAAACCAACTGTACTCTCACAGTGCCATCCCACCCCACGGGTCATGACGTCATGTATACTCTGTCTGTTCCAAACTTCAGTCTCGCGAATTGGTGACCCTAATCCGCAGTCTATCATAATACATTACTCTCTTAAATTGTCCGAGCATATTGGAAATTCAATGAATGGCTTTCCCAAAGCACGCTATGAATTATTTCATATAAAACAAATATTATCTCGAAAAGGAAGCAAAAACGAGCAAAACTGTATGAAAATATTTCGTTTGAAATATCTAAAAAAATAACCCTCTAAAATTAATAACATTACTTATGGTTCACTTTGTATACCATAAAATCACTGAAAATGGATATTCTCTCATTTCCCCCCTCCCCTACTCTTACTATCTTGGGCTGAAAATCGTTCATGAAGAAATGTGGAAATGATGGAACAAGGCACTAAAGTATCTCGTCAAAATTTGCAGTAAGTGATCATTTTTGTTCAACAGAAAATCCAATTAACTTTGCCGGGAATTAAATCCATTTTTCACATGTGGAAAGCAGATACTACGAGTATTTACTGTAGGCGTTAGGCTAAAACAATGAAATTAACTAATTTATTTAGTAGTTATTAAAAAATGTATCCTCTATTTGTGTGGTGAGGTTTATGCACATTTCAACAATGTAATGATACAAAATGCCTCCATAGCGTCACATTTTGTCTTCTTTGTTAAAGAGTATGCAGACAAATTATGTTGTGCTGCAAAGTTATAATTGCTTTACAATGCAAGGAACAGTACAGAGTAATAATCTATCATAGAAAATATGTTACACTAAGAAGTTATAAGGAACAAATCACTCAATAATTCTAACATTTAATGACTGACAAGCAAACATTCTGATGGGGGCAGATAAAGTTTTTTTTTTCTTCCACCATGTTAATAATGTCAAAAGAAGTGCTTGCACAAATTTTAGCCACTCGACAGCAATTACGAGGCCGTCCAGAAAGTGATTTTCACTGGAGCCGTTTACAAAAAAAAAAAAGCACAATTGTAAAGAAAGGTTTATTGAACTAGATACAGCAATTCTTCCGCTCTTTGTCAACATATCCCCCACCAGAATTGAGACATTTGTCATTCCATTGGTTAAATTTTAGTATACTTGAGTCGTAGAAGTCAGCCGCCTGGGATCGGAACCAGCGTTTGACAGCCTTCTTTGCACCTCTCTGTGGATAGCATGATATGATAAATGTCTCAATTCTGGTGGGGAATATGTAGAAAAATAGCTCAACAACTGCTGTGTCTGTTCCAATAAATTTTTAACGAAATTGTTTTCTTTCTGTTAACGGCCCTTGGCGAACTTATTTTTTACGGCCCTGGTAATTCCGGTCGAATGGCCAAAATTTGTACAAGCACTTCTCTTGACATTATTAAAATGGTGGAAGAAAAAAATTTAACTTTTTTATCTGCTCTCATCAGAATGTTTGCTTGTGAGATCGAGTACGTCCCTAAAACGTTAATTTTATCGAATTAACTGGAGGAAAAAGTGACTTCATTTTGAAACGAATTCAGATATCCAATTATCCAAACGTCTTAAGGTACTGGGTAGTGTTATTAACACGTATAAATATGAATATTTAAAATATGTTTTCCTCTGTTTCGATCAAATATAGACTAATGTCCTTTCCACCATGTGATAAACAGATGTTGGTGAGTTGTGAGCTGGCCACAGAAACAAATTATCTGCCACAGTTTTAAAATTCATTATTTATTTATTTAATGCAGAGGTAATTGACAAGTGTCATTAAACTTCCAATGACCAAAACTAAAACAAACAGGGAATATACAAAGACAATTGGAAGAGTACAACTTAAAAGCAAATAGTTCAGAAATTCATCATTTTGTCTCTGGCCTTCCAGTATCTGTCCACAAGTCTTCTAGCTGAGAGGATGAGCAAATTTTTGTGTGTTTTAATATAGAAAGAGAGAAGGAAACGTACTGCAAAAATGTTTCAAATTCAGAAACCATTTACACAGAAATTACTTAACATAAATGGCTAAAATATTGTATCGTAATGTAAACTGTAGCCTTATAGTTCTTCAAAATGAATGGAATAATATTTTAAAATATTTAATTCAAGTAGACAAAATGTGGGAAAACATGTAATGTTTTGTAGGACAAAACAAATGTATGAAGACTTGTCACATTGTGCTTGTCTAATTGAAAAAGTGCCATTTTTATTTCACTCATTTTTCAAGTAATATATTTTTGACAGTGGGGAAAAGTTTGAAAAGCGTGAAGTACAACTTTTTTAGTAAATATTCCTAACAGTTGACAGTCGCATAATTTTTTTTCACTAATATTTTCTTTCTGCCATACTTACTCGTATATTAAAACAATAAAATATAATTTGTTTCTTTGACCAGATGACAACCCACCAACATTTATTTACCGCATGGCGCAAAGGACATTATTCTCTGTTTGAAAGAAACAGAAAAACACATATTATATATTCGTATTTATAGATGTAGGGGAGAGTTGGGTAGTATCGGACATCGGATAATATTAGTATTTAGTATTTACTTATTTAACCTGGCAGAGATAAGGCCGTCAGGCCTTCTCTGCCCCTCTACCAGGAGATTCCAACTATAATATGAACAATAAAATTACAATTAGTATTAAATTTACAATTACAATTACAATTACAAATAAAATTACAATTAGTATTAAATTTACAATTACAATAAAAATCAAAGTACGA
This sequence comes from Periplaneta americana, assembly GCF_040183065.1. NCBI lineage: Eukaryota > Metazoa > Arthropoda > Insecta > Blattodea > Blattidae > Periplaneta > Periplaneta americana. The sequence goes on along the minus strand of NC_091121.1, from coordinate 145,767,568 downwards.
AAAGATTACCTCACTAATTAAAGTTAGATAATTTATCATAGAGAAACAAAGACTATTTTATATTTACTGAATTACAAATTAAACCTAGAATAACAAAATTGTACAGTGATGAAATTACTGGATATTGAAATATTTTGTGATAGATTAAGGAAACTATTTACAAGAAATCAATTACTGACCAAGTGCCTAGTAAGTATGCGTTTGAATTCAATTTTATTTCGACAGTCCCTGATGCTAGCAGGTAGCGAATTCCAGAGTCTTGGCAGGGCTATTGTGAAAGAGGATGCGGACAGTGATGTATCTTTCCATCTACCACAAGATGGAAGTACCTGAATGACATGGTTATGCATACAGATGTCGCATACAGAAGCGTAACCATGTCATTCAGGTACTACCATCTGGTGGTAGATGAAAGAAATAATTTCGGGGGAAAAATTGTTCCGGGGCCGGGTATCGAACCCGGGACCTTTGGTTAAACGTACCAACGCTCTCCCAACTGAGCTACCCGGGAACTCCACCCGACACCGATCCAATTTTTTCCTTCTATACCCACAGACCTCAAAGTGGGCTGACAACCGTCAAGCAACCAACATTGAGTGCACACTAACTCTGTGTGACTTAAATTGTGGTTTTTCTGTTACGTACATTGACGTGTATTATGCAAATCAAGCTTTCAGGTATAACTCCCTGTAAAGTTAATTTGAATAATTTCGAGGGAAACATCACTGTCCGATATTACCCGATGTCCGATACTACCCAACTCTCTCCTAGGCCTATATACTGTAAATAACACTACCCAATACCCATAAGTTCTATATTTCAGCAGCAATGGAAAAAGTCCACTTTAATTTCATTCGAATGCACTGCTATTACTTCACTTATTTAAAACTATTGGCATATTAATGTAAATTTGTTTAAGGATATATGTACGTGAACGACCACAAATATTATCAGGTTCTAAATTTCTAAAATTTTATAAGGAAATGAACTCACAATTGGACAAAAATTACAAGGTACCACAAGAAAACTTATTAGAACTTAAATATCTGATAAAAGTATAAAAAGGTCACTAATAATAATTTTTTGAATTCACTTTTTACTTTAAATTAAATTTTCCAAAATTTGAAAATTTTCACACTTATTATTTCATAACTCCAGAACCATTAAAGATAGAATTATAAAATTTTGTACACTGATTTAGCATGCATTTATGCAAAATATAGGCAACAATAATGCCCATTTCTCTGAAAATAGAAAATTAGGTCACAAAACGTTATATAAATTTTAATATATTTTATATAGGAAAAATTAAAAATTAATTGTATCAAAATAAACAACTCTACATGTCTGAGGGTAGTCTATTTTTCAGAAACAAGTGTTTATTACATGGAGGAAAAATATTAAAGATGTCAGAGAGACCATAAAAATGTTATGGTTACCAAATGATGTAACTGTAGAATTTTTTTTTTCATACTCTGATAAAACTGGTTTGAAAATGTTAGTAACCTTTTTTATACTTTAATCAGATATTTAAGTTCTAAAAAGTCTTGTTGTGGTACCTTGTAATTTTTGTCCAATTGAGAGAGCATTTTCTTATAAAATTTTAGAAATTTAGAGCATGCATTTTCTGATAATATTTGTGGTCGTTCACGTACATATACACTTAAAATACATTAAACATCTAAAGATATATGTAAGTCTGTAACTTTTAATGACGACATATTTAGTAATAAATGTAGGAGACAATTTAAAATTAATTAAGATAATTAATAAAGTGCTAAGAGCTTTGTAAGATCAGGCGAAGTACGTAGAAATATACCAGAAAAAGATTAGAAATATGAAAGCACGGACAAAGTTTATTACGTTTAGGCAATCGGCTGGAAATTTGAATTACGTGCATAAAGTTAGTTCATGCTGTGCCTTGACTTTTACAAGAGTGTTCAGTTTTTCACTCCTTAGTTAAATTTCATTAACCGCGTATAGAGTTTATAATTTGTTGGCGTAAGGACTATGAGCCGCTATTGCATGAAGTGAATCTAATTTACAGCGCCCCTTAAAGTGGAAATGCTGAACACAGTATCCGCTTCACTTTGTGCATGACATAAATAAGTTAAACTGTTGATGAATGAGTTTCAACTTTTCTCAAGCTTGAGCTTAGGAGACGCAAAGACAAGACTTAGACCACGTTCATCAGCGCTACACTCGCACTTTTGCCGATGTGCCGATGAAACCGGCACAAAATTGCGAAAGCAGAGAAGATGTAACGCACTGACAACGACTCGCATGGGTTCAAAAGTTTCACGAATGAAGCAAGTGAAGATGAAAATAAACAAAATTAAGAACAATAGCAAAATATATGAATAGACCAGCGCACAGTAAGAGAAGAGGAAGAGTAACTACACAAGAGAGACAGATGAAATTAAACAAACATGAAAACAGAAGATCGTAAAGGACAAGAAAGGGGATTAAATTATGAATTACATACATACATACATACATACATACATACATACATACATACATACATATATGATTAAATAAACATATTCACAAAAACGTTGAGCCACCGGCGTAGCTAGATCGGCTAAGGCGCTTGCCTGCCGATCCTAAGTTGCGTTCGGGCGCGGGTTCGATTCCCGCTTAGGTTGATTACTTGGTCGGGTTTTTTCCGAGGTTTTCCCCAACCATAAGGCAAATGTCAGGTAATTTATGGCGAATCCTCGACCTCATCTCGCTATCATCAATTCCAACGACGCTAAATAACCTCGTAGCTGATACAGCGTCGTTAAATAACAAAATAAAAAACTAGATAGATAGATAGATAGACAGACAGACAGACATACAGACAGATAGATAGATTTATTGAGTAATATTATACATACAAATTTTATATTATCACAATTTTATCTGAAATCCAATGCACGGGTCTTCTGACCGTACGTGCTTTGTACCCAAAACAAGTCCTCCTTCGTAGGTACCCCCCCCACCTATGATTACATCCAACTACTCTCTAAAAGAACACACACATTAAAAATGGAAATGGCACAAAAAACACATTTTATAATATATCCTAACCTAAAAGACCTAAAAATGTACAGTTGGGTGGATACTATTATCCCTTCCTCAGTTCGCGTCGCAAACTTCGACAGCTGCAGCTCTAATCTTTCTCGCCTTCAAGAGGAACAATCCAGTCTTTTGTTCCCATTCTCTATTCCCCATGAGGTCAAGACATGCAAGCGAACTCCTACTCTGACTTAGCATCGAGGGTGGTAAATATTTTTTCCGTACCTGTTCCAATTCGACACACAGTAATAAAATATGCTTATAGAAATCCTTTTCTTTGCAAAGCGGACAAAGACGCTCCCCTTCTTCGTTCACAATTTTATTACCCTTCCATGCCCCCAATCTTAGCCACGCTAAACCTGCTCTGCTGTCTTTGTTACAAGAATTTTTGTAGTCACACCTCCCCCAGTTAAGCATGAGATCTCATTGTAAATGTAGTGAGGACTTTTCCCAACACTGGAGCTCAATCTCTAGCCTCTAAGTAAAAACCTAATAAAAACGTAACACACACATACACATACAGGGTGGAGGTGAAATAACCATTCGGATTTTGAGAATGAGTAGTTCATGTTGTTAGTGTAATACCACACTGATGGAAAGTTAGTAGTTTTTCCAAATGTTTAACACCTTCATATTCAGTAGAATCGTAATTTTTGTCCATATCAATAGAAAATCTAATAAAAATGTATTTCAATAGCTTAAACGGTTTTCGTGTAAATTTAATTTAAAAATCACTAATTTCAAGCCACTGTACGATGCGAGCAGCTTGCAATCTTGTAGCCAGAGAAGGTGGGAGGTAGTTAACCTGGGGTGACAGACCTGAGTTTGTTGACCTCTTACATCTGTAATGCGAGAATAGGATGTTAGCGGCGATGTTGCCAGACTGCTGATATTTCCAACTTGATTTTCTAATTAACCGCAGAAATCTATCGAGGACAGTGATTTAAATAGTTCCAAGCAATTCGTTATGAAGCCCTTACGACATTCTCAGTGTCTGGAACTCAACAAGTAGATTTTTACTTATTATCTTTTAGTCTTCATAATCTAGCTTCACCTTACTTATAAATGGCATTTAAGGAGCCCACAGGTTCACTGCCGCCCTCACATAAGCCTGCCATCGGCTACTATCTAGTGTAAGATTAATCCAGTCTCTATCATCATATCCCACCTCCTCAAATCATTTCAATATTATCCTCCCATCTACATCTCAGCCTCCCAACTAATATTCTATATGCATTTCTGGATTCGCCCATACGTGCTACATGCCCTGCCCATCTCAGACGTCTGGATCTTATTGTATGGTTTCGTAACAAGCTGTTTTTTTTTGCGGTGATGGGTTGTTAGCCCTTCGCCTAAATTGGAGGACTACCTTTTATCGGCTGTCCACGACTGCTTATTCAATATATTCACAGTTATCCTCCATATCTGGAGGCCGTCTCCTTTATCCGCAACCTGAGGAAGCGCCATGCCGTGGTGATAGGGACCGACAATGACTGGAATCTAACTTAACCTACAAATAAAAATGATAGGTAATGTTTCCAGTGCTATTTCAATATTGTCAAATGTCATACCTGAAAGAACGTGTTGTCCGTAGTCACAGTGATGATATCTTTCGAAATGTCGTTTATATTATGTTGAGTCGTAAACTGAAAATATTTAGAACAAACAATACACTTTACTTGCTCTTCTCTTTGACAGTAAAACATTGCAATTCCCATGATTCGTGAAATAAATATCTGGACGTCTTTGGATAAGAAATTGAAAATTATAGTAACTCACAAGACGCCGCCACTGCGAATGAACTAATGTGAATAACGTATTAGGGGACAGACAGCTGACAAATCCTTTCCCCTCAAGTCAAGGAGGTGCAGGTGCTCATAGCAAAAATGCCACTAACACGTACTAGTTATAGTTGAACTTGGCTGGTCTAAAGGCAAACTAGTGCTGCTTATGATTAGGTTTTCTCCGGAGAAGTTGTTTGCGCGCTTTCATCTGAGTCCTCCGGTTACCTCCGACTGATGCAGCGCAGGTTGTACATGTGCTGTGGCGCAGACATACACTTTCCGCTGAGCATTCCTTTAATCGGATCAGGTAGTGATTCGAGTCCACTGACGTCCGCGTATCTTTCAAAATAAGTTGTAATTTGTTGTAGTTTATTCTCTCTTCTATGTTTATCCCCCTCTCTTTCTTCGGTTCTTTATTTTCTTGATTTGCTTGAAGTGCTGCGTTAGCCGACAGATTTTTTTTTTCTAGTTTTGAAATTATAGTATATGTGGAAAGCCGTATTAGTTTTATGTCATTTATCAAATTAATAACATTAAATCTAACTGCAAAACTAACGCAGAAGTAAAGCTTTTCAGTAGCTGATGTAAACATTTATACTGTAGTTCTCCTGGAAACACTCGTTTATTCGCAAACAGTTTTTGTCAATTATTATTCTAATCGGTTTAATTTAACGTAAAATATATTAAGGGAGTTTCAGAATGGAACAAAAGAAACGTGTGCTATCAATGGGTTAAAGTTGACTGTCCAAAATAATTTATTCAGATTCTTCACTGGACAGGATTGTGATTATTGTGTTAAAGGGTGTCAGTATTTGAACTGCCTCTTCTATAATGCGCCACTGTTTCCCTGTATCAACTTAAGGATAATTTTAATCATATTATTTCCACACGTTTCTTTAGTTTCATTCAGAAATTCAATATTTTAATCTAAACAGTAAAATATAACTCAAGTTGTCTTCTAAATATTTCATGTGTTTTTATTGCCTCGAAAGTTACGCTTTAGAGAAATTTCAAGACTTTTTTTCTATACTGTGGGCACAATAGCACTAAAACAATTTAAAATGAAATCGTATCAAATGTTTTGCGTAATTGTTTTTGTCGGCGCTTTCATCAAGTTCGCGATTGTGCGATCGCTTCAAATGGTCAAACAAATTCCAAGTTCCACCACACTTAGAGTAAATTTGCCCACAAAGTTTACAGCGTACGACTTTATTATTACCTTCAACTAAATTAAAGAATTTCTATGCGACGGATATCCGATTTGGTGCCATTTTATTCCACTCACAACTACCGTCAGTCCGTATGCGTCTGTCGTCCTTGAGTTAACTGTCGCTTCGCTCCAAACCACCGCATTCCTGTTCCACCTACGGTAGTATCGGAGATCACCGGTGGAGAGCTTTATTCGTAATCTCCGATTCCTCCGCGGTAGTAGTCACTCCGATGAGCAGCACTGAGACAAACTAAGAGGGCAGTGAAGTCTGGAGGCTGGTGTTGCAGATCTGCGTCATGTGAAGAACTCTACCCACATGAAAATTCGGAGGTAGCAGAATGGACTCATACCAATGTCCTCTCGCGCGTTGGTTTGTGTCACCTCAACCCGTATTTTATACCGTATCATTTGCATGGGCCTAGACAAATAGAGATCAAAGAGTGAAATAAACACATTTAAACAAGTATATACGCTTTGATTTAGTGTCGGGACGTAAAAAACGTTTAATATTTGTTGTGTAGAGAAGCGTTTTAACAAAATTCAAAATTTAGTAACCCCTACGGTGGTCAGGCCTCTGACCTGTTACGCTGGTGACCAGGGTTCGAGTCCAGGTCAGGTCTGGGATTTTTCAAATCCATAAGTGACACTTGTGGCGGACAAGGTCGCAGTTGGGTTTTTTCTCGGGGTTCTCCCATTTTTCCCAATATTAGGCATTTACATCATTCCGTCACCATTTCTCCATTTTGTCATCATTCCATAACATTCTCCGATCGCCGGCTAGCGACACATGGGGGGGACTGGCCTAAGGACGAGGGGATTTGCCTGCTGGACACCTGGGTACGCAGCGAACCTTAGTGTAGTCAGCCGGTGTGAGTTTGAGGGTTAGCGCAATAGACAGTAACAGGTCGCAGTGCTGGGCCATAGTGCCCCTTCCCGTAAATTCAATTCAATTCAAAACATTTAGTAACTACAGTGTCATGAAAATATCAGTTAATAAGTAGGGAAAGGAAGTTCATGCATTTGCATATTTGTTTTCTATCGTTGTGTGAATATGTTGAAACATTATCTACATGAATCACAAATATCTGAATACAATGATATTACCTTCATTGTGCATAAAAGTGCATATTTTGCCTTTATTTATAAAAGCATCATATTTTAACATTATACAGGGAAACTGCATATTATGTATGTTTATTTGTCTTTTCCTCATTTTTAAAAGTGTGTAACCTCGTAAACACGAGTAATTTATGTTTATGAATTTTGAACGTAACGATGACGCCCTCATAGGGAGCCTCTCAAGTTAGCAATTGGTATTCCTTTACTGCAATCTTTAGCAGATTCCGATAGAACAATATTCATTTCAACATCAGTTCCGGGAAATGTAGGAGATAAAGTGAACGAGAAAACAGCAAATATTCTTTCCAAAAACCCTGGCTATTATCAACTTAAAGAAATTCAAGATATTCTAGAAGGAAAAACACTCCAAAAACCAACAAAATGTTCTATAGAACAGCTCACAGCTTTTGTGCAAGCCACTCTTACTTCTTGTGACGTAGAACAAAGTTTTTCGCGCTACAAAGCTATGCTGAGAGATGATGGACGAAGAATGACAACAGAAAACATACGTCACTGCTTAGTTGTGAACTGTAACAGCATAAATGGAGCATTCAGCAATGAGACAAGCACTTCAAAATCCATAGACTAAACATAAATTACTTATGCCTTATTATTCTGTTAAAATAATCTCAGACTGATAATGCATATTTTGTAGTATATTTATATATTTTACGGCATAAATTGCCTACATATTCTTCACGTTTTTAGGGCATGAACTTCCTTTCCCTGTAATAATAAGAAACAGCAAACCTGCTCTACCAATGTAACACACTCTGTGACCATAGAATGCGTTGACGCGATTCACTTAAGCCAAAGCTTTCACATATTTGAACGATGTGATAGGCCTGTATTTCATAAGCAATATCACCTGTTAAAGTCTTGCTGGGGTGGTAGTGGTATTTCAAAATAACACAAAGACCCAGTAATCTGGGCAATAAGCAAGGTTCAAAATTTACAATGGAGGAAGCAGACAGTAACAGTGCTGTTATTACAGCTATTATATATACGCGTTTCCATTTAGGTTACTGACTTCGTTCCGAAGTCCGGAAACCGTCTACCCTAAAGTGGTTGGGGTAAAAGCATACCCCATGCTTCGAAACAATACCCCAAAGTCAATCACCAGACGCATTACGGCCTTCATTACACATCAGTTTTATAATAATGGCATAAACTTGACGTCGCAACAATTGTAGTGCTATGATGGCAAATTAACCGTCTTCTGTCGTTATATTGCTGTCAAGCAGTCGACTTTCTTTTTCTACATAACAGTTACATAAGATATGAAGGCACGAAACTTTGTTGAGAAGTAGGAGTAACAACAACAACGATGGAGAAAAATTCCTTTCGGCGCCGGGGATCGAACCCAGGACCTCTCAGTGCTGTGTGCTTCACCAACAGATAGGATAGCGAGTCTTCTTACTTAAATTTGTTTACTTATCTGTAATCCCAATTTTTTTTATCAGAGGTAGTTTAAAATTGAAGGGTTCAGAGCCATAGTGGGCCAAGTTAAAGTGAAGTGAATACCATAATTTAAAAAAGATTGACATATGATTTAGTTTTAATGTGCACACTTTATATTATTTGCTATATGTTTCATTTAAATATGGTAAGCACTTAATTTTAACCTTTGTTTTCTCCGTTTTTAATGTACGGCGCTTGGCCCACTATGGCTCTGACGCCTTCAATTGTTTTAATAAAAATAAAATCAGTTTTCCCTCCATTTCACTGTTGAAGTTAGCTTAATTTCGTACAATATTTTGTTCACAGATCTTGAAGGCCTTAGGAACTTGCCTGGAGTGAGTTATACAGTCCTATATTATTTTTGGAGAAAAATTCATTCCGCACCGGGGACCCTAAGCAGGAACTTTCATCAGTTTTGCGCGCTGAGAGCTCTACCAACTGAGCTATGCCAGGGATCCATCCACAATACCGCTTCGAATTCTCCAAAAATAATATAGGCCTATATATAATATGAATACACAGTATACATAACTCTTGTTACAATGGCTATAAAGCCATTATTTTCAGCTATAAGAATTATCTGAAGTTTTTATCTAATGTGTAATTTCATGAAGTAAGTAACAATAATAGTAATATATGTTACAAGAGCGGTATGTTGACGTTTTCATGTTCGAGGAAAAGATTGAAAAAGCGAAACGTAGTTGAGCTTTTTTAATTTCCGAGAATATGAAAACAAACATACCGCTCGTGTATCGTACATTATTTTGTGCGAAGATGGTTTATTACATACCTGAAAGACGAATTTCTAATTAGTTGCAATGAAATCTCCATGTTGGTTTCTGTTTAATGACGCCAACTTCGGAACACCAAAATATCTTTCTTCAACATTGTTGATGTAAAATGTTTTCTGTGTTTTTTATACTCCAGCAGGCCGTGATATACGTCTGTCTTTTTTTTCCCCAGTCTATAAATGCGGACTTAAAACAAACGGTAAGGTTATGTAATGATTTATTTTTTTCATTTTAATATTTTAACAATATTATTTATATAACATATTGCAGTAATAACATCGGCATCTGGAATCTCGTTGACTTTTTCACGGCTTCCTTAATGTTACTTGTATCAGGAATGCAATAAGTTTCGTGGAGTAGTAGACTTTACTTAGTTTTTGCAAATATTTAAAAACAATAATTAACATTGCAATTTAGGTGAAATTGCAGTGGTAAGTTTCCAATTTATAATTATTACTATGTTAAACGTCTCTAAAAATAATGTGTTAAAAGCCTAAAGCAGTAAAATGAATGTCGCGCTTAAGCGGTAAGAAGAGGGAAATTGTTATGTGTGTTACGTTGGGAATACTGAATGTGGTATTTCACACTTACCGCGTATTGGTTCTGTGCGGAAAACAAGCAAATACGCACGATCTCGCACAAACGTCTCTTGTTCATACGGTGTTGAATACATTCTGTATTAGTTTATTACACGTACGAAGAGAATATATAAATAAAATGTTACAACAGAATTTTGCAAATTTCATTTTGTTTACATTTTACAAAATAAAAATCAATAGATTCTTCTAGTAAAATTGATCTATTTATGTACAGTACGAAGAGGGACATAATAGCTGAGAGACTCGAGTTTGTTCCAAGTCAAAGAATGCCACACCGAGCATGTTCCGAGACGAAAGTTTTCGGTAGTATATCGACGAGATATTCGCTTCGCTTTTCTGTTTAAATATTACATATCTATGCTGAGAAGGAATTAAAACTATATCGTCTTATGAACTGCGCTACACATTTTGAAACATTTTCGCCAGCTGAACAATTTTGTACCTCTCTGTACGTTATACACAGAAGAAATGATAACTATGATAAGTTTTATATTCTCTGTAACCGCGGACTCGACAAATCTACTATACACAATAGGCAGTTTTCCTCAGAACATTGATATATAATTTTCTGACGTCTTAGATAAAATTACTCGCAATTCTTGAATCTGAAGAAGCACATTTAAATGGTATGGACCTAAGCCGGGATCGAACCCTCAACCTCGGGCACAGAAGACCAGCACTCTACTGACTACCCAGACCGACGACGCTAAATAACCTAGTACTTTATTATTTTGACACAGGGTCGTGAAATAAAATAATAAAAAGGAAAACCTAACGTAAGTGAAAGTACTACTTGCTAATGTTTCGTTTACGATAATTCATTAATCTATATCTTAATTGTGCAAGCATGACAGTATGAAGAATTCTGTTTCTTAAGTGGGTTCATCTTACTTACTTACGAATGGCTTTTAGAGGTTATGGCCTACTCAACATGATTTTACGTACTTATTTCTAATACGTTTAAAGTACACGAAACAATATTATAGCGATGTACCGAAGTACATATGATATTTACGTGCAGGAATTCTGCGTTATCATAAGATGAAGGATAGGTGGAGAGGAGAAAAATTCTCTCCGGCACCGGGAATCGAACCCGGGTTTTCAGCTCTACGTGCTGACGCTCTATCCACTAAGCCAGACCGGATTCCAATCCCGATGTCGGTTTGAATCCTCTCAGATTTAGTTCCACCTCTTAGTTTCCCTTTGGTGGCCAACCGTCATGCACTGTGTCACAGATGTGTGACAGTGGCACAATGTCCAACACACTAATGTGCAGAGGCGCACTCTTTACGAGTGACAAAGTGGCCGGGATCCGACGGGTTGAGTGCCGTCTTGAATCACTAAGTGATTACTTAGGCGTATCATAGACACAGTACATGAGAGTACGCCACCAAAGGGAAAATTGAGAGATAGTTTAACTGAGGGGATTGATCCGACATCGGAGCTGGAATCCGTTGTGGCTTATGTAATGGATAAAGCGTCAGCACGTAGAGCTGAAAGCCTGGGTTCGAGTCCCGATGTCGGAGAGAAATTTTCTCTGTTCTATCCATCTTTCATCATATGGAAACGCAGAAATGCAGCATGGAAATATTATATGTATTTCGGTACATCATAATAATATAGTATCTTATTATTTTGACACAGCGTCGTTAAATAATCACATAAAAATAAAATCTAACGTAAGTGGAAGTATTACTTGCTAATGTTCCATTTACGATAATTTATTAATCTATATCTTAATTCTGCAAACATGACAGTATGAAGAATTCTGTTTCTTAAGTGGGTTCACCTTACTTACGAATGACTTTTAGAAACCCAGAGGTTATAGCCTACCCAACACGATTTTACGTACTTATTTGTAACAAGTTTAAAGTACACGAAACAAGTTTAATAAATACAAAGTTAAGAGACATGCAACGGGTGAATGAATAAAATTTCTACATATTCATACGTAGAATTTAATTGATATTCGGAGTATGTAAATTGTAATACAGAGTGCCATTTCAAAAATAATGAAGTTTACTGTAACACCCTGTATGCCTGAGTAACGTCTTTCGAACACTCTTATTATATTGTATTGTTTACGTGAACAACTTTTGTATAAAACTGTTTTTTTTTTTTGGTAAATTAAAATTTAAGAACTTGTGAGTAATATTCCATATTTTTTAACACTCTGTGTAATGGAGTAACAGCAGAAGTAAAGATAATAGTAATATACGTTACAAGAGCGGTATGTTGACGTTTTCATGGTCGAAGAAAAAATTGAAAAAGCGAAACGTAGTTGAGCTTTTTTTTAATTTCCCAGAACATGAAAACAAACATACCGCTCGTGTATTGTACATTATTTTTTGCGGAGATTGTTTATTACATACCTGAAAGACGAATTTCTAATTAGTTGGTTTCTATTTAATGACACCAACTTCGGAACACCATAATATCTTTCTTCAACATTGTTGCTGTAAAATGTTTTCTGTGTTTACTATACTCCAGCAGACCGTGATATACGTCTGTCATTTTTCCCCCCCTCTATAAATGCGAACTTAAAACAAACGGTAAGGTTATGTAATGATTTATTTTTCATTTGAATATTTTAACAATATTATTTATATAACATATTGCAGTAATAACATCGGCATCTGGAATCTCGTTGATTTTTTCACGGCTTCCTTAATGTTACTTGTATCAGGAATGCAATAAGTTTTGTGGAGTAGTAGACTTTACTTAATTTTTGGAAATATTTAAAAACAATAATTAACAGTGCAATTTAGGTGAAATTGCAGTGGTAAGTTTCCAATTTATAATTATTACTATGTTAAACGTCTCTATAAATAATATGTTAAAAGTCTAAAGCAGTAAAATGAATGTCGCGCTTAAGCGGTAAGAAGAGGGAAATTGTTGTGTGTGTTACGTTGGGAATACTTAATGTGGTATTTCACACTTACCGCGTATTGGTTCTGTGCGGAAAACAAGCAAATACGCACGATCTCGCACAAAAGTAAAATAAAAATAATATTTTACATGATCTAAGGAATAACAACATGACGACTTCATTCACAAGTTATTGTTATAATAAAAATTGTCAAATCTTACTAGAGCATAGGCCTACCAGTTCAATATCGAAGCACTCAAGCGTCCTAGTTTATTCACGCATTTGTGATGCGCGTAGTTGTTTATGATTCGAATGCATTTCATATTTAATAAATAAAAATGTAAACAGATGTTGCATTTTCACATCAACCACTCATTACCGTCAGAAAATTGATGGTTCAGCCTCACTAAGTAAACAAAGTCTTTTGAATTAATACTAATGGATCATTTGTTTAATGCGGATACATAATACATTAACTCTTCGGCATTTCCAATCCTGCATAAAAAGGTGCGTTTGCAGCAAATTACACAGTCGTTATTTTTGTTAAATTCAGCCGTAAACACTGCTTATAATATATCCTTTATATATTTGTGAGAAGACAAACATATATATACATAACAGCCATCACCATCAATAATAATAATAATAATAATAATAATAATAATAATAATAATAATAATAATCTGCACCAAACTTTGTTCGGCAATGCCATTTAAATTTATGTATTGTATTGATTAAGGCTGGTTGAGTGGAAGAGAAGGCCTTATGGCTTAACTCTGCCAGCGAAAATAAAACATTATTATTATTAGTATTATTATTATTATTATTATTATTATTATTATTATTATTATTATTATTATTATTGTACATTAATAACCGACTGGTTCACATGAAAATCAAGCTTTCCTGTCCTCTATAGCAGCCATTTCGCCTCAATAATGAACAAATTTGTTTATATGCGTTATTATGAGGCATTGTTACTATCTAGGAAAACAATGTTGCCACAACTAAACTTTATGGGCCGTATTCGTAGACATTTTTAGCGCGGGCTTCCGGTGGATGATCAGCGTTTTTTGTATTCATAAACCAGTGTTAGCGATAGGATATGATTTGAATTCTGTACAAGTAACCAGTGGATAGCCGGGGCTAGCTTATTATGCTTGTAGCGCGTGCTGCGAAATGTCTACGAATAGCACCCCAAGTGTCTCTCTTTCCATTAGTGCTATTTTCATGCACCTCAGATTCATAGAACATAAATCACATGTGTTCGAAACCTGAAAGATCTTATGTAGGAGTTCTGTATTATATCATTGAAAAAATCACAGAGTCCTGTAGAAACATTTGAATATCGTTCTGCTCAAAGCGGTTATACGAGATGTAAGATGTTTGATAATCTGTATCTCAAATTCACGATTTTGTAGTTAAATCCTTGTTCCAGAGAACGTCTCAATTCATCATGAAGAACTGTAATTCAATTATGTGTTTCCATTCTCGTATAATAACAATGAAAACCAAACACTAAGGAATTTTTTTTTTGTTAGGAGGGAGGGAGGGAACATCCCACGCACTACGACCTGAGGTCTATTGTACACCCCCGATATGGGATGAGTTGCGTGTCCACCGATCCTCTACGCGCACCGACCTAACCACTTGACCTCTTAACGAACGGTCCCTACAGCCAACAGAGTACCACTCTTGCTTCGGCAATTCCCCTCAAGGCTCCCTTAATGGTCCGAGAAGGTCTGCCCCGGGTTCCGTTCAGAAGCTATCCATCATTACTTGAATACAATCCACGAAGGCCGGTATCACTAAGGATTAATTTTTCACGTGGTTATTTAACGACGCTGTATCGACTACTAGGTTATATTATAGCGTCGATGACATTAGTGATAGTGAAATGTTATTTGGCGAAATGAGGCCGAGGATTCGTCATATTACCTGACACTCGACTTACGATTGGGGAAAATCTCAGAAAAACCAAAACAGGTAATTAGTCCTAGCGGGAATCGAACCCATGCCCGAGTAGAACTCAGGATCGGCAGGCAAGCGCCTTAGCCGACTGAGCTACGCTGGTGGCTTTCCAAGGATTAATTAATTAACGTTAAAGAGATAAAAAATTTAATAGATATTAAACTCTAACAGTGTAAAACAGCGGTGAAGAACTAGCGGCCGATAGTAAAATTTCAAACTTAAAATTAAAAAAAAAACAGACTTGTATTATTAATTATTATTAATTACAGTAATTGCCTATTAGTAAGACATTTATGTAAATTATTTATTATTGGAGGATGTCTGCGGCCCTCAAAAAGACTTTTTTTTAATATTGGCCCGCAGTGTTCATAAACTTGAGCATCCCTGGTGTAAAATAACGTACATTTAAAATAAGAATCCTAACTGGATGATAATTATTTTTATATTCTATTTTTTCTGTCGATTTTAAGCTTTCATCGGTCCTAATGATAACAACCTAGAACAGTGATTTCAAAATTTATCTCACACGAAACTGTCTGCACT
Source organism: Periplaneta americana (assembly GCF_040183065.1). Taxonomy (NCBI): domain Eukaryota; kingdom Metazoa; phylum Arthropoda; class Insecta; order Blattodea; family Blattidae; genus Periplaneta; species Periplaneta americana. Next base: position 145,752,158 of record NC_091121.1, on the reverse strand, counting down.
TGAAAATCAATACCGTGAGTAGGTTTATCAACAGCAATCTCACTAGAGGTTATGATTCATCTAGAGAAAATCAAAACTCGATTGGAATTTAATTGATTATTACACAATTAGAAGAATGTATATAAAGATTATAAGAAATAAAGTACTCTAATACAATAAATTATTAATTGTCTTACTGTTAACTATTGATGAATTACATTCTTATTTTATTTGATTAATTGACTTACTAAAACTCTATTTCACTAAGCTTCACCAAAACGTTTCAAAGAAGCCGCCATTTTCGGCTGACTATCTATGCGGGAAACAAATGACGAACGCAAAGCATGTTTTAGATTAGCGTAAAGAATTTGAATTTCGAAATGTTGGCAAACAAAGAAACAAATGGTAGGAATGTAATAAAAACAAACAATTGCTAGGTAAGAGATAAAAAGCATATAAATGCTAGGGATGTGATAAAATTGTAGCGATAAACAGCCATGATTGGTTGAAACACATCCTTTCGTACAGTTTTATTGACCGAAAGTAGTATAGTCATTGAAGCATTTTGGAATATGTATTATATGTCTTTCTCGTGTTAAATTCTATCGTACCTAGTTATCATATTTCGACCTGTTATTGGTCTTCTTCAGAACTGGTTGTTGCTGGCCTTGACGTCTTCTATTTTGTTTCCTGTGGGGGTGTGTTTGTGTAGTGTAATGTGGAGTCAAAGTGTGTGTGTGTGTGTTTTCTGAAATTGAGTTGTGTGTTGAGAATTTCATTTGGATTTTTTTTGTGTGTCTGTATATTTCATAATTTTCTAGTGAGTTTAGTTTCTGGCTTTTTGGTTGGATGTGTAGAATTTCCATGTCTGTGTTGTCTCTGTAGATGTGGTTAGCATTTGTGATGTGTTCTGCATATGTGAATGTGTTTTGTAATTTTGTTATGGCTGTGATGTGTTCTTTGTAACGTGTTTGAAATGATCTGCCTATCTATCCTATGTAGAAGTTGTTACAGGTGTTACATTTGAGTTTCTATACGCATGTATGGTTGTATTTGTTTGTTTGTGTATTGAGATGTTTTTGTAGAGTATTATTTGTTCTGTATGCGATGTTGTAATTTAATTTCTTGAATGAGATTGCAATCTTGTGTGTTTTTTTTTTTCGTATGTTAGTGTGATGTATTTTTTGTGTTCTTGTGTTTGTGTGATATTCTTATTTTTTTGTGATTATGTTTTGTCTTTCGTATTATGTTGTCTATTGCGTTGGGGTTGTATCCGTTTTCTTGTGCTATGTATTTGATTGTGTTTACCTCTTCTTTGTAAACATGTTGGTAGAACAATGTGAAATATATAGACATACAAAAACACACCCAAATGAAATTCTCAACACACAACTCAATTTCAGAACACACAACTCTTTGACTCCACTTTACACTACACAAACACACACCCACAGGAAACAAAACAAAAGTTGCCAAGACCAGCAACAACTAGTTCTGAAGAAGACCAATAATAGGTCGAAACATGTTAACCAGGTGCGACAGAATTTAACACGAGGGAGACATATAACACATATTCCGAAAGGATATAGTGTATAAAGTTGTGTAATCAAGATGTATAATGAAGCATTTTGTTCTAGAAATATATAAGGTATCTCCCTCTGTCTCATGTGTGCAAAATTAGACTGAAGAGTTCATCGTTACAATAATATCATATTTTATTAGTCGGTTATTAAACTATCATAAATCAATACGAAGTTTTATAACGTTAATGGAATTCATTATAACTTAATATTTTGAAGAAATGAGTCAAAATATCTGACATGCGATTACCTGATATGCAACTTACAGTTGGGAAAAATAGTAACCAAGAAACCAACTCCAGCGGGATTCGAACCACCGGCCGAATGTAGACTCAGACTATGAGTTTCGCCAGTTATATTTTGTCACAGAAGTATAAACTGAGCAAAGATTGCGAAGTCTCATAAAAAGTCACAAATGTTTTGAAATTAACACACGTTCTTAGAGTGAAAAACTTGGTACATAAATTGTGGTCCCGCAGGGTGACTCTTTAATCACGACAAGCTGGAACAGAGGGATGAAAAACATACAGCGTGAATTGGTTCGCAACGAGAACACTGGAATTAAGGGGATTGCAACAAGGAAGTACAAGTTGGTAGTGATAGGGTTTTGCACTGGGATTACCACTACTGCTGGATAATGGGGATAGGAGGGTGGGATGTTGATTAATAGGTACCCTCTTGTACAACATAAACTACCCTCACTATCCAGTATAAACCGACTGAAAGACCATGTTGCGTGGTGTCAGAGTAATTAAGGGAAAACAAACCTAAGAATTCACGAATTAAACTGGAATCTGTTCAAACGCTTGTAGCAACACCGAAACTACGTATACAAGTGTAGTGATGAGTTTGCAGTACGTACTGATTCAGGTTTTTTTATTAACAATAAATATCACTGATTACTTAACTCAAAGAATTGAAGCAAGACAAAATGTTGTCTCAGTATAGGCTATTTTTCCCTGCTATGTTTCGCATTTTAACACGAAGGGCGTCCATTTATGTCGCGTAACATCTCTAACAGAATGGACTATAGACATATGGATCTTCTCCAAGCTACTATAAGAATGAACATTTTTAAATCTTTCAGGTTGTGGATTACACTCGGTTAGCATCAATATAGTGAAAATGTTCCCATTGTTACTGACGACTGAATGCGCAGAAACGTGATAAATTATTTTGTATTAATTGTATTATGTATTATTTTTATTGTGTATAATTAAGTTACCACTGTCACCGGGTGTTTTCCCACTTGCAGCGTAAATAAATACAAATATACAAACTCTGAACATAAGTGGACACCTAGGGGTTTCGAAGTTTCAGGAACCTAAAAGGAATCGAATTTAAACAAAATAATTTAATTTACTATCGCTAGTACACGCTGATATCCGTCCTTTATGGAAATTTATTACATTGTAAATTGCAAGTTGTACTCTTGTATCCAGAATTTATGTTCAAAATTAATTTTTGGATTGTAAAGTTTACACGAGTTTTCTCTTTATACTACAAGGTTACTTTCCGTTTGTAACTACCAGGTTATTCGATAAGTAATGGCAACAATGTTGTAAATCAGTGCTCCTAGCGGTGAGTAATGAAATCTTGTACTACGTACAAGAATAGCGTTTGTTTTATACATTTGTGACGGCGTCGAAGTAACCATATTTTGTAAATATTGTCACTATTTCTGATTTGTAGTAAGTAATACAGTAGGTACAAACAAAGGTGCTTCATAAAATCCAAGTTGCAAGAGAAGTGCAACCGAGTGATTCATTCATTCATTCATTTCATTTCATTTAGTTATTCTGGTGCAGTTAAAGCCATCAGGCCTTCTCTTCGACGACATCAGATATACAAATAGGCAATAATAAAAATAAAAAGAAATCACGTTATAAACAAAGTAACGGCACTCAAAAATATACACAAACTTTAAATGAATGATAAAGTATCATCATTAATTATATCCTGATTATTTAACAAACATAAACAAGAAACTTGCAACTTTAATCTAGAGTAAAAAACACAAATAAACTCTTCTAGCAATACCTAAAAACCATGAAATAAGACAAATTTTCTGCTCTCAATAAATGCAAAAATAAAAGATAATTGTGCAAAATGAAATATTAAAAAATAAAGAGTATGCTTAGTTGTTTGGCTGCAGAAGGGCGTACACTGATGGAATCCATCAAACAATAGTTGCAGTGCATGGAAATACATGCTCATGGATATCGGTTTCAAAATATTCGTACCGAACAAATATCTCTACAAGACAATCCACGATCAGAATATGATTTCAAGGCTGTCACGCCAAATGCAATTCTCTTTTTGAAGAGAATAGAGGAATAACAATAAGCGAACTTAGTTTATGACAAAATATTAGGCACGGATGTAACCATAAAATTCTCCACAAACACCTGTAGTATCTCAAAGTAGGCGCGCATTGGGTGCCACACACTCGCTGTTCATCCGATAGCCGAGTGTGTGAAAATCTTCCAGCACAACCTTAAATGATATCACTAGGAATGTGGTCAGTTCTTTCATCGCATTGTTACTCGTTAGAAGTCATGATGTCATTTTCAGCGACACTTCCATCGGTCTAGAATGGAATGGACACACCAGAGCTCCGCCCCTTAAAAAGTTCACGTTGTAAATACAAACATGAAAAATAAGGTTATCCCCTTTTTTACTGCATTATAGAGGTCCATTGTTAGTGGAATTTCTGGAGCGTGGACAAATGATCAATGCCCATCGCCCTACAGATACTCCAGCGCATCTTAGACAAAACATAAAACATAAACACCTAGGCTTACGGAGAGTGATTGTTCCCCATAACAATGTTTGATCTAACATTGTCAGATAAACAAGGAACGAGTTGCAAAAGTTCCTCTGGGAAACATCACCACACCTCCTTTACAGCCCAGGATTATCTCTACGCGATATCCATATTTTTGAGGATTTAAAGAAAAGCCTGTAAGAATCGTATTTCAATCGGATGAAGCTGTGTAAAATGCTGTTAAACATTGATTCACTTCCAGGCCACAGGGGCTCCATGAAGCCGGTGTCCGTCACTATGTGTCACAGTGGAAGAATGTGCGTTCAGGTATGGCGAGTATTAAGCATTCAGTTTAATTTCTTCCCTCCCTTCTTTCCTCCATTCTTTCATCCCTTTCCTCCTTTCTTCTTCTCTTTCATCCATTTTTTCCTCCCTCCATTCATTCCTCCTTTCTTTCCTCCCTTCCTCCTTTTTATCCTCCCTTCCTCCTTTCTTTCCTTCCTTACTCCTTTCTATTCTTCCTTCCTCCTTTCTTTCCTCCCTTCCTCTTTTCTCTCCTCCATTCCTCCTTTCTTCCTTCCCTTCCTCCTTTCTTCCTTCCCTTCCTCCTTTCTATCCTCCCTTACTCCTTTCTATCCTCCCTTACTCCTTTCTATTCTCCCTTCCTCCTTTCTTTCCTCCCTTGCTCCTTTCCATCCTCCCTTCCTCCTTTCTATCCTATCTTACTCCTTTCTTTCCTCCCTTCCTCCTTTCTTTCCTCCCTTCCTCCTATCTGTCCTCCCTCCTATCTTTCCTCCCTTCCTCCTTTCTACCCTCCCTTCCTCCTTTCTATCCTATCTTACTCCTTTCTTTCCTCCCTTCCTCCTATCTGTCCTCCCTCCTATCTTTCCTCCCTTCCTCCTTTCTACCCTCCCTTCCTCCTTTCTATCCTATCTTACTCCTTTCTTTCCTCCCTTCCTCCTATCTGTCCTCCCTCATTTCTTTTCTCCCTTCCTCCTTTCTATCCTTCCTTCCTCCTTTCTATCCTATCTTACTCCTTTCTTTCCTCCCTTCCTCCTTTCATTCCTCCCTTCCTCCTATCTGTCCTCCCTTCCTCCTTTCTTTCCTCCCTCCTTTATGTCCTCTCATCCTCCTTTCCTTCCTTTCTCCTTTCATTCCTCTATTCCTTCATTCTTTCCTCCCTTCTTCCTTTCTTTCCTCCTTCCTTTCTGTCCTCCCTTCCTTTCCTCCCTTCCTCCTTTCAATCCTTCATTTCTCTTTTCCTCCCTCCATTCCTCCATTCTTTCCTCCCTCCCTTCCTTTCTTTCTTTCTTTCCTCCCTTCCTTCTTTCCTCCATTTCTCTTTTCCTCCCGCCATTTCTCCATTCTTTCCTCCCTTCCTCCTTTCTTTCCTCTCTTACGCCTTTCTAACCTCCCTTCCTCCTTTCTTTCCTCTCTTCCTCCTTTCTTTCCTCTCTTCCTCCTTTCATTTCTCCATTTCTCTTTTCTTCCCTCCATTCCTCCATTCTTTCCTCTCTTCCTCCTTTCTTCCCTCCCTTCTTCCTTTTTTTCCTCCGTTTCTCTTTTCTTCCCTCCATTCTTTCCGCTCTTCCCCCTTTCTTCCCTGCACTTCTCTTTTCTACTCTCCATTTCTCCATTCTTTCCTTCTTTCTTCTTTTCTTTCCTCCATTCTTACCTCCCTTATTCTCTTCTTTCCTCCCTTCCTCCTTTCTTTCCTCTTTCCTCCATTCCTTTCTCCGTCTTTTCCCTTTCTTTCTTTCTTTCTTTCTTATTAGCGATGGTCGGGTTTCATTTGGATGACTTAATACATCGCTAGACTTGTTACTTACTTCAATGAACAGAGGGAAGGATTTGGTAGAGTTTACGAACCCCTATTACAATCAAGGGGTCTGCGCTTCCTGTTTAAAGTAATAAAATCAGTGGACCTGATGATGGTCAAGAAGCGCGACTCCCTTCGCAAGGAATTGAGACGCAGACACAGGAGACACACGCCACTGCGCAGATGACGTGAGGATACACTACTCAAGCACTGTGTGTTCACAATGCGAGTTCACTAATTCTTCTGAAGGACGCCGAGGCTTGAGGATTTTCGTGAAGACGCTCAGTGTTTCATGTAAACATTTCGTAGTTCTTTATAACTCAAGAAGCAACTCTCAAATTCCATTACCGGCAGGAAAATGGATATGTATCTATCAGTCGGAGAGATTGGATGTGTCCGTTATCTTGTATTTGTGCTGTGTTTTCTCAGATTTCATATTCTTACTTTGCTATCTGTTATATTATTAGCAAAAAAAAATCCAATAAACTTAAGTATGTTAAGATACTTTAGAATAAATTATGTAAAACTGTAACAAAACCAGTTCTTATGTTCCGTTCAGAAACTGTAAATTTTAAGAAATGTAAGGAAAGACTAGTGGCTCAAAAGATGGAATTTATGTGGCTGTTAAATGAATATATGAAAAGGCAATGTCCGAAAAGCACGAGTTGCTGATCACTGTCATAAAGCAGTGCATCAATCCTTCAATACGAAGTTAAACAACAAATAAAATGACAGTTTTATCACATTACCGCCATTCATATGAAGCAATATCTAAATTGCATTATTAATTTAATGACTTAATATTCAATGCAGCTTTATTTAAGTAGGTTATTACTCGAGGTATTGAATATCTCTCTTCACTGTCAGAGTCATATTTTATTCTTATTATCCTCCACATCAATATCACATCATTCTAGCTCTCTCTATCGTTCCCATCTAAACGTACAGTAAATACATGTTTTACATGCAATAATAATGTTGCTTTTAACTTAAAACTGTACATTTTACAGTGCCAGAAATGGAAAAATAAAATATTAATAAGTAACACATTTAAAATCGAACTGTTATATACTCTTTTTTATGCTCGACCATGCCGAAATGTACTAATTATACACCTGGTAGCAGCCCTTTAATGGACCTCATTATAGTACACCTATTCATTAAAGTTCAGGTGTTCCACCAATCAGGAAACGCCATTGTAGCAATATGAAAGCGCAAGTATCGATTATTCTCGGATATGCAATCGAAAGACAACTACCGAAACGTCACGGAGGCTGGAAATCTAATACTGTCGCAGAAGGGTATGTTCTGTTACTATAATAATTAGCGTTAATTGTAAATAATATTCAAATAAATTCAATTTGCCATCTCGTTTTTCAATGTCTACATCAATTTCAAGGTTATATCAAGTTTAATGTTTATTTCACTCTCTAGATTACATCAAGGTCAATGACATTTGTTTCTCGGAACAAATCAATACTTTCGCGTCTGCGCACATCTCACAATTTACGAGATATTGCACAAGATCAGTTCCGCTCTCCAGTCAGATAAGAATGACATGAATACTTATGAATAATTTCAAATTAGAAATATGGTCGAGCACAAAAAGTCGTACGAAACTTGCCTATAATTTTCATACGAGCGTCTTAATTACTACCATTATAGGCTCGTTGCATAATGTACTATTATGTTTTCAATGCAACCATTCGTTCTAAAAATAATAATAATAATAATAATAATAATAATAATAATAATAATAATAATAATTTAACACATTTAATGTACTGTAGCTTCCGTTAACTTCAAATTACTATGAAGGAAGAGGAACGGACTGTTTACGTGTTACTGCCCGTACAATTAGCAGACGTTCTGTCTACAGACATTTCGCCAACGATTAATTTTCCCTGATTATGAAATTCGTCACGAAAATGCGTTTGACAACTGAAAAACTCGACAAGGGAAATGTCCACAGCAGATATTTCGTCAACGAAATAATTTGACTATGAAATTCTTCAACGAAATATTTTGACTACGTATTTGTCAAATTCATCAATACTATTGGTACGCCAATTGATAAATTTGATGAGTATGAATGAAAATAATGAAGTGTAAAAGCGTGAATTTTAGTTGTACTATTTATACATCATCTACGTTGTTTGTTGGCCTCGGTAGTGTAGTCGGTATAGCGCTGGCCCTCTGTGCTCGAGGTTGCGAATTCGATCCCGGCCCAGGTCGATGGCATTTAAGTGTGTTTAAATACGACAGGCTCATGCCAGTACATTTACTGGCATGTAAAAGAAGTCATGCGGGACAAAATTCCGGCACATCGGTGACGCTGATATTACTGCAGTTGCGAGCGTTGTTAAAAAAAACCACAATTTAATTTTTCTACGTTGCCTATGAAAATAATGAAGTGTGAAGAGTACTATTAATACATCATCTATTTTGTCTTCTACATATAATTTCAAATTGTGGCTGATTTAACATAAATAACGGGGTATGTCATTGTTTATTTCATATCCATCATATTTCCGTGTAATGTTTCGAATTCTGGTCTGATTTAGAATCTATTTCTTTTTAATAGGCCTCTTAACACTGTGGTGTCCCAGTAGTTGTGTTACGATTATGTTTTTTTTTCACGCTGGTCCTTGGGAAAGTTGTCTAGAGACTTCCAGATATTAGCATTGTGAGTAACAACCATTTTCTAGAATTTCGTCCTTTAAGATAGGTTAGATCCTCTACTTTTTAACTTTGCTCTAGAATATGCCATTAGGAAAGTTCAGGATAACACAGAGGGTTTGGAATTGAATGGGTTACATCAGCTTCTTGTCTATGCGGATGAAGTGAATATGTTAGGAGAAAATCCACAAACGATTAGGGAAAAAACGGAAATTCTACTTGAAGCAAGTAAAGCGATAGGGTTGGAAGTAAATCCCGAAAAGACTAAGTATATGATTATGTCTCGTGACCAGAATATTGTACGAAATGGAAATATAAAAATTGGAGATTTATCCTTCGAAGAGGTGGAAAAATTCAAATATCTTGGAGCAACAGTAACAAATATAAATGACACTCAGGAGGAAATTAAACGCAGAATAAATATGGGAAATGCCTGTTATTATTCGGTTGAGAAGCTTTTGTGATCTAGTCTGCTGTCAAAAAATCTGAAAGTTAGAATTTATAAAACAGTTATATTACCGGTTGTTCTATATGGTTGTGAAGCTTGGACTCTCACTTTGAGAGAGGAACAGAGATTAAAAGTGTTTGAGAATAAGGTTCTTAGGAAAATATTTGGAGCTAAGAGGGATGAAGTTACAGGAGAATGGAGAAAGTTACACAACGCAGAGCTGCACGCATTGTATTCTTCACCTGACATAATGAGGAATATTAAATCCAGACGCTTGAGATGGGCAGGGCATGTAACACGTATGGGCGAATCCAGAAATGCATACAGAGTGTTGGTTGGGAGGCCGGCGGGAAAAAGACCTTTGGGGAAGCCGAGACGTAGATGGGAAGATAATATTAAAATGGATTTGAGGGAGGTGGGATATGATGGTAGAGACTGGATTAATCTTGCTCAGGATAGGGATCAATGGCGGGCTTATGTGAGGGCGGCAATGAAGCTCCGGGTTCCTTAAATGTCAATAAGTAAGTAAGTAACATAGGTTAGATTATACTAGTCTTGCATATCGAAAGTTTTAGTTAGAATCTGCAGTAAATTCAATACATTTCCATACTTGTACTAAAAATTTTGATTACAATTTCATGTTCAAAACCATGGAAACGATAATTGTGTAAACGAAATGTTATGTGTTGACGAAAAATCCTTGTGCGAATTTCCCTCTTGACTAAAATAAATGTAGACGAAAAGACCATTCATTGACCAAAAAAATGTTTACGAATTGTCTGTAGACGTATTGCTACTAACGAAACGTTCTGGAAGCGCCCGAACTACTGCATTAAGAACACACTGCAGCTTTACATCTTCCGTTAGACGCATTCGTGTCGACGGATTTACATACCATGCGGATACCAAAGATTATAATATACTACATAACTGAAGAGGAAGGGTTGATATCAACTGAAACTCTAACCAATCAACAAGATAGACGACTTGTGCTAACAGCTTTACATCAGTAAGATAACCCTTTCAGGTATACAGTCCGCAAAGTATCATCCAAGAACAGTACAAGTCTACATGATATGACGCAACTTAAGGCTGGTTCACAATAAAGCAGGAACGGAAACGACAACGAGAAGGAGAACGGAAATAATTTTAAAATAAATTTATTTAAATTTGAACATTCAAAATAGTTAATTGTGAATATGTACTCACATTTAAATACATTTATTTTAACAATATTCCCCTTCTCGTTCTCGTTGTAGTTTCCGTTCCCGGTTTATTGTAGACCAGCCTTTACTCTATCAGCGTAAAGCAAGGTCAAGAATTAACTCAGACCGAGTTCAACCCGTGCTCATCTCTAAATCCACCATAATTCCATATCATTCCCCAATCGCTTGCTGGCGACACATGGAGGGCGTTCATCTAGGAACAAGTGGGTGAATTCATATCAACCTGGATACTCAGTGAACCTTAATGTAGACAGTGTTCGGAATGCGTCTAGCTGGGGTCAATGTGAAAGTTCCCTCAAATGGATATGTTGCGCTAGGATTCGTCCACCACTTCAGGACATAGGACAGTTTGCAATACAGCCGATTACGTCCTAAATAGATGCCAACGTTTTGTATAGATATGCTGTACAGGGTGTTAAAAATAACTTTTACAACGTTTCAGGGATGATAATAATAATCCGTGGCGCTACAGCCCGTGAAGGGCCTAGACCGACCAGCCGGCTGCTGGCATCACGCCCACATGCCGAAGCAGAGGTGGACGATCATCCAATCAGAATGGAGGTATCGTGTGGTTGCACGATGATCCCCCCAGCCGTTATAGCTGGCATTCGCAACCGGATTTCGCTACCTATCGTAGCTCCCCAAATGCATCACGATGCTCGGTGGGCACCGGTCCCATACACTGGCCGAAATTTCATGAGACAATTTCTTCTCCCACGAGGACTCGAACCAGCGCGAATTCCGTAACGCGAGTCCTAGGCAGGATGCCTTAGTCCACGACGCCACGGCGCGGGACTTCAGGGATGATAGAGGAGGTAAAAACAAACATCTCTTTTACGTGACAGAACTTTAGCAGATGCGCCATTTTTCCGCTAGATGGCCTGAAGGATAGATGACTTGACTTCCGTCACAACACACACTGGTTAGTTCTGTTTGTGTACGACCACCTTGTAAGGCCTTATCTGTTGCCTAACACTCTCCCTGGTGGTAATTATTTTGTTTTTCTACGCGATGTCCTACCAGAACTTTTAGAAAATATCCCATTGAATATCAGAGAACGAATATGTTTTCAGCATGACAGTGCCCTTCCACACTTTGATCGTCGTGTCAGGAACCACCTAAATGCTACATTCCCCGATCGTTGGATTGGCAGGGGTGGACCGGTACCGTGGCCACCTCGATCACCAAACCTAACGTGAAACGTTTTGTGTATGAGACACCGATCGATAAGGCAGTAGACTTAGTTGCTCGCGTTGTTGAAGCTGCAAATGTTATTAGAGACAATGTTGGCCTTTTTGAGCGTTGCAGACACTCCATTGTACAAAGGTACCAGTTGCGCAATGCCTTGAATGGACGGCAGTTTGAACACCACCTCTGAAACGACAATTCTGTTGTGTTCGGATAAAGGGGTATAAGTCATTTTTTTGTCCAGGTGGAATTTTGTTCCCCAGATGAACACACAAGTTAAATTATACAAGTGGGTGTGCAAAAATCAAAGAATACAAGCAGTTGATGTGTTTTATTTGTGTAGAAAATTATTTGTAATAAAGGTTCCAAGTTTAAATTTCATTTATCTCCGTACTCATTTTTATGACTTATCTCCCTTTACCCAAACACCACAGAATTGGTCTTGTTTTTTATGGATTATACTAACACTTACGTACGCGATAAATGGCGCACCTGCCAAGGTTTTGTCACTTAGAAAAGATATTTGTTTTTACCTCCTCTATTATCCCTGAAACGTTGTAAACGTTATTTTTAACACTCTGTATAAGGAAAGCAGTCCCCTATAGTAGATCTTATCACATTATAGATCTTCACAAAAAAACTGTAGCTTAAGTAAAAACGAAGCACAATATCGGCACTATGGTTGTAATTCTTATGGTAGTTTACCTTGCATGCAGTCTTGAATGGACAGGAACTTACCTGTGGACAAAAAAGAAATACATCAGAAAGGTTTCAATAATTCTACAATTTATGGCAAGCAAAAAACCCGTAGATATAGATTTCAATAAAGCTATCTACGATTTTATGTCACACGATTGTATGCAGCAAGGATAATTATCATCTTAAAGGACCGGATCCTCTTTTTACCCCCACCCATTCTTACTTCTGGATGACTAATCAATAACAGACATTTACAAATAGCTACTGGGTATATCTAATGATATATAAAGTAGTCGGCCTCGGTAGCGTAGTCCGTATAGCGCTGGCCTTCTGTGTTCGAGGTTGCGATTTCGATCCCGGCCCAGGTCGATGGCATTTAAGTGTGCTTAAATGCGACAGGCTCATGTGAGTAGATTAACTGACATGTAAGAGAACTCCTGCGGGACAAAATTCCGGCATACCGGCGACGCTGATATAACCTCTGCAGTTGCGAGCGTCGTTAAATAGAGTGTATCGGGGGAAGATGCCTGACTTTTTCTTTGATTGAACATTTAAAATATTTTTCATTTAATTTCGAATTTCATATCGAAATATCAAAGTCTGGAAGGTATTTTGAAACTATATTTTTTATATAAAACAGAAAACATTAATTACCGTGTTTATATATACAGATTTTCTTCTTACCTGTAGACATCGTTCCCCGATAGTCGGGTGAAAAGGCAAATGCAATTAACACATTTACCTGAACTTGGTTTGATACATATATATATATATATATATATATATATATATATATAAAATCAAATTGACTTAATCTAAAGTTCATGGGCACTTTCTCACTCGTTTATCACTACTTAGGAACACAGTCATTGCACATATTTTATTGCCGTGTGCAAGACTCGTGAAATCACTTCTTGCATACAATGAATTCAATCCAGTACATTTTTTGTCATCATTCTTTTTTACGAGGCGTTTAAGGGTACGGTAACAAATCCCGTATGCTTGCGATGCTCTAAAACAGTTCATACCCTCTGTTATAACATGTTCCATCGCAAGTTGAAGACTGTCCTCAATCCACTGACTTCTATCAGAGGATCTTACGTAATGTTTACACATTCTCTGCAATAAAACAAAAAGTAAACTCTTGCAACATATTGCCATCTTACCCCGAAAAAAAGTGATCATCTTCCCCAAGTATCGAGGTAAAATGTCTAGTGCTGAGACGCAAACTAATATGGCGGAACAAGGTCGTTGGTTGTTAACAATACAAACTTTAGAACCTTTATTACAATATCCATTACAAAGGTTTGACAGTTATTACGAATTCAAGGATGTATTAAAATTTTAACATATCTTTACAATTATTTTAAAGCAGAAAAATGAGCTGCTTTCTTACTTTTCTTCTTCTCACAACAAGAACACGTGGCAAAATGAATTAGCTTCCACTCTACAGACATTCACCTGTTTCAGTGATCATGAAGACATGCAAGTGGCGTTCTGTCTCGGAAGAATGTGAAACTACAAAGAAATAAGCATCTTCCCCCGATAGTCATCTCCCCCCGATTCACTCTACACCGTAATTTTTTTATATAAAGTATAGAGCAAGACCACCACAAAAGACAAACCACGACAAACACATAGCCACGGACATACTTAAAATTCCTTAGGTAGTAAGACAAGCACCTATATTGCTGTCGGGAAACGAATAATCTATTCGTCTGAAACTGAGGTCGGAATACGTATCACTTCAGTCACATAGGAGTACATTAGCATAGTATAACAATTTTAATTTATCGTGTAGTTTGCTGTTCCTGGCTGAAATACTCTTAGCCTTGTAGCTGCATAATTAACAGGTAAAGACCCAAAGTTTCAACTTCGTGTGAAAGCTATGATTATGAGTTAGAACCCCGTCGAGAGCATAGATGTTTGACTTCCGTCAATATTATACCTTTCATAGAAATCTTGGTCCCGCGCCGTGGCGTCGTGATCTAAGGCATCCTGCCTAGGACTCGCGTTACGGAATGCGCGCTGGTTCGAGTCCTCATGGGAGAAAATTTTCTCACGAAATTTCAGCCAGTGTATTGGAGCGCTGCCTACCCAGCATCGTGGTGCACTTGGGGAGCTACGCTAGATAGAGAAATCCGGTTGCGAAAGCCAGCTATAACGGCTGAGGGTATCATCATTCTAACCACACGATATCTCCATTCTGGTCAGATGATCGTCCACCTCTGCTACGGCATGTGGGCGTGAGAACAGCAGCCGGCTGGTCGGTCTAGACCCTCCACGGGCTGTAGCGCCACGGATAATAATAATAATAATAATAATAATAATTATTATTATTATTATTATTATTATTATTATTATTATTATTACGGAAATCTTGAAGTTGTACTTGATTTCATTTCACGAAAATGATGCCATGCGTTTGCCGAGCGTGTAGATCAGGTGAAAGATAAAACTATACACCGTAAAGGGAATGAGGGTAGGGAAAAATTAAATTCATACATTTTTATTGGGTTATTTTACGACGCTGTATCAACATCTAGGTTATTTAGAGTCTGAATGAAATGAAGGTGATAATGCCGGTGAAATGAGTCCGGGGTCCAGCACCGAAAGTTACCCAGCATTAAATTCATAAATAATTATTAGCTTAAAATATAAAATAAAATAATTGAAATAAAAATTAATCAAAGTGATATATTAAATAAATAGGAAAGTAAAAAATACCCCTTCAAACTAAACATATCACAGAACACATCACACGTTTTAATTCATAAAAGAACATGAAGTGCTTCCCTTTCTGAAATTCATCACACAGTTGGATTTAAAAGGAACACAATGAAACTTCAGTACTTTTGTATTAATATATGTGTAACTGGAGGAAAGTAGTTAATTTTGTGCATCATCTGCTATATTCCCTACGGACCGAGTGCCGTTAGTTATACATGTGGGAGATGAAAAGCGCACAGTCCATGTGACCACAACGCGATGGTTCGCAGAGTCTATGATTATCCATTTCAAGCTTCATTGTGAACAGGTACGACCACAATAAACAAACCGTGTCATTAAATCACACTCTAGATTAGCAATGTTACACAGCAATAATTGAAATAACAGCCACCGGCGTAGCTCAGTCGCCAGAGGTGCTTGCCTGCCGATTCGGAGTTGCATTCGGGCGTGAGTTCGATTACCGTTTGGGCTCATGACCTGGTTGAGTTTTTCGGAGGTTTTCCCCAACCGTAAGACGAATGTCAGGTAATTATGGCGAATCCTCTCCCTCATCTCGCTAAATAACATCTCGCTATCAATCCCATCGACTAATGGCCTACGAGACAATTTGTGTACAGAACTGGTTGCATAGAGTGCAAAATAATAAAAGTAAACTATGTTCGACTGACATTAAATTTGAGATAGACTTTAAAATACATTTGATTCGATGGATATTTTAAAAAATAACCGGTCGTCCGGTTATTGAGGAAAGTAACCGGTTATTAGGTTAAACCGGCAAGCAAAAATAACCGGTAATTAACCGGTTAACCGTATGAAAGTAACCGGTTATCAAAATAACCGGTTATTTTTGCCCATTCCTAATTTCCACATTAAAAATTTTGGAACGGTCTCGGAGACCGCACCTCTGTGTTTGAGGGTTAATACACGGACAGTGAATAAGTAGCCTAGTCCTACTGCACTGTCAACTGAATAGAAAAAAATCCTGGAAGAACATTCAAATGATGAAATGGCTTGAGAAACAGAACCCGGTAATAAACTTATACAGTACATTGAGAGAGGAACAGGGATTAAGGTTGTCTGAGAATAGGGTGCTTAAAAATATTAGGGACTGAGAGGAATGAAGTTACAGGAGAATGGAGAAAGTTACACAACACAGAACTGCACGCATTTTATTTTTCACCCGACAATTAGGAAAATTAAATCCAGATGTTTGAGATGGACAGGGCATGTAGCACGTATTTGCGAATCCAGAAATGCATATAGAGTGTTAGTTGGGAGGCCGGAGGGAAAAAGATCTTTGGGGAGGCCGAGACGTAGATGGGAGGATAATATTAAAATAGGTATGAGGAGGTGGGATATGATGGTAGAGACTGGATTAATCTTGCTCAGGATAGGGACCGATGGCGGGTTTATGTGAGGGCGGCAATAAACCTCCGGGTTCCTTAAAAGCCATAAGTAAGTACACTGAAGTTTAGAATGTTGCGTGGTTATTATACTATTAATTTTGAAGCTTTGTTAGCCTGTTTACTCTTGATCACTGCAAAATAACTTTAAATATAATACGGTAGTCAATAGCAATTCTTCAGCGAAATAAAAACAATTTTTCTAAGGAAAGAGCTTTCCGGAGTTCTATGCCGTTAAATCCTGGGCGTTCCAAGCTAGGAAAATACCAAGAACGACACTGACGAGACTTCTTGTCCAAATATAACATGTCTAATTTCGGGATGAAATAAAACAAGATGAGGCGGAATTTAAATCGCCCCCCGTGGCTCTGCTTCCATGAGTGCACTTGACTGTCATTGCTTCCCCACCTACTGCCGGATCCTCCACTTGGCAATGAGTAACTGCGTAACTGGCTCCAAACTTAACTGGGATTAATAAATTGGCCGTCAGTTGTTGTTACAGAAGAGAATGTTCAAATAATTGGTCCTCTTAACATATTCGAGCTGCCCCTTTGGTTCCTTGCATCAAAGACTACTACGTGTTTTATAATTTAATTAATTATTAATTATTTCATTTAATTTTACGCTACTGTGTTCAGTTCAGAGCTACTACTTGCTCTCAATTGTGCACTTCGCATGTACAGAACAATGACAAAAGAGGGAAAAGGAAAGGATAATAATTTAACAGTGCGCGCTATCATGCGTCTTTACAAAGGATTTCGGAGGTGCTGTAACAATGTCACTTATCTCATTTCTGCGAATGCCATTCTGCTGAAGGAACAATGGATATTTTAAAGCAAGGGTTCCCAAAGTGGGGGTCGCGACCCCCAGGAAGGGCTGAGGGTGGTCATGAGATGATTTACAAAATAAGTAAAAAAGTTTCTTATTAACATTTATTTTGTATTTAGAAACATAAATATAAACAACATTTAAAATTATAATAAACAATGTTTCAGTAGTTTTATAGTACAAAATAATTAATGCGATTTATGTTCCTGTTTTTGAGAAAGCAGCGTCTCAATTCTGGACTCTGTATTCCATACGCACACAATGATACTTTAAAGTTCAAGGAGACCGGATATTAAAGGGAATCCCTTTTTTTATTTCAATATGAAACATGAAATAATTACGATGTTCAAAACTATCTTCCACCGACCAAATTATATGGTTTTTACTTCCCTTTTTTCCCCCTTAAAAACATGTCTTATTTTAGTACTTTTCTGACAGAATATCACAAACATTTAGATAATTTTCCTATATTTTTTTTCCGATAGGCCTATAACTTCCTGAGCAAGCGAAAATAAATATTGTTCTTTTTCTGATTCCAGACATTGAGAAACTAATGAAGTGTGCTGATTTATTTTTATTTATTTATTTAACCTGGTAGAGATAAGGCCATCAGGCCTTCTCTTCCCCTCTACCAGGGGATTAGAACTACAATATTAAGAATAAAATTACAATTATAATTACAATTAATATTAAATTTACAGATACAATAAAAACAAAGTACTAAAAGATTAACTGATTAATAAACGCTAGACAGTTTATTGTAAAAGTTGAGAAGAGAGAAGCATTTCTTTCATTGATTAAGTAAAAATTAAACCTACTCTACGCAGTAAGAAAATGCTTAATAAGCTTGCTTTCGAACGCTACTAAATTCCGACAGTCTCTGATGTCACAGGGTAGGGTATTCCATAAGCGCGAGAGCGAGATTGTGTATGATGATGAATACGATGTTGTCTTATGTGTTGGTATGGCTAGTATGCGGCTATTTTGCGTGCGTGTGAAGAGATTATGATATGATGACAGGTAACTGAAACGGGAGGCAAGGTAGGTAGGTGTAGAAGTGTGAAGGACTTGGAAAAGGAGAACAAGAAAATGATAGAGGATAAAAATAAAATGTTCACCTCTGGTTTCAGTTGATGTTGAGCGGTCATTTTCTGTTTATAAAGACATTCTGCATTCAAAGACGCAGAATCATATTGAATGTTATTAAATACAAGACTTTTCTTATGTTAAGCGATAAATATAAGCTTGTGTGCGCTATGTGTATCCATGAATGTGTTGAAGTGTGCTGTCACTTAAAATGGCACCCTTCTGAGGGAGTAATATAGTCCTTTTTGAAGCAACGCTCCACCAACTGAGCTACCCAGGACCTCTACCGGAGACCGATCCAATCCTTCCCTCTATATGCACCTCAAAGTGGGCCCGGAACAATTTTTCCCTCGAAATTATTTTAATTGTTTATGTAACGTATTCTTCGGATTGATATCGCCAAATGCCGTAACTCTATCATCTAGGCACAGACATTAGTCAAGAGCGAAGTTGATGTAGCGTCATTAAAGAATAAATTAAAAATAAAAGTTCCCGACTGTCCTAAATAGTATTTCTTGGAGATTGTTTACAGAAAGTTCACTTGTGGAACCCATCATTTTATCTGGTTGTGAGTAAGAATTCTAAAGAATTAACCCGAATTAGAATAAATTACTGTTTTATGTCTATGAGGCAGTAGAACTGTAAAGTTGGCGGAAACACAAAGAGAACAAAGTGGACGAATGCTGTACATTGCCGGGTGTTACAAGGGCGACTCAGGAAACGATCACGCAACTCGTGAGTAGACACGACAAGGACCGGATTATGGAGAATGCAGAATTGCAGAGGATTGTCTAACTGTGCGATTAAAACGGGTAGACAGAAAACAGCTATGTGAAGTCGCTAATGAATATTCAAATCACAGATCTTTAGTTCGAAAATATTAACTTAAATTTAGAACGCCCTTCTAGAAGACTACCACATAACAAGATACAGGGACATCATTTTATTTTATTGTACCTGAGTTTTTTAATGTACTTCACTCCCATCCCTTCTACTAGTAACTTCCACCCAAGGCCGCATATGCTGTCAAAGTCGTCCGGTCACAGTATACAGTATTGAGTGAGTATAGTACGTTCCAGAAATATGGTCGTATTTTCCAGTGAATAAAGTGCATTCAATATTGATCATATTTTCGCACAGGTACTATATCCGTTTTGTTACGTCGCTTCCCTGTTTCCAACATCCGTTTCTGCTGGCCCCTCTGTAAAGGCTAGTGGCTGGGCTGAATTAGCTCTTTTCTGAAAACATTTTCTATCAGGAATTGGACGTCTACGTAATATTACACAACTGTTTAAAATGATTTAAATAAAAGGGCCTCGTTGAGTAACTGTAACGTGATTTCCCACTTTCTACGACTCTGCGACATTACTTGGACGGACAGTAGACAGCAATCTGAGTTAATTTATCTGTGAAAATCGGGCAGAAGTGAAGTGATTACAATACGTAAGTAAGGTATTTTATTATAGAGTAGGTACTGAATTATTATTTCAAGAGGCACAGGATTATGCCCCCCCCCCATGTCGACTGATGCTTTGCATTATTTCTTTTGGTGTTAGTGAGTGTAAAACAATTGTGTTTGTTAAACATCCTACAACAATAGAAGAATTAAAGAATTACATTCCAGAAACATTCATTCAATTTCAGGAGATATGCTTAAAAACGTTTTCGATAATATGCACACAAAAGAACAGAAGCCCGTATAGAAATGAAAGGTCATCATTTTCAACAATTTGCTTATATATCCATATTTCATTATTTTTCAATTAAAATGCACTCTCCATATTGTATGCTAATGTGCTGTAGACAGTATATTATACATTGCATAATAAATACGTCCCCCTGAACCAGAGTACTGCATTGGAGTTAAATCGCTCGCTTGAATTCGGTCGAGTGTCTCACCCTCGAATGATATAAGATCGGTCGTGATACGCTCGTAATAAATAGAAGCACAGTACAAGGTCATCTCACCGACATGTCTTCTCTTGCATGGAAGGCGACATATAAGATACACATATGTTTTGCTCACACGGTAAAAATAAGGTTTTATTTTCTGCGTTTATGACAAACGTTTAATGGAACAGTCAATGGAACGTACCAAAACGAGAACACGAAGTTATAAATAAAATAGTATGAAAAACTTCGATATACAATTATTATTGCTAATTAATTATTTATTATTCAATATTTACCACATATATGATATGTTAGGTCCATACATAGTGTTCTGCCTATATACTGCGACAATGTAGAAACGTTTTACAAAATATTATTGATATGGCAGTAGATTAATAACAATATTAGTACAGAGATAACGTCACAGAAAATATAATAAAACGAATAATCATGCTGCACAACTGTTACAGACGCAAAGATTGATACACTAATTATTAGAGATCATTATTATTATTATTATTATTATTATTATTATTATTATTATTATTAGAAAACTTGATACAGTTCTTGCATTATCGTGATTGTGTTCTCCGTTTATAATAATAAACATTTACATCCAATAACATTTATCAGATGTGGCAAAAACAAAATCACTCCTGTGTGGGGGGGGGGGACATTTACCTACAACATTTATATTACATTTTAAAGCAAGTTTTGTAGTTGTACTATGGAGAGGTTAGTTAAACACTGCCTAGTTTTGAAATGATAAACATCTATGATGTTACTACACAGTTCATCACTGTAACAAGACCGAATGTCTAACGCTCGGCTTATACCGTTCGAGGATTTATCGCTCGTGACAATTTTACTCATCATGCCTGTGCGCTACCTATCGGATTATGCTATGAACTACTTGGCGCTCGAGCGAAAACGTCCGATGCAGACCTCTGCCCTGAACAGTTCAGTTAGTGAGTAAAAACACTTATTGTTAATACTGTACTGTATTTTGAGGAATGGATGCACTACTTTCCTTCCTTCCTATATCTAGTAAAGTGATTTGTTTGTATTTTACTCTAGTATCATCAAACTGCGTTCGTGGAAGGGGGTAACATAGTGTTTGCGGTTCTCAACTGTTAATCCAAAGGTATAACCAGGTTAATATTAAAAATGTTAGTAAAAACAAAATGATGACCCGGTATTTTGGCGTCAGCAACAGAAAAATTAATTAATTATATTATATAATATATTCTTTTTATATTTAAATGTCATTATTTACTCGCTTGTAATAAACTGCGACATTTTATTCACAAGCCCAGTAGCATATTTTACCCTCTAAGTTCTATCATGAACATGGACTTTACTTCCTGCAGCCGAGCCCCACGCACTGACATTTAAAAAGTGAGACTGGAACATCACGTCCCTCGCGCAGTCGTCCGTCTTGAATAATCGAGTGGGGAGCTGTGATTGAGATCGAATTAGTGTCCGCCTGCCGCAAACAAGTTTGTATTAAACTGGGACGTCCGGATTCAGATTTTGTGAAGCACGTGTTCGCGCTGCCAAAGCAATTCGAAACTTCATTTCCTTGGAGATAAAGCGGATGATGATTATTATTATTATTATTATTATTATTATTATTATTATTATTATTATTATTATTATTATTATTATTATCATCATTATACTGCTCTTCTTCCTCTAATTATGTTGCAAAAACGTATATTCAAAATTTGTTTGAAAAGGCGACTGGATTATCCTACAAATTTGACCCATTCCGAATTGAATGTTTTCAGAATCGACCAAATTTATAAATACTCTTTAATGAAATTCTATCATAAAAATATAATGAAATTTGTGGCTCAGCCACATGATCATAATACAAGACTAAATGAAATTCTTAAATTAGTTGAACCTAAATGTTTCACATCTGCTGCTTTACTACACAGTACAAATTATGGTCCACGTCTATATAATTCGATAATAAAATTTCATCCAGAATTAACTACTTTAAGCAATGAAATTTTCAGATCCAGAATTAAAAGATTTATATGACAGACTTCCCTGTATTATATGTACCATGTATTGTTAAAACAAGTTTAAGTCTATCCTAAGTATATTTTTTCTATCTTATCTTGGTTACTATATCAACATGACCTGTACTAAAGTATGCTACTAATAATAAGTTAAGATTAATCCACCAATCTCAACATCGTCTCTTTTTTCACTCAGTTATTATTAGTATTATTATTACTAACTTTATTATTATCATCTTTATATGAGCTTTTTTCTTAAGTATTTTGTCTACCAAGTATGTATTTATGTATGTTTCCATCTACTCTTCATAAGAATGTGATCTTAGTGCAAGAATTTTAAATTTTATTTTAGAAACAGTAGAGATTTCTATTTTTGTGAATTACCGGTATGTATAAACTGTGTAATCAGAATCTTAAATTTTAATTCAGAAAAAATATGTATGTTTGGTGAACAATGTAAAATTGTATGTCATTTTCAAGTATTTCTTTCAAAATGGAACTGTCCCCGAACACGAGCTTTGCTCTTTCGGGGTACTTTCATGTAGCATTATTTATGTATATGTTATTATTAAATAAATAAATAAATAAATTATGATCATGCTAACTCTTCCTATCCCGGCACTGAAGATTTCATTCAAGCTGATGGGAGCGTACTTAAGCACAATACAAATCAAATTAAAATATTATAAACAAAGACAATCATTGCCATTTAATTTATTTTTCATCCTGTCATTGTCCATAATTCGCTGTTTTCTTCTGAATCTTATAGGCATAGATTTAATCTACCCAATGTAGGGTAAAGGTTGGTAATATTGTGATAGTTCTTTTTGAGAATTTATTACAATTTTACAGAGCGAAAGGAAGATCGGTTTTTTGCGTCAACGTATTAAGGGAATGTTCGTGGACAAGTTTCTGCATAAAACCGGTCCTTCTCACGCCCAGTAAAATTGTAATAAATTCTCAAAAAGAATTATCATATTACCACAGTCTAGTATATACAGTCACGAAGCTCGAGTTGAGGTTGCTAGGAACAATAGACTGTGCAGGTTCTATTTCGCATTGTCTGTAATGAGGCGATAATAGCGATCCTAGTGGTTAGCAACTATCTGTGGATGCATATTTATTACTTATTGAGCTTCGTGACTGCATATAATAGACTGTGATAGTACTCTATCACAATATTACCAACCTTTACTCTATAGTGAACATAGTTACACCATTCGGCCATCGGGCTTCTCAATTTTCTTCATCCATCTCCTGGTGCATTACAGTGTGTGGTCATAGCATCGGCATGACGCAGGGCCACATGTGAGACATCACAGGACAATCACAAGACAACGAACACTCAGTTCCGAGAACGAAAGATACATTTCTTTCATTACCCACGCCGAGAATTCAACCTCGGACCGTCACTTGGATGGGAAGAGCACATGCTATCCAGACGGGCACAATAGCGGATAGACAATTCACGGAACAGAAATGCGGTCTCCTACTTAAGGCTGGTTTACACGATCTCTACTTAAGGCTAGTTCACAATAAACCGGTAAAAAAAATAACAACGAGAACGGAAATATTGTTAAAATAAATGTGTTTAAATATGATCATTTACAATTAACTATTGTGAATGATCATATTTAAACACATTTATTTTAACAATATTTCCGTTCTCGTTCTCGTTTTCGTTCCCGGTTTATTGTGAACCAACCTTTACTGCTACGCGATCTGTACCGATGTGCGAATCGCGACTCAATCACTGCAGCTGCAACGTCGGGAGGATGTAAGCTCAGGAGAGTGTGAAGTGTGGTAAACATGAGGACTTCGAGAACATGCACATGGCAAACAACTATAAATGACCTTTTCGAAAGAATTAAGTGCAGTATTATAAATGTCTCTGACATTCAGTACATTAATTACATAATGGAGTAATACTGTATTATCTTTCATTGTCAAAATTAGTAAATTATACCCGTCTAATACGCGGTCACGGTTAATACACGGTTTGGTTTTACTGTGTCAACCCATAAAATGGGAACAACTGGGAGTAAAAAGGTTATTTTTGTTTCTGTTGTTCGGAAAACATTAAACATTCATCATATACAGGGTGTTAAAAAAATACGGGCCATAATTTCAGGTATGTATTTCCCACATGTAGACAATCAAAATAGTTCATTACAACATGTGTCCGGAAATGCTTCATTTCCGAGTTATGGCCTTCACAACATTGAAATTCACCGGAACGTTTTTCTTTCCTCTGGTCGTTGTCATTACAGAAGATGTTCAAAATGTCCACCTCCTGCTTGAATACAGACCTCACATCGATGTCTCATTGACCTGCGAACACGATCCCAATCTCCAGGAGTATTGCGTATGTCCTCAGAACATGCCACAATTCGATTCCGAAGGGATTCCAAATCAGGCACCGGAGACGAATAAACCAATGATTTTAAATGGCCCCACAAGTAGAAATCGAGAGGGTTCAGATCAGGTGAGCGTGGAGGCCAAGCAATTGGGCCACCTCTACCTATCCATCGATCAGGAAACCTTCGATCCAAATACCGGCGAGCCGTACGACTGAAGTGTGCAGGAGCGCCATCATGCAAGAAGTGAATGTGTTGACGATTGATCAGTGGAGTGTCTTCTAAAACATGAGGTATGGTGTTTTCCAGGAAGTTTGTGTACGCCTGCCCCGTAAGTCTGTTTACAAGTACATGGGGTCCAACTAATCGATCACCAATGATACCGGCCCACATGTTGAGGGAGAACCGCACCTGGTGATGAGATGGAACAGTTGCACGTGGGTTTTCATACGCCCATACATGCTGATTGTGGAAATTTGTTATGCCATCTCGTGTGAACTGTGCTTCATCTGTAAATAATACTAAGGCAGGAAAGTTCGGATTTACACCACACTGCTGCAAGAACGACTGACAGAACCTAACTCGTGCAGGGTAGTCTGCTGGTGACAGGGCCTGTACACGTTGCAAATGATAAGGATACAATTGATACTCTTTCAACAGTCTCCAGACAGTCGTATGAGGAACATTGACTTGCAACGCTACCCTTCGTGTGCTGATAGAAGGAGTCATGTTCACAGCCTCCAGAATCTCCTCCTGTACTTCTGGAGTTGTAGATCTTGGTCGTCCCCTTCCCAAAGCAGGAGAGTTAAATTTTCCATACTCGCACAGACGGTAATGGAGACGTACAAATGTCTTCCGATCTGGACATTGTCGCTGTGGGTACCTCTCCTTGTACAAACGACGAGCCAGCGCAGCATTGCCGTCCGCCTTACCGTACATGAAGTGTATCTCTGCCAGCTCTTGATTTGAATACATGTCGCACAGTCTAATGCCTACATAACACTGATTGTAACCTTCGCCTCGGAATGAACTGTCAGAGTGCCCTCTTAATGTCTCCTTTGACGGCAACGACCTGCGGAAAGAAAAACGTTCCGGTGAATTTGAATGTTGTGAAGGCCATAATTCGGAAATAAAGCATTTCCCGACACATGTAATGAACTATTTTGATTGTCTACATGTGGGAAATACATACCTGAAATTATGCCCCGTATTTTTTAAACAACCTGTATACATACAGAGTCCCTACAACATACTAATTTTCCGAGCGCACTTGTCATTTGATCGTGAGACTTTCTAAGCGGCGAGTATGTGTGCCCATATGTTGCAGCGCAGAACTGCCGCTGTTGTCTATCGCAGATTAGCGGACACATCTGCAAACGCCAGTAGTTTTGAACGCGACTGTAATTGTCATTCTTCCATTATTGAGTGACTCACAAGAACATCATATCATTATCGATTTCACTCGTTGACGTCATTTCCTGGGAATCTCTACGGTACCTGTCTAATGTCATTAGAGCTCTGTTTTGATCAGGATGCTTAACTTAAAGGGAATATGACATCTAACGGAGATTCTTTCTCTAACCATAACTTCAATGTACTGGCACACATTAAATCAAGCATTATTATATCATCATAATCATTGTTGTAATCACCGTAATCATCGCCATTATCATTGTCATCATGTTCGTTGTCATCGCCATTATCAATAATCTTAATTCCATTCGAATGTCAACCGTCTTACATTAAGACGAATTTAAAAACTTTTTCGATATGCGACGCTTTCATTATACGTACAAGTTCCTGTCATTAGACATACAACTTACTTACTACTTACTTACTGGCTTTTAAGGAACCCGGAGGTTTATTGCCGTCCTCACATAACCCCGCCATCGGTCCCTATCCTGTGCAAGATTAATCGAGTCTCCATCATTATATCCCACCTCCCTCAAATCCATTTTAATATTATCTTCCCATCTACGTCTCGGGCTCCCCAAAGGTATTTTTCCCTTCGGTCTCCCAACTAACACTCTATATGCATTTCTGGATTCGCCCATACGTGCTACATGCCCTGCCCATCTCAAACGTCTGGATTTAATGTTCCTAATTATGTCAGGTGAAGAATACAATGCGTGCAGCTCTGCGTTGTGTAACTTTCTCCATTCTCCTGTAACCTCATCCCTCTTAGCCTCAAATATTTTCCCAAGCACCTTAATCTCAAACACCCTTAACCTATGTTCCTCTCTCAAATTTGCCGGCCCGGATGGCTCAAGCGGTAGGGGCACGGCACGTCCCTATCGCTTGGTCCGAAGGGTTGTGGGTTCGAGTCCCGCCTCGGGCATGGGTGTTGTGATTGTATTAGTACAAGTAAAAACAAAGGAAACAAAGGTAAACAAACAGAAAACAAAAATAGATAACTTTGGAAAACGGCCTCTGGCCGGTCGAAATTAAAAAAAAAAAAAAAAGTGAGAGCCCAAGTTTCACAGCCATACAGAACAACCGGTAATATAACTGTTTTATAAATTCTAATTTTCAGATTTGTTGACAGCAGACTAGATGACAAAAGCTTCCTTAAAAGCCATAAGTTATTTTGTTTAATGTGTATGTTTTTAATTCTAAGTTTATACATTTTGTGCATTATATAGCCTACTATTTTTTCTCAGAAGTTATAATTATATAGACAAACACATATTGTGTTTTGCTTGTAAACCGACGATATACGCTCACCGTAATTTACAGTAACAACTCTATTAAAATTTCTATAGAGTATAGACATACCTCTCAGAAAAATAAAGTAATTTCTCAACACAAAAGAGTAATATGTTTTCCATCGTCCTCTCATCCAATAATTCTACACCGAAAGTCAAGATTGTGTAGAAATTAGAAAGAATATGTATTCACCTTTTTTTTAATCGAATATACGCTGCAACTACAGCAAAAACGATGGACAGTACAGAACCAACTTTGTTCCTCTATTAATTGCAACATTTTTAAGTATCGTCATTACATCCTCCCTCCGACGAAATGCGAAATTTTCTGTTGAAAGAGTCGTTAAGTGAAGAAGTCGTTAAATAATGAAGTGAACTCTTGTAAACCACATGTTCTAACTCACGAGCGATTTAATTTTGATCACGTAGTTATCCGACTTTAAACTTCAATAGGAGATAATTGTTTAAGTTAATCTTGTTTTATTTTGCACATCCCGTGGTTATATTCCTAATAACAATTTGAAACCAGTGCGAAGTTAAATTAATCTCGGTTTAACGGCGGTTGTAAGCTAGAGAAAAAAAGCAAACACTAAGGGCAAAGATATAAAAATTAATGAAGTGTAAGGCAATGTGAATTCTTTGGGCCGAGGGCCTCCGATCAAGCCGCATAGGGAGTGTACTATTAGGGACAGGGAGGGGCTGCAACATGCGGTTGTAGAGTATGCTCCAGTAAGCAAGTGAAAGATGAACGGGACGTGAACTGCTTGCTGCTGCGTGCGCCTTACTGCAGAAGTCCGCTACACCGCCCGCGAATTGAAAATACTTGGCGTGCTGCGACGGGAGAGCCTAATACGTGTATTGGTTTGCAGGCTCGCTTGTACCAGCTGTTGGTTTCGCAGTGTCCCTCTCTCTGTACTAGTATTACTGTTACAGTTGAGGAAATTAATATTGCTGCAGGTTTCTTGAAAGCTCACGAATGCTGTTAGCACAGTGGCTGGTACATTAGTTTTGATATGGACACAAGAGTTACAGCAAATTGCACTTGCTCAACTCCAAGAGCAGGGCATAATATTTTCAGTTCTTAACAGGGAGCACATTGCGAGAAATATTGCGGTATAGACATAAATGGATATAGATGCGAGTACAGTAAAACCTGTGTGAAAGACCACCCCTATTGAGAGACCACTCCTCCTAAAGACAGATTTTTTTAAAGAACCGAATTAAAAATCCATAAAATCAATGTAAGTCACATCACACCCCTTTTAAGAGACCACCTCTCTCCCCGACCACCGACCAGTGATTGACCGACCCCTTTTAAAAGACCATACTGTATTTTAATAGTACATTATGCAACGAGCCTATAACGATAGTAATTAAGACGCTAGTATGTTTGTTTATGAAATTCGCTTGCGCTCGTTTCATAATTTTCATACGAGCGTCTTAATTACCATTATAGGCAAGTTTCATACGACTTTTAATGCTCGACCACATTTCTAACTTGAAATTATTCAGAAGTATTCATTTTATTTGTATCTGACTGAAGATCGGAAGTGACCTCGGTCATAGCTCGTGAATTGTGAGATGTGCGCAGACGCGAAAGTATTGATTTTTTCCGAGGAACAATAATATCATTGACCTTGATGTAATGTATAGAATAATATGAACTAATTTTGATATAACCTGGGAATTGATTTAGAATTGAAAAACGAGATGACAAATTGAATTTATTTGAATATTATTTACAATTAACGCTAATTATTATAGTAACAGAACATAACCTTCTGTGACAGTATTGGATTTCCAGCCTCCGTGACGTTTCCCTCGTCTTTGGATTGCATATCCGAGAATAATCGAAAACCTGAACTTTAATGAATAGGTGTACTTTAATGACATGCATTAAAGGACTGCTACCAGGTGTATAATTACTACATTTCGGCATGGTCGAGCATAAAAATTTATAATTTAGTATTTTATTACATTACTGTAGCCTAAATAAATTCCAAGAAATTTGTACAGTACTAGAAGTTAAAATGATGTTTGGCAATGTTGTTAAGGGATACCGTATTGACGTTGAATGCCCTTAATTTTTTTTAGGAATGTTAGAGATTGCTACGAAAAAAATATAGGCCTAATGACGGCTTGCAAACGGCCTCCAAGGTATGACAAAGGGTTATTTGCACCGCTATTTAATAGATCCTTGAAAGGTAAGATTTCTCGTGCCGTATGACGGTTTTAGTTGTCGTTTTGTACATTAAAAATCAAATCGTTACTTGTTAATTACAGTGCAATAATTTATTTTTTCTCCCTCCTACCTATTAGAAAAATCCGGTGATCAACCCACCGATGACAAGGATGAAGTAAAGAGAGATTTTCAATCCGAAAAAAATGTAACTAGAACAAGCCTTATGTAATATTGAGTTAATTCAACAATCGGCACCCCTGAAAGACTCTGAATCGAGAAGATATAAATGAACTTCTTAACATGTTAAAGAATAGCTTTTAAAATGAGATTGTAAAAGAAAATGTAAAAAAAAATTAAGCAGAGTTCAATATATGATTTTGTGAAGAGGAATCAAAGGAGAAAATTGGAAAAATAACATAAAAGAAATAATGTTCTGATTTCAAGCTTTTATTATTAGCAATATTTTCCACGTTTTTATTCGATTAACACAGAAACGTTTTAACCCATTATTTGTGTGAAATAACTCCCCCTACAGTGGTGGAAATTGATATAAAGGCAGTATGATTTTTGTGGCAATAATGTTTATTTTGTTGATTTGTTGTACACTTCTGCCTTATCCTTGATAGATATTTACTAACAACTTATAAAGAAACCATACAAAACTAAATTTATCGTTTTGCTTTATACATAATAGAAGAAGAGTGAAAACCCACTGTCTTAAGGGTGGAAATTAATATAAAGGCATCTTTCTATTGTAGATAATAAAATAAACAAACAGTAACAAAACACATTAGAATAGAGTTCTAGTACTTGGTTGAACCACCATTGTTCTTAATAACTTGAAAAATTCCCTTTGGCATTGATTTAACAAGTCTGTTTAATTCGTCCATATAAATTGAAGCCCACTCCGCACGAATCCCATTGTTTAGTTGAGCCACAGTCTGAAACTGTTTTCCGTTGTGATACAAACGCCTTGCTAGGATCGCCTATAAGTTTTCTATGGGGTTTAAATATGGACTTCTTGATGGTCAGTTCAGAAGTGTGATTCCTTTCTCGAGAAACCACTTCTTCGATTTGGTAGAGATATGAATTACAGCATTATTTTGCTGAAAAATCAGATTGTCACCAAATTCTCCGTACATCCGAACCAACTCCGATCCCAGCATCTCTGTGCAGGTGTCAGAATTCATCCTGGTGTGCACCCATGCCAAGTTTGAGGTACCTTGAGCACAGAATGCTGCCCAGATCATCACACTTCCGCTACCAAAATTTCTACTCAATCGAACTTGGTCCTCTGTACGGAGGTCGTGCCAGTAATACTGAAATCCATCTGGTCCATTCAAATTAAATTTCTTCTCGTCGCTAAATATCACTTGACCCCACTCTGAGGTCCAGGACATGTGTTCTTCAGCAAAAGACATTCTGGCCTTCTTATGGTCATCCTTCAGAGGTGGTTTACTAAGTCGTTTCTTAAAGACTAGGCTATTGTTTCCTGCTAGAATTTGTCTTACACGTCTGGCAATGACCGGTAACTTAAAGGCAGTAACTATTTGAGAAGCAAACATGTTTTTTACCTTTGCTGTGCGCAGGATAAGTCGTTTAGTGCGCTCATAGAGCTTCCTTGTCCGACCATATCTCCCATTTAGTCCATACTGTGTGCCCAATTCCACAAAATTATCAATAACACAACTTGAATGTCCTAATTTCTTGGCGATTTGTCGATTAGAGAGTTTAACTCTTTGCTTTGTGAGCATTAATCCTTGTCTTTTCTTCATCTGATAGAGGTTTTCCAAGTGGCATTGTAGCGAGTACCGGCGAAAGATGCTAGGGTCACGTCTCTCCAATACAACTGCAGTGTTTTGTTTACAGCAAGTCTTACATTACTGCCCGTCTCAGGTGGCAGCATAAGTGCATTTATACCAATTTCCACCCCCATAACAGCGTTATGTTTGTTTCTATCCAATATTTCACATGAGATGTGGGAACATTAGTGCAATGTGATATCCCTAAGTAAACTACATCATAGTTATCAAAAATTCGATATATGAATAAATACGTATGTGTTATACTGCAAAATGCAAGTGCCTTTATACTGATTTCCACCACTGTATAGAGAGACCACCCCTCTGAAAGACCAGTTTTTCTTGGAACCAGCAGTGGTCGTTTAATACAGGTTTTACTGTAATTATTTTCACTAAAATACATGTTCTCTGTATTTCTGTTCAGTTTGTGTTGTAATGAGGTTATTTGTACATTTGTCTTTATACGTTAAATATGGGAAGATTTTGTTCACGTTTAGTATGCAGGCCTCACTTAGAAGAAAGCGCGGCACATGAATTATTTTCGAATTTCAAGGATCTCTAGCTCAGAATAAGAACAGAACAGGGTAGACATGGGTGTGAAGGGGCAGTAGTAGATAGAATAAAAAGTGAGAGACTGAAGAAGTGGTTTGGCTTTCGAAGGAAGATGGCCGAATACTATTTATTACTAGTTGCCATGACGATCATGGAGCTTAAATGAAGTAGATATTGGAGGATACAAATCTAGTTATGGAGAAGGATAAGGACGGTCCAAATTTTCGATCGGAAATGACAAGCCGTCAATAATCCCCACAGAGATGTAGGCGTATAGGTATATGTAGCCTACACGTACGTATGAACTTACGCACGTGTGCATTAATATATACATTTGCGCATGAGCTCGTTTGTGTATGCATGCAGGGCTCTTACATTTTCTATGCGACAATAGTGAGATATAAACATAATCAAACTTCATCTGATATCAGTGGTATAATATTATTCTCTACTGACAGTGACAAATGTCACAAGATCCTTCGTTTCTCACGGTGGCCGCGGCGGGTGGTATGTGATTAAGAATAACTATTATACTTTTAATACGTCATATTACTTTTGACCAATAAAACGGTCCGAAAGGACGTCTTTCAGCCAATCATGGCTCTTTATCGCTACAATTTTATCACTTCCCTAGCATTTGTTTCTTTGTTTGCCAACATTTCAAACTGCAAATTCTTTACGGTACTATAAAACATGCTTTGCGATCGTCATTTGTTTCCCGTATAGATAGTCAAATGAAAATGGCGGCTCCGTTCAAACGTTTTGGTGAAGATAACATTTGTGAAATAGAATTTAGTAAGTCAATTAATATGTTATTGTATTTGAGTACTTTATTCCTTCTAATCTTTATATAATTTCTTCTGTTTTTATCACCTCACTACCATTTGTTTACGGCACTATAAAACATGCTTTGCGATCGTCATTTGTTTCCTGCATAGATAATCAACTGAAAATGGCGGTTCCGCTAACATTAGTGAAATAGAATTTCAGTAAGTCAATTAGTATTTTATTGTATTAGAGTAGTTTATTTCTTCTGATCTTCACACACTTTCTTGTAATCGTGCAATACTCAATTAAATTCCACTCGAGTTTTGATTTTCTCTAGATAAATCAAAACCTGTTTACAGCGAGATTACTGTTGATAAAAGGTGACTCCCTCGCATGAAAACGGAAACTCTAAGGCAATGTGCAATATACTGAGGTTCGTTCATATCTCTCGCATTTCAAAGAATGACTGAGATAAATATGTTGGAAATAATGATTATAATTAATATTGGAAGAAAGAAATCACACATAATTTAAATTGTTCATCACACAACTAGGCCTACACTTGTCGATTTCACAAAAGCGGCTTGAGTTGTTGTGCGATATGTAACAACAAAATCAATATACTGATGAAAGAGATTACTAGACGCTTTACCTACTAGTCTCACACAGTATGACTAAAGTCACAGAATCCCTACATGAACGTGCGTAAAATTTCACTTCAGTATGTATTCCCCGTATATGTCTCTCCTTCACCTCGCCTTGTCTTCATTTCGATACGCCTCCTACTCCAGTTGATAATTCCGAAAAAGAATGACTCATATCTATCACAATGTCCAAATATTTCCCATTTTAGTTACAAAAATATGACTTCCTACAAAATCTAAAAAATAGCCTACTAGAAAATCTCATTTCACTTTCACGCAGTTCCAGTGAGTTTCTAAATATACTGCACGTTTATTTAAACATTTCAACTATATCAGAGCAATGTCATTGCATCTTTAATCTTCATACAATGAATGCTTACTAGTCAATTTATGCGTGACAGAAATTAACACTAAAACTCTGATCCTCAGTGCATTGTATACATTACATCATGCACTTCGGAAAATCAATAACACCCCAATATGATAATGATGAAAAGCGTATGATACATTGTATAATGAACTGCATTTGCTCAATAACAAACCAGTGTGACGTTGGAAACCTCAGCGTATAAATAATCATGTCAAATCGTTATAAGCCCTCCCACGATCATTGCTTGCAACACTTTGTTAGTAATCTGATACCAGCCACCACATAGACTTGCATCTATCTTCATGTTCGAAATCTACATCAACTTCTGTCTCCTGGATTCAAGAATTCAACTCATTATATGGAAGAATTTAATGCTACACCGCATATTATAATACGTCTTTTAGTTCTTGATTATATAGGTGAAATCATTTAATTATATCTCTTATTGTTAGTCATTTCATTTCATTTAGTGTTCTCCCCAAGGTCAGGTCTTTCACTGCAAACCCAGCTTTCTCCAATATTTCCTATTTTCTGCCTTCCTCTTTGTTTCCTCATATGTAGGCTTCGAGACTTGGGACCCGATACAATAAGTTTACTATGCATGTACTATAGGCTGTTGACTCGCTGCAGGTAGTGAAAGGTAGAGATGTGTAGACGTAACAACGTTGCTATTTAGAGTATAATACGGTAGTATGGGGGAACACACACTTATGTAGGCCTACATTCTGAAAGTAAATATATATTACACAATGACAATGTCAAAAGAATGTGAAAAGTATTTATTCTCCTGTCTTTTATAAGCATTTGTGTTTAATTATACACAGTGTTAATGGTGGAAATAAACATGTAGCAACTTTAATTTCTTCATTTATCCTATTGGTCGTCTTTAGGAAGTGCAGTTACAGTACCGAATTGCAATGTACTACAAGCTACATTTTCAGTGTCTCAAACGTAAATCTTTTTCGCTTATCTGCCAAACAGTTTGTACTGTGAAAAGCTGCGCTCTACGTCGCATGACGTGATAGGAGCATAACGAAGACACTTAACATGATTGCAAGTCTCTAAGATACAGTCCTTTATTCTCGGGTGACTCTATGTCCACTAACTTGCTTTTTATATTAAACAATGTTCAATATCCGTTATTTTTATATAAAATTGATTTCCACTTCTGTTTTACACGTTTAGTAACCGGTGTACTTGGAGTCTCATTAAATCTCTATGTTATTTTCTCAATTAATTTGAGAGCTTCCGGCATCTCTTGCGCTGACTTTTCTAACAGTGTAATAGTTTCAGACACAGTTTGAAAATAGGTCTGTATGAAAACCAAATTATTCATCAGAACCTTCAAATCCAGAGCGTTTTCCTTTGCGTATTTGTTAGCATTCATTCTACAGTACCCCCACCCACTATACGCTTTATCACTATACTCAGTACGCCGTTATGCGGATTTCCCACTGAACTGCTCTATTGGGTCCGAAGTCTCGAAGCCTGCTCATATGATTCCTATATCTTAATGTCGTCAATCATCTGATATCTTCTTCTTCCCCAAACTCTTCTCCCGTTACCATTCCTTCCAGTGCATCCTTCAGTAGGCAATTTCTTCTCAGCCAGTGACCCAACCTATTCTTTTTTCTCTTTCTGATCAGTTTCAGCATCATTGTTTCTTCACCCACTCTTTCCAACACAACTTACTTACTTATTCTGTCTGTCCATTTCACACGCTTCATTCTTCTCTATATCCACATTTAAAATATTTCTAGTCACTTCTCTTCATTTCGTCGTTATGTCCATGTTTCAGCCCCATACAATTTCACACTCCACACAAAGCACTTCACTAGTCTCTTACTTAGTTATTTTTTTCAGAGGTAAGCAGAAGATGTTCCTTTTTCTATTGAAAGCTTCCCTGGCCATTAATATCCTTCTATCATGTTAGCAGTTTTTCTTGGGAAAGATAAATGCAGTAGTTTCCCGTTGCATTTCGCACAGCACTCTCTCTTTCGCGTCTTAAAATGACCCCAGGGGCCCCAGCGTGGAGGTAAGGAGAGTGGATTTGACTAATTAGGCCCTCCGGACTTCACCGAAATTCATCGCAAGGGTTAAAAATCAGTTCCATCAGGGTTTTTGACCCGATCAGAGACCGGGAAATCCCAATTAGCCTTTTTATTATTAGTATAGCTCAAATAGTTTAATGATATATTTATTACACTAATTATGGATCTAACACTTAATCTTTTTCTAAATTTAAGTTACACTTTAGGGGAGAGTTGGGTAGTATCGGACATCGGGTAATATCGAACAGTGAGTTTTTTTTTCATCTACCAGCAGATGATAGTACCTGAATGACATGGTTGCGTTTCTGTGATGTCGCATACAGAAACGTAACCATGTCATTCAGGTACTACCATCTGGTGGTAGATGAAAGAAACGCACTGTCCGATATTACCCGATGTCCGATACTACCCAACTCTCCCCTATTTCTTAAACATAATCGTCACCGTCAGAGTCATTAAAAGTAATAGCTGCAATATGGGTTAGATTAAAAGCCTATTTCCCTTCACAAAATTATGAAGTATTTAAAAATTTAAATCCATTCTTTTTCTGCACTTTTTACCTGTCTCTTATCTACTGTACAAGCCCTGATGCAATAATGCGTATGTTAATCTGTATAAAAATACTAGTATATGGAATTCATTGGGAATAATTTATTCGAACTTTAATGCAGATCGTAAATATGCAAAATATACTATAAACTAACAAAAAAACAAATAATACACTTTCTCTGACATTTGTTTTATCACTACCACATCCATACCGCGTTCCATATTGCAGCGCGTTCATAATGCCTGCATACGTTTCATTTACAACATTCCCAAGTACGACCACATTACACCGTCCCTTGAAACGCTCCAATGGGTAAGATTACAGGACCGAAGATATATCCATTCGGCCCCGAGGTTCACTCAGCCTCCTATAAAATTGAGTACCGGGTCTTTCCCGGGGGTAAAAGGCGGTCAGAACGTGGTGCCGACCACACCACCTCATTCTAGTGCCGAGGTCATGGAAAGCATGGGGCTCTACCTCCATGCCCCCCAAGTGCCTTCATGTCATGTAACGGGGATACCTTTACCTTTAAAACAGCTCACTATTCTTCCTCTTTCACAGTACCAGCAATTTCTGGAACTCCCTAAACCAGCTCCCTCAGGAACTGTCGAACGATATTGCAATTTAAAAGTAAATTGTTTAAACACGGGACAAGTATTCATGTTTAATTCTCTTTTGCGTGTATGTGTGTGTATATGTGTATATATTAAATTTTCCTCAGTATTGTATATTATAATTTACTTTGAATTTGTTATTCTTGTAATTTGTAATATTAGTTCACTTACCGCTTGCATATTCATTGAGTGTAACTTCTAGCCTTAAGATATTATTTTGTAATTATTATTTAGTATGCTTGTATTATTTCACTCAACTTGTGCTTGTATGACTGTATAAATTTTTTATTAGTGTTCTTTAAATATTGGTAAAATTGTACCAGCTTCTTTTGTTTCTGGCTAAGTGGAAGAGAAGGCCTGATGGCCTTAACTTCGCCAAATGAACGAACGAACGAACGAATAAATAAATAAATAATTAATTAAGTAACTAAGTAAGTAAATAAATAAATAATTAAGGAAGTAAGTAAATAAATAATTAATTAAGTAACTAAGTAAATAAATAATTAATTAAGTAACTAAGTAAATAAATAAATAAATAAATAAATAAACAAACAAACAAACAAACAAACATACATCTAAATCTTCATCTAACAGTCTGTAAAAGGTCTTTGCCATGAAAAACTGTTTCTTCATATTTCGTTATAGAAATAGTTACGGATGGAACAGATAAAACTTTGTTCATTTTCAATAAAAGGAATCGCATTTGTTTTGTGTACGTGTGTGTGTGAAAATAATCATCATTTATAAGTTAAGCAAGTTTGATTGCTCTGCTACGTTTGGATGCACAAAAGTTACATCATATTTAAATGGCTGCACTCCTGAATTTTAATGCCAAGCAGAACTTTACAACCTATTTTCTCAGCGCATTTCGTCATGTTTGAAGTGTAAAGGCTCCTACAGTTCTGATGCTAAGAACATGAAACTTTTACTTCATGTTCTACAGTGACATCAAAAACTTTTTCCTTGCATTTTTAACTATGTCCTTATTGTACTTATGCAGTGTCACTCTTTAGCACAGCGAATATTGTCCACCTGCATGTGGATAGAGCATGCGCCCGTGGGTCTGATGAAAGTATAGGGTGAGCAAAAGGTATGTCGCTGATATCGGAATAAAAATGCAGTGATACAATAAGTCATTAAGAAATAAAAAAAACACATTTAAATACTTAAGTATTTGTGTTTAAATTTAAGTATTTAAGTCTGGATAAACAGAAAAAGCTATGTGCCTAAAACCGACATGTGGGTATGAAATTAAAGTTTAACATAATTCATTCTCTTGTTCCCCTTTTCCAAGTCCTTCACACTTCTACACCTACCTACCTTGCCTCCCGTTTCAGTTACCTGTCATCATATCATAATCTCTTCACACGCACGCAAAATAGCCGCATACTAGCCATACCAACACATAAGACATTATCGTATTCATCATCATACACAATCTCGCTCTCGCGCTTGTGGAATACCCTACCCAGTGACATCAGAGACTGTCGAAATTTAGTAGCGTTCAAAAGCAAACTTATTAAGCATTTTCTTACTGCGTAGAGTAGGTTTAAGTTTTACTTAATCAATGAAAGAAATGCTTCTCTCTTCTTAACTTTTACAATAAACTGTCTAGCTTTTATTATTCAGTTAATCTTTTAGTACTTTGATTTTTATTGTATTTGTAAATTTAATATTAAATGTAATTATAATAATTGTAATTTCATTCTTAATATTGTAGTTGTAATCCCCTGGTAGAGGGGAAGAGAAGGCCTGATGACCTTATCTCTACAAGGTTAAATAAATAAATAAATAAATAAATAAACAAACAAACAAAATGAAGCTCTCAAGATATAAAATTAAAAATTAAGAATTAATTTAAAAATTTCGCAAGAAATGCCCATTTCTGCAAACAATATCCTTAAGGACTTACGAGGACTCTTCTGCATATTTCTTTTACATTTGCAACTAAATCTTGTGTTTGTTTTGTAGCCATTTCAACGTACGTTCTCGTCATGAAACAATACTAACAATATCATCCCATCGCACCTCCTCATACTCATCCTCTTTCACAATAGCCCTGCCAAGACTCTGGAATTCGCTACCTGCTAGCATCAGGGACTGCCGAAATAAAATTGAATTCAAACGCAAACTAACTAGGCACTTGGTCAGTAATTGATTTCTTGTAAACAGCTTCCTTAATCTATCACAAAATATTTCAGTGTCCAGTAATTTCATCACTATACAATTTTGTTATTCTAGATTTAATTTGTAATTTAATAAATATAAAATAATCTTTGTTTTTCTATGATAAATTATCTAGCTTTCATTAGTCAGGTAATCTTTTCGTACTTTGATTTTTATTGAAATTGTAATTGTAAATTTAATACTAATTGTAATTTTATTTGCAATTGTAATTGTAAATTTAATACCAATTGTAATTTTATTTGTAACTGTAATTGTAAATTTAATACTAATTGTAATTTTATTCTTCATATTATAGTTGGAATCTCCTGGTACAGGGGCAGAGAAGGCCTGATGGCCTTATCTCTACCAGGTTAAATAAATAAATACTAATACTAATACCTTTTTCGTTCTGTGCATCCGGTTTCTCTAAATTTAATAACCAAATTATTAAGATATCTGCGAAAGTTTTCAGTGATTAGCCTACACAATCAGGAAAACGAGAAACAAACTGTTCTTCACAGTCTTCAATATTATACTTCCAGTTTCCATCTCCAACCTTGAAGTATGCTTCAATAAGAAAAGCTCTCTGTTGCACAGAAAAAGCAACCATGTCTTCGAAACACACTATACTACTCTATGTTAAGTCGGAAACCTCTTCAGACTGCACACAACACAGCGAGACGGTTACCTCGTTTCAAAAGCACGTGCCTGCATGGTACAGTCAAAAAACAAGGTACAATGAAAATGTAAGGAAAAAGTATTTGATGTCACTGTATATGCTTTGGTTAACAAAATACAATAGCACTGTTTTTTTTTTTTTTTGTAAACTAAACACTCTCGAGTTTAAAAAATAAAACATATTTAGTGGACACTAAAAATTTAAATTTTGAAGATACATATATTAAAAAAAAAAATCTTTCTCCATTCACGCAAGTGAATTTAAAGTTCTGCGTACTTAATTCTTCTCTAACCATATCAGAAGTGAACTGTGATTCCCACAGACTCAAATATTTGAAGTGATTAATATGCAAGATGTATTTTAACATCCATTAATAAAAACACAAGTACCTGCACGGAAGGGATTCAAATAGTACTGTGCCCTTTATACTCTGGGACCTACCTAGTACTGAATATTTCAAGTATAATCGGACCCAACTCGTATCCACTTTCCATAATAAGGGCTCAAAGACTCTCTTCGTCTTGCAAAGGGGTTCCACTGACAAGGTCTTTTAAATGACACAACAAATAAATTAATGTCTAGTGACTTTAGGTCTGGAGAGCGCAGGGGACAAGGTATTGGTCCATCTCTACCTATCCATCTATCACGGGACCTTTAATTTAGAAATCGACGAACATTGACAGCGAAGTGAACAGAAGCTCAGTCGTACATGAATTACGTGTTTCGCCGTTTTGTTACAGTCAGTGCCACCGTTACTGGCGTGTGAAATAAGTAACGGGAACGTTGAGAGCGAATATCTTATCTTTGCCACAAAATGTGGGCGAGAAGGTTGACAACTATAAGTGGCAGATTGCTGATGTCACATCTGTTGAGGAGGTGGTACCACTCTCAGCAGAAGTGGCAACATATGCCACTGACTGGACAATGTACTCAAGGACACACTCCAGAAACGCGAAGTGTCTTGCCTTGGACGTAGTGGGCAGACTGCTGACTTGACGTGTTGGGTGGTACCGTTCTCAGCTGCACTGGCACTGACTGGTTTCTAACTCAAGGACACGCGCCAAAAACGCTGGCACTGGCTATAAGGGCACATGGTGTAACAAACTAGGTAAGGCGTACTGTTAGAATTCTTTGTATTTTTCTCCGTTGAGCCTGGGTTGAAGAACATGATGTCCAACCAGAACGTCACCAACAATCCCGGCCCAAATATTGATGTTTTCATATGGTATTCTATTTTTTTTATTTCATAATATACTGCATCAATGTAAGACGTAATGTTGTACAAAAAGGACTATAGCAGGAAATAAAGCGTTTCCAGACCAATGTCCATATAACATTTATTCATCCACTCTATGAGAGGAATACGCCATTAAAGTTTTGACATACATTTTAGCCTAGATCATATATACCCAGATAGGTCGGCCTTATAGGCTTTGACGTTAACAACTTTTGTCAGGTTTACTACGCTGCCATGTAGTTGTTACATAAGAAGTCACGTCATAATTCCCATTTGAATTGCATTAGCAATTGTACTGCCATCTCGTGTTCGTTTACGGCGGACAAGTGGCGATCCTGGCGGTTCTTCTCTTCAAAGTGCTGCCGATTTTAACATAGCGATGAGGTATCTGTTACATATATGATCTATAATTTTATTTAAACCTTGTATATATATATATATATATATATATATATATATATATAATGGGAAGTAATAGGAACAAAGCTATGTATAAATTATATACATAT
Source organism: Periplaneta americana (assembly GCF_040183065.1). Classification (NCBI taxonomy): domain Eukaryota; kingdom Metazoa; phylum Arthropoda; class Insecta; order Blattodea; family Blattidae; genus Periplaneta; species Periplaneta americana. Next base: position 145,710,617 of record NC_091121.1, on the reverse strand, counting down.
TATGACTACACACACGTCTGTCTTGTCTTCTCTTTTCTGCAGTATGTGTGATGGCAGCAGCTTTTCGTAGTGGACTGGAGAAGTCAGCTAAGACAAAGAGACTCCAGCAACATGGAAGTCGCCGGAATAACAATGAGCAAATCAGAGGCGGAAAGGGGGACAAGACGGAAGAAGAGGAGGGAAAAAAATACACAGAATAAGAAGAAAGCATACCAGGTCACATAGCTGAAACTAAAACACGCGGAAAATTGAGAAACAAATTACCTACCCACTCATTCACCCATCCCCTCGTCGCGACCCTTTTCTGGAATGGGGCAGTCTTCCCTTCTAAACAATGCGATCTCTCTCTCTCTCTTTTTCTCTCCCTCTTCATATCAGTTTAACGGACAGATATCGGGCGTTCTCCTCCTTCATTCAAGATGTCAACTTATGCGCTCGATAAGAGCACTATACAATCACTCAACGTCTTCAAACTGTTCACTTCACTTGCTGTTAATACTAGAATAGTAACAACGCGAAAGGGTGTTCTTACTTGAAGATAATATATTATACGTTGAAATAATATTTTTGACGTCAAATGTTTATAGTAGTTTATACGCCTGACATTCGAGAAATCTGATCTCACTTTGTTATTAATTACAATAGGCCTTGGATTACTGCGTTTCAAATAAAGTAATTTCAAATGCTGCAAGCTATTACAAAACATAAAGTAGACCTACGTGGCTAACGAGAAAGGCGACGTCACATTCTTAGTCATAACATGGCCAACGTTGATCAAGTTTATATATAAATGCACGTTTAAAATAAGTTTAACCCTAGATCATATATGTAACAGATAACTCATCGCTATGTTAAAATCGGCAGCACTATGAAGAGAACAACCGCAAGGATCGCCACCCGTCCGCCGTAAAGGAATACAAGATGGCAGTACAGTCGCTAATGCAATTCAAATGGGAATTATGACGTGACTCCTTATGTAACAACTAGATGGCAGCGTAGTAAACCCGACAAAAGTTGTTAACGTCAGAGCCTATAAGGCCGACCTATCTGTTACATATATAATCTAGGGTTTAACACAGCAATTCTTTTTTTATTTAGAACTTTGAACCGAACGGGCTAGCGGCGTGGTAGAGGACTGGCCTTGCATATGGGAGGTCCGGTGTTCGATCCCAGGGGCCGGCAATTCTAACAGAGATGTTTCCATCGTTTCCTCAGTTATTTCCAGCCAAATGCCGGGATTGTACCTCTTGAAAGTCCGGCCATGGACGGCGAACCTTCCCTTAATCCTTTCATATGTGTGAGTGAATGCTGTGTAATGTCTTAAATTCTTGTGTTGTATCGGAGGTGGCCCTGGCATTGAGCTGATCCCTCATCCGGGGAGGCCCTCCATGTCCTTGTGTGGTCAAAAAAGCATGTATGTGATCCAGTAGATTAATTTCTCTACCGACAGGTCGCGTCCCTGTAAGGCCCATGTGGCATGGGTCGTATAAATGAACCTAAAAGGGAAAGGTTAAACCACAGTCTAGTATATACAGTAACGAAGCTTGAGTTTATGAGGGTACTAGGAACAATAGACTGTGCAGGTACTATTTCGCATTGTCTGTAATGAGGCGATAGTAGCGATCCTAGTGGTTAGCAACTATCTATGGATGCATATTTACTACGTATTAAGCTTCGTGATTGTATATACTAGACTGTGGTATAACTGTCATCCTCCGTAGCAGATTTGGTGTTTCTGGAGCTGGGCACACTGCTTGTATGTATTGTGCTGAATGTAGTGGAACTGGTACAAGGATTCTGAGCAACTATGACGATAAAAATGTAGATGCATTTTGTGATTACGAGACTTATAGAAGGAATTATATATCAGTTTCATCATACATTGCAGACGTTCTTGTGAAAGCGCTCGGCTCTGCTAAAAAGATGAACTCGCTACTTCATCCCCCAGTTACCGAGGCTTGCCTCCACCTGTAATCATATAATATAAAATGTGTGGGTGCACTTTCATAACATAAGACTCGTCATTCTCCATCTTGGAAGATTTCCCCTCTCTCTCTTTTACAATCTTCATGTCTTATTGTAAGGAGATTTTGTGGCCCACAATGGATACAAAATAGACCTACGCAAAGCGTCTACTACAAAAATGTCGAAAAGTAACAAGACTACTACAACAAAACTCGTTAACTATATCCAACAGAATTTATTGCATGAGCGCCCCTTTACTGGAGCTCTAGCATTAACTACAAATCCAGAGGACTCGAGTTCGATTTTCCACGCAGAACTGGATATATCTCTATCTCTGAATGTAGATTAGACTAGATGAGCATACGGGCTATTCCATATGAAATCGATCAGTAAACAACCTCGCAATTTTTATACTCTAATTTTTCCCCTACTTATACAAGGTGCTGAGGGGAATGCATTTTCAAAAATATAACTATCGAAAGTCAAACGGCTTTCGATTTATTGAGCGACAAATGTAGCGTATTTTATAAAAACAAGCCTCTTTCAGCACTCAGAACTCTGGAACCATTTACTGCAGAACATTGAACGAGAGCTTATTTTGAAGCTGACATTTGGTAGGTTATGTTAAGAAGTAATCCTTATTTTTTATTGTACACAGAGAGACAGATAATCTGATTTTACTTGCTTTTAGGCTTTTTGGCCATTTGTAAAAATGCAAAAAAAAAAATATATATATATATATTGAGAAAAAACCTTGCATTATTAAGAGGGATTCGGCATTGTTTGCTTAGTGGTTCGGCAATAAGTTTCGAGGGTATTAAATAAATTATTTTCACACGCCTAGACTTGAACGGCGCAGTACCGCACCAAGACAGCACGCACTGGCTGAGAGCTGAAAATAAGCGAGCATTGGGCGTCATTTTACTCCTGTGTTTATGAAAACTTGTGATAAAGCTAGCCCAGCCATGACTGCTAGACGACACATCACGTGTTTGTCTCCTGGCCTTGCTTGTCTCGACTACCTCCCGTCTCACAGTCAGCTGGTTAGTTCACGCGCGTACTATTTATTTTCTTTATTTTATATTTTCAATACTTTCTTATCAACGTACCACCGGTAAAAAATATGTCTACTTGTACTTTAATGCGGAATCTAACCACATATTTTAAAAATATTTTTTCGTGGCCAAAGGCGTCTTAATGAAGAAAAATCTAAATTTCTCTATTTCCATAAAAAGTAAGAAAAACTGTTTACATGTCAATATAAACTTTAACTTCTCAGCATCAAAATGAATCATGATTTTGATCATTGGGTGAAAGGGTTTCGGAGCCACAACAATTTAAAGTTGTTAATTTTATGAAAATACGATAAATTTAAATATTATTAATTTAAACACTATTAAGTTCTGATGCCTCAAACTTTGCACATAGCATTATACCACAGTTGTCTACGGACAGAAAAAGTTTCATTGTATTTAAAAATTGCAAGGTCAATTTTCTCTATATTTCGGTCGATTTGAGATGGAATAGCCCGTACATTATTCCCTTATATTTGTCCTATGTTGTACTAAGACCTGTTCACATCTACACACTTCAAATGTACCAGACACACAGCGTGGTAGACACGACATCTTTTATAGTATTGACATTGACACATAGTATGACAGATCAATCATTTTTATATATAAAATCTACTAAGAGGTATGGCTAAAAGCTTGACAAAAAGTTTTTTTATCACCTATCTGTTGAAAATTTAATTTTTTGATTATCAATGTATTTCTTGTCACTTAGATCATATAGGAATACATTTTGTGTAACTAAATATGTTAATTTTCCGTTATCCATTCCTAATATTATGTAAAATTGTGCCTGTTCGACCCGGGACACGTGTTCACAATGACTGCAAGAATGAGACAACACAGACATGTAAGAGCAGAGATAAAATATTCTCCATGAGAAAGTCTTGCTGACACGGGCTACACTATGCTAGATATGAACGCGCCCAAACATAATGTACTAAATAATATTAGTCGTGTCTGCCACGCTATGCGTCTGATATTATATTGGACTCACCTCACCGGCCCTGTGAAGAATGCAAAAGGAATGCACCAACTGTTACTCACTCCAAAACTACTTTAAACCACGCCCCTATTCGCCAGCTTCCGAACTAATAACGTTCATAGTACAAGCTTCAAAAAACATCAACGAATCACTTCCACCACAGTCTACTATATACAGTCACGAAGCGTGAGTTTTGAGGGTGCTAGAAACAATAGACTGTGACGGTACTATTTTACATTGCCTGTAATGAGACGATATTAGCGATCCTAGTGGTGAGCAACTATCTAATGTTTGCATATTTACTACGTAGTGAGCTTCGCGACTGTATATACCAGACTGTGGTTCCACTGCATTCCTACTCCTAGCTTCCCCTGTGATGTTTCCCTTCGGCCAGGGCCGGTGTGCTCAGACCCACTGTACCTTCAGTATCTGTAGATGTGAATGAACATTCAAGTGTCAGTCTCCCGTCATTCTGATCATGAATGTCTAATGTTGGTTGCGCACAAGAATGAAGGAACGCGAACTAGTGTAGAATATGTAGGAGACAATATAGAAAGATATTATGTCATCATCAGGGATCGAAATGGACCGGAATGTTTCTGTATTTCCGTTCTGACTAGTAAGTATTGGCTATTGTTCGCTCCGGACCCTTCTAATTGTATATTAATGAAGGAATATAATATATTATTTCAATAGTACATTATCCAACGAGTCTATAAGGGTAGTAATTAAGATGCGAGGATGTTTATGAAACGAGCGCAAGCGAGTTTCATAATTTTCATACGAGCGTCTTAATTACCATTATAGGCAAGTTTCATACGACTTTTTATTCTCGACTATATTTCTAACTTGAAATTATTAATAAATATTCATGTTATTGTTATGTGAGTGAGTGCAATAGCGTACCTCATAAATTGTGAGATGTGCGGAGACGCGAAAGTATTGATTTTTTTCCGGGAAACGAATGTCGACAACCTTGATATAATCTAGAGAGTAAGATAAACAGTATTCTTGATATAACCTTCAAATTGAATTCGACATTGAAAAACGATATGACAGATTGAATTTATTTGAATATTATTTACAATTAACGCTAATTGTTATAGTAACAGAACATAACCTTCTGCGACAGTGTTGGATTTCCAGCCTCCGTGACCTTTCGATAGTTGTCTTTCGATTGCATATCCGAGAATAATCGAAAACCTGAACTTTAATGAATAGATGTACTTTAATGACATGCATTAAAGGACTGCTACCAGGTGTATAATTACTACATTTCGGCATGGTCGAGCATAAAATATTTTTCAGTTGTGTGAAGTAAACTGTTAAAAAATACTGTCGACATTGCTTTATTACATTGCAGCACTGGACAGACAGAGTAAGAAACGAAGCTTTGTTGGAAAGAGTGGATGAAGGAAGAATGATGCTGAAACTGATCAGAAAGAGGAAAAGGAATTGGCTGGGTCACTGTATTGAGAAGAAACTGCATACTGAGGGATGCACTGGAAGGAATGGTGAATGGGAGAAGAGTTCAGGGCAGAAGAAGATACCAGATGATAGACGACATTAAGATCAATGGATGATATGCGTAGATAAAGAAGATGCCAGAAAATAGGAAAGACTGGAGAATTCTGGGTTTGCAGTGAAAGACCTGTCTTTGGGCAGAATACTATGAATGAATGAATTACGGTTCAAGGTTGGGAAGTGCTTTTTACAAAACTGACGAAACATTCGAATAACAAACAAGGTTTTCAGTATCCCGGATTTTGTAAAGAACTTGACAAACATGCATTATACATGTTTTGCACGATCATAATTTTAAAAATTGCAAATAAAATATTCTTGCATTGCAAATTTATAGCAATATTATTCTAAAGTCTTCGCAAAAACTACACTGTAATGGTAACTAAGTAACAATAAGTGAACTCTAATGTGTATATTTCAGCGTAGTTTTATGTTATGAAGAATGATTTCAATAGCAAGAAGTTTCTGTGTGGGAATTCTAACTTTCAAGGCCTAACAACAATAGCTGTAAAAAAAAAAACACGATCGTGAAAAACATCATTTCGATCTCTGCATTTAATCACACCGTAATTTGTCAACTTCCTTCCTTATGGAGGTTACGTCTGACCATTAAAAATGCATTCTCAACTTATTATGTGCATAGCTTTTCCTATTGAATTACCGAAAAAATTAGATATGTAGCAGTCACTACATTGAGACAATTCACGCATGCAATTTAATAATTACCTATATTCTCCGAAGCCATTAAGCCAAAATTACGAAAATCGTTGATTTACTTGGAATTAGCTCTAACAATTTTATTTATTTCCTTTTAGCTCTTTTTAGTTTAAAGTGAATTATTTCAAACGATAGAGCATACAGCCATGTCTTTAAAGTTGGTTAAGCAAGTAGTAATTCTTATTATGTTTATAAAAGTACATAGGAACTACAGCCATCTATAGCAATATTAAAAGAATATTAAAATAATAATAATAATAATAATAATAATAATAATAATAATAATAATAATAACAATAATAATAACAATAATAATAATAATAATAATAATAGTAATAACAAGAATAATAATAATTTATTTTTCATACAACTTCATAGTTTTTTGTTATTTCTCATATAACTGTAATGCACTTTGGGGATACAAAGGTTAAAAAAATGTATTTTAGGGGTACGCTAGCAAAAAAGTTTGAATATCACTGTCTTAGACCACTACGCCACGGCGCTGCATTATATCGTAAATAAGATAATATAAAATGAAATTGAATTTTCAATGGAAATCCAAAAACAAGTCGCAAAGATGCCAATGAATAGATCTAATACTGTGAATCTTGAAGTTCTTGAAAAAGTACGTTCGCTTATTTCGTTAAAAAAAGCAATCACTAAAATAGAAACAGTACGTTAAATTGAGAATCAATATTCAAATTATATGTGACCCATTTTTACACAGGAACTACAGCTAATGATGCGGTAGCTGTCAATAACAGCATTCTTCGTTGACGGGAAACTATGATGTTTGAACAAAAATTCTTGACGTGAATAAAAAAAAAAACCGTTATGCACTTCCGAAACCAGCCCACATCTTGGAAAGAGCTCTCCTAAAACACTAAAAGAAAACAACAACGCCAAGCTCTGTAATTTAACTAATTTTTGTCATTTTGTTCAGGTTCAGTTAACATTATTTCCTTCAAGGCAAATAAAGAGGCCCTTCGGAGTATCTCGACCGTAAACTTCTGTCTTCGTAATGAAAGGGTTAATACAGCCTCTATTCTGATCACAAGACACTACACTACTGGACATCACATTTTGTTAACGGTGCAGACATGCATACCAATGGGAACGAGGCCTACATATGTAAAGAAAAATCTGTGGCCAGAAGGTTCAATGTAACAGTAAAACGTATTTTGTATCACACGTGAACATTAAATAGGCTGATATGATGACATTTTGACTATGTAGAAATGCTATAACGTCAAAAACTTGTAGAAAATCTGCTCGGAGATATTTATATCTATTTTATTACAAACATGATCAAGCATTTCGGGTATCTAGCAATTGTGACTATGTACACAATTTGACACGGAAAATGGTCGCTCTCCTGTAGCGTGAATTTGTTAATTATCGTTCGCGGGAAATATTAAGCAGCGAGTCCGAGGATGAAATCAAGTTATATAGTAAGGATCACATAGGCCTACGAGTAGTTCCTAAAAGTTTAATCTCATCTGAATTTGGCCGTCTCTTCAGTGTTACCAATTAATACTAGGTATCATAATGCTACGTACTGATATAATAATAATAATAATAATAATAATAATAATAATAATAATAATAATAATAACACAGTAATTAGCAATAACAGTGTCTTACCTATTTATGACATCACATCTTTATATTAAGAGGTGTTTTCTAAATGGTTCAATAAATATGATATAGTATATTTTCCTTCTGAACTTCTCGCATATTATACTGGTAATTAGGATTAGTATGATCTAATATTAAAATTTACTTTGCCTGGCAACATGAAATTTATTGTTTTAACTAAACAGTTTACGATTCACGAGACCTAACCTAAAAAGTAGTTTGATGATGTGAATGATTAGTACGAATTCCGAAAACAGAACACCACTTTAAAATGTATAGCTTACTTAAAATACTTGCAAGCACTTCCTTTCTTGGGGAAGTCGCTACCATGCTATTTCCTTTCTTAGACATTTTAATAAAAATCTAAACACGAAAGAATTTCATTAAAATGTCAAATATATTTACATGCATGTTTCATACTAAGTAGGTCTATAAGCTATTTCTTATTTAATTACACTTACCTGAACATGGAGTTGAATTGGAATCACAAAGAAACAACCGAATTGTGTATTGACATTAATATTAATACCGGTATTACTAATTAATTATTAATTTACAAGCCTAGGTATTTGTATTTTCAGCAGTTTACTTTACTGCAAACCGAAGTCATTGATGCCAACATAACAGTTAGAAAATAACTGCCAGTTGTAGTATTTGTCAGTACCCGAAATTCTAAACGAAGTTGGTAAAAGAAAATTCAACGTGAAAGCTAGAAAATCACTATAATCCTAGATTATATATACCCAGATTGCTCGACGTTATAGGTTTTGACGGTAACAAGTTTTGTCAGGTTTACTATGCTGCCATCTAGTAGTTATTTAAGGAGTCACGCCATAACTCCCATTTGAATTGCATTAGCGACTGTATTGCCATCTCGTGTTCGGTGGCGATCCTGGCGGTTGTTCTCTTCAAAGTGCAACCGATTTTAACATAAGAATGAGCAATCCATATGTGATCTGGGATATAATGTACTAGCGAATGTAGTAATAGGAGAAAAATGGTTAGGTTTCACCCTTGGGGTATTAAGTAAGCTGATCCGGACTATAATAGCGACGTATCTGTATGTCACGAAACGACGTAATCCCTACGATGTCTTTACGGCTTAACCCGCATTTACACGAGGCAATAATTGTGGACAATTGGCCCCAAAATGTTGCGAGACAGTCGCCGCCCAATCAAGCTGAACGTTGACCTATTCACACGTGGAAAGTATTGCCGTGGCAATAGTTGACGAAAAATGACAGTGTGTGCAGCGTCTGTGGTGTCCCGGGTTCCTGTTTAGCGAACTCTATGTTGAAAGTGCCACGGAGAGACTTAATTTTCACTTTGACCTCAACAGCACCGAATCCTTCAATGTTCATCTCACCAACAATGTCAGACAATGTCTTTTCGCGAGCATTTATGTTCTTGTAAAGGTCGTGGTGCTGGTTCCACAAACATCGCTTCTCATTATACAGCTGATCGAATTTGATACTAATAGCGTCACTCGACTTTGGGGCCATTATTACAACGAAAAATAACTGAAAAATACTTGAGAAAACTCACTTCTCGGTTGACTCAAGCAGACTAGACCCAAAACAGCGTAGCAACTAGCATGTCGCGTTCAAATGACGCTAGTTGCCGTGCCAATGGCGTGCTTCCGGTGATGGTGGGGGGGGGCAATTGACTGTCTTCAATCTACCATTGGGGACAATAGACTGGCTCGGTAATTACGCAGCCAACTGGCTAAACAATTGGGCTGAAGTGTTCACACAAAGCAAATAATTTTAGCCCAGCCTACCGTCTTCCGACTATTGTCTCATTGACTGCCTTCATGTAAATGCGGCTTTACCGATAGAGCTCTTTCTTCTCGCTACAAAGACCGGGCTTCGAATCTCTCTATGTGAGAGGCACTCGTGTAAACACAGCGCACATGATGATTCCCGAGCTATTCCGAGGAGGGACTTCGTCTCTGAACAGCGGCCAATTTTCGTGTCAGAGAGTGTATATATTAAGATTAGAGTAAGTATAGAGAATCCCGCGACATGCTAGTTGTTACGTATATATACTGCACATAGTAAGTGTCATAGATACAGTATGTAACTTATACAATAAATGAAGACTATATTAACACACAGCATGCACACAAATCTGAAACGTTTCAAACACTACATTCATTACTCGCTCAGGTCTCACATTCCAGTATGTCAAACTCAGTAATGTGTATTGAGTAGCGTGCAGAATTTTGATATCTGAACACTACAATATCTCGTTTGAAATGTGCCTTTCACATAATGATGAATATTATACTCTTTCATTTCAGACACGGATTTGAAAAAAAAATGTATTGAAGGACTCATTTTCTGCGAGTTTCTCATTATAATATAGGAATAGGACTCAGTTTTCTTCCTACAATTCAAGACATGTTTAGAATAGAAAAATGAATTGAAATCATAGTTCTCTCCTCCTTCCTAAAATCTTGCCAAATTACTGATCATGAAAACTTTCCATATCGTTACAGCTTTGTTCATAAGTTCAGCAATCAAACAACGATTCAAGACATCTGATGCGTTACAATATTGACTACGATGGAAGTTGAAATATATACAACTATTATATATATGTATATATATAATATCCCAGTTAACATTGACAAAAAATGATGGGGCCCACCTATATTTTTGAAGTAGTAGCGTTTCCATTACCATTTCAACAAACATTACTTCGATTTCCAATAAGGAAGAGTTGATTATCTTCCTTCCAATAGTGTCTGGGTAAAATAACATCATATTCATTCATATAGTGTTCTGCCCAAGGGCAGATCTTTCACTGCAAACTCAACTTTCTCCAACCTTTGCTATTTTCTGTCTTCCTCTTTATTTCCTCACAAGATCAAGACCATTTTTGCGCGAGTGTTCACAGATTTCCGGAGATCTACGATTGAAAAAGCGCGAATCGTAGCTCCGGGAATAACCGCCCAGTTACCAGCACTAGGCTGAGGCATTCAGTCTTGCCAATTTGGTGATTTTGTCACCATATCTGATGTTTTTGAGAATCCAATTGGTGCCAAAAAAAAATGCCATTCAGCGAGATGTCGAAATTCTGGCGTTTTTAAAGGAAGCCTGATGATAAATCTGGTGTTTTGGCCACAAAAATTAATATTTGATTTAATCTTTAATTTTCATTTAATTAACCTTAAATCTTAATTGATTGGGAAAAGGCTGGCATCACTTTTACTCAGCTTTTCAATTATTGTGTAACATCTCCATGTGGTGATTCCCCTCTTCTTCATCATCACTGTGTGCAATCGGCGTGGCTCAGTCGGCTGAAGTACTTGAGTGCCGATCTGAAGTTGCGCTAGGACGCGAGTTCGATTCCCGCTTGGGTTGAATAACTGGTTGGGTTTTGCCGAGGTTTTCTTCAACCGTAATGCGAATGTCAGGTAATTATGGCGAATCCTCGGCCTCATCTCGCTATCACCAATCCCATCGACGCTAAATGACCTTGTAGTTGATGCAGCGTCGATAAATAACAGACTAAAAACTCATCACTGTGACTGCATCACTCAAACTCACTGAATATTACTTGTGTGGTCATAAGCATGAGGAAACAGAGTAGGAACGATCAGATGCAGAAGTCAGTGCATCTTTGTTCTGTTTCATTAGCAGTTCGTTTTGTTAATTAGTTGCCGGAACATTTCTCTACAAAACAGCTTTTTCAAATTAATTACGGAATGTACATTATAAGAGAAGTACAGTGTGCAGTTGTTGCTGTTGGTGAAAATCCATTTTTTTGAACTAGCTACACTTGCTTTATCATTTCTAACTCTTCCACAATGTTGAACCAGTGTTCAGTGCAGTGTATTTGACCAAATCTACATATCGAAATAGAATGAAAACTGAAACACTTCATGCTGTTATGTGCATTAAATTCGGCTTGAAAAGAGTCACAAAATGCTGCCATAGCTAGAGTTTACCAGAAGATGCAGTTAAACAAATCGGTAAAAATTGGTTTGATTCCAACATACTTGTCTTAAATCATTCTAAAACAACGGTTGTACCATTTTCGTTAACATCTGTTGGTATGAAATCTCCTGATTCGTTCTTCTGTTTAAAAATTCATACATCCAATTGTTCTTCTACTAGTTGTAACTCATATTCTAAATAAATCTCCTCAAGTTAAGGTTCTCGGAATAATAATCGACCAACATGTACGTTGGGATAAACATGTTCTTTTTCTTTGCAATAGATTAAAGAAATATATTCACTATTTTGTCATCCTACGAAATTACTTGACTGTCCATACTTTACGACTGATTTACCTCGCATTAGTACAAGCTATATTACAATACGGCATTATAGAATGGGGTAGTGCTTATAGTACCTCCCTTATGCCAATAACTCTGATACAGAGAATAATAATAAAAATATGCCTTAATAAACCTCTTGATTATCCTTCAAAGCTGCTGTATTCAGAATTTAAAGTATTTGACTTGCATCAAATTTAGAACAATGTATTACTGAATTTCGTCCCGCGCCGTGGCGTCGCGTCTAAGGCATCCTGCCTAGGACTCGCGTTACGGAATGCTCGCTGGTTCGAGTCCTCATGGGGGAAGAAATTCTCATGAAATTTCGGCCAGTGTATGGGACCGGTGCCCACCCAGCATCGTGATTGGATGATCGTCCACCTCTGCTTCGGCATGTGGGCGTGAGGCCAGCAGCCGGCTGGTCGGTCTAGGCCCTTCACGGGCTGTAGCGCCACGGATTATTATTATAATATTACTGAATTTCGTACATAAAAACCGAAACATATTTGATTTATATTCACATAAATATAAAACCAAAAGATCAGACAACATATGCTTGACAGTTCCTAAATGTACTACAACTGTAGCATATAATCACAGTAGCAACTTTGGTCCAAGGCTTTATGACATAATAATAGATAAATTCCCAAACATACAATTTGTTAATGCTCCTTATTTAAAAAAATATATTAAAAATTGCTGTTAACAGAGAAAATTTAAAGTTCAATTATTGTCATGTGTTTCTTCTTCTTTTTTCTTGTATTACTTTTTACTCTGTTATTCAATAAAATGTCTTAACATTAACTTATAAGGAATACCTCCTGAGCACGAGTATGTAACTTACTCTTTCTGGGGGTGCTGGAGAGTTCTTATAAAAAAACCAATATGTGTCTTTGTTCTGGCAATAATGTATTATTATTATTATTATTATTATTATTATTATTATTATTATTATTATTATTATATACGCCTGCAGCGACAACTTCTCGAGATGAGGATGAAGTCTTTGAAGAGGAGGGAGAAGGGGAAATGTTGTAAATCTTACGATAAAATTATAATTTCTGAATAGTGGGACGTATCTTTTATTTGTATTTTACCACAAATGCTCACATGCGAGTAAAATTAATAAAAGTACATATTTTGGTGATTTTCTAGTAATTTTTGTACTACTGCCACTGCCATTACTACTACTGCTGCTGCTGCTGGGTTACATTTCACTTGACGAGTTGGCATCTCTGGAGGCAATCGACTCAGTTGCGGAGAACCATGGAAAAAACCGAATAAGGCAATCAGCTCAAGCGCAGTTGCGAAGGAGTAAACATGAGCACCATCCGCTTGAGCTATGTCAGTGGCTTATTTTTTATATGAAAAACGTAACGTGTTCATAATTCTTGTGTTCGCTTCGTCTGCGATGTCCGTCGCGCTGACCACATTACCCCATCCTTCCAAACTCTAAACTAGCTACGGCTTAAAGAACGTAGAAATTGTCATTCTCTTGTTCTTCTTTTCCAAGTCCTTCACACTTCTACACCTACCTAACTTGCCTCCCGTTTCAGTTACCTGTCATCATATCATAATCTCTTCACACGCACGCAATATAGCCGCATACTAGCCATACCAACACATAAGACATCATCGTATTCATCATCATACACAATCTCGCTCTCGCGCTTGTGGAATACCCTACCCAGTGACATCAGAGACTGTCGGAATTTAGTAGCGTTCAAAAGCAGACTTATTAAGCATTTTTCTTACTGCGTAGAGTAGGTTTAATTTTTACTAAATTAATAAAAATATATTTCTCTCTTCTTAACTTTTACAATAAACTGTCTAGCTTCTATTAATCAATTAATCTTATAGTACTTTGATTTTTATTGTATTTGTAAATTTAATATTAATTGTAATTATAATTGCAATTGTATTCTTAATATAGTAGTCGTAATCCCCTGGTAGAGGGGAAGAGAAGGCCTGATAGCCTTATCTCTACCAGGTTAAATAAATAAATAAATAAATAAATAAATAAATAAATAAATAAATAAATAAAATATTTATGAGGTCGAAGCATTGGTAAAACAGTTTTGACCACACTGTACTTGAGTTAGAAACCAGAGACTTATAATCATGTGGTCTCGTGGGAGATTGGCTCTTTAGCGGTTGACTATTCCGGTATCTAGTTTCGTCCAATATACAGTACTGCAGCAACACTGGAGACGATGGATAAGGCCAGTGTTATCCAACATCTGATCGCAGAAATGTCAAAATATCTATTGTACGTAATAATAACGATCCTCAACGAACGGTAATTAAGTCTACACAGTATAGTCTACGTCTACGACCTGCAAGGAATGGCCATGACAACCTCTGAAGCAGAGATGAGTGAAATACATCATCGCGACCACAGTCATGTCCCCTGGGTAAATATTGCTCACAGCATGATGTGAAGCGCGTCGACACACGTCCACACCTGTCTGTCAGAAGCAAACTGCGGTAAACTTTACTACCTACTCGAATTGAAGACATTAAAACACCCAGTTAAAAACTATTAAAAGCTTCAGATCAATATGCTTCAAGGAAAAAGTGGCATTTTAGGGCAGAACAATTAAATCTTCTCAGCTAATTTCAAGTATACTATCATAATATAAGACATATTTAAAGGAACTTTAGTTACGCTATGCGAAATTTGTGAAAATAGCTTAATTATAAAACTCACAAGATTTATTTGCTTATTATATCGTCTTTACAGTTTAAGCATGAACTAGAAGTTCTGATACAATGCTTTACATCTTGAAGAAGTTAATAACTTAAGTTAGTTTTCATTAACAACAAAGTATATGCACAGGCATTCGTACAATTCTCTCTTTTAATACAAATTAGATTTCAAATAAATTTTAATGGTGAATCTTTCTTATGTCCCAGCCACTATAGCAACTTGATAAAATACCTTGAAAATGTCTTGCATTTATAGTATTGAATAGTAGAAATTGATGTGATCACTGGGAGAGCTGTAAGCCCACCCAACCCACCCTAAATACGTACGTTACTTATATACGAAAATCATCGTGCGTGAAAGAAGAATACCGCAACAGTGGGTTTCAGTGTTGCCAACGTAGTAATAATACTACACACCTAATCAAACCTAACCTAACCTTTCACATAATACACACCTAATTAGACCCAACCTAACCTGTCACATAATACTAACCTGTAGTAACATTCCTCACATTTAGTATCATTTCGTTTTCATGTATTGCCGGCTGTGCCAATCACGTTGGTTTTCATCTAGTGGAAGTGGATCGTACTAATACTACTAATTCGAAGAAGACGCTATGGCGACTTTCATAATAATTACATTTTACATGTTTCGTGATATATTAAATGTGTTAATGTAGTAATAATTCTATGTATATGGTACAATAAGATTTGAAATGTGTTGTGGTTATGATAAAAGTTTTGAAAATTGGTTTATGCTCGACCATGCCGAAATGTAGTAATTATACACCTGGTAGCAGTCCTTTAATGCATGTCATTAAAGTACATCTATTCATTAAAGTTCAGGTTTTCGATTATTCTCGGATATGCAATCGGAGGCTGGAAATCCAATAGGCCTACTGTCGCAGAAGGTTGTGTTCTGTTACTATAATAATTAGCGTTAATTGTAAATAATATTCAAATAAATTCAATTTGTCATCTCGTTTTTCAATGTCGAATTCAATTTCAAGGTTATATCAAGACTATTTTTATCTCACTTACTAGATTATATCAAGGTCGTCGACATTCGTTTCCCGAAAAAAAAATCAATACTTTCGCGTCTGCGCACATCTCACAATTCATGAGGTAGGCTAATTGCACTCACTCACATAACAATAACATGAATATTTATGAATAATTTCAAGTTAGAAATATGGTCGAGCATAAAAAGTCGTATGAAACTTGCCTATAATGGTAATTAAGACGCTCGTATGAAAATTATGAAACTCGCTTGCGCTCGTTTCATAAACATCCTCGCGTCTTAATTACTACCATTATAGGCTCGTTGCATAATGTACTATTATAGCGCCATATTAGCAGTGATAAAAGTGTGCAATATTCGTTCAGTGGCTGGTGGATGCTCTAGATTGAACATTTTAATTGCATAGACTTAAGAGAAATAGATAGCCAGAAGAAATATGGTTCCATTTAATATCGTAGTCTATGAGGATACTATTCTGTACCTAATTTAAAAACTTACTCTTGACGGTGTAGATTGTTATAAGCCTTATGCCCATACTATTACAGATATCATTAATAATGTTGGTAGGGTGTGTTTTGGTATCTTAGCAGCAAGTGGCTAAAATTTCGAGTCAATGTGTGCTTTAATGAGTGAATAAAATCTACCTAATCATAGACATATAGCAAATTTATTAAACAATTATGTTTAAATAAAAAAAAATATTTTAAGGGGAAAGATTTACTCTAGAGCAGTGGTTCCCAAACTTTTTTGATCGCGGATCCCTTTCGACACGGAAAAAGATTAAGTGATTCTCGCACTGAATTAAATTTAATTAATTTAATTTAATTTAATTTAATCGTTAGATTAATATAGATAACATTTAATATCCCTACATACAGTATTTATATTCTGTACGTATTTAACATCGACAATAGGTCTACAACTACATTATTTACCATGCATAGCCATGAGTTCATAAACATGCAGTAATATTTATAAAGGGCATTTATTTTTTTCAGTAATTACATGCATAGACTGATTATAAAAAATTACTTTCAAATTGCTAATGTGAATAATGGTGTTGTTTCCTCGGCTCATAACTTACCCGGTATGACACCTCTGTAGCATTTTTAATAGTTGATTTTCACACTTTTCACCAATGTATTCTGACACTGTTTTGGCAATTCGAGTTTACGTTGAAAAATTGTATGTTCTTGTTGATACATTCAGGGTTGTTTGTTTCCAAATGTCTGCATAGCTTTGCGGGCAATAAAGAACAGTTACTTAACATTTTTTTTACATGGCACACAAAAGGCGTCCGGATCAATTTTATTGCCTATATACGTAAATCCAAGAGCCACATATGATTAATTAAATTTCTAACTTCTTTAGTGTGTTAATCCTTAGATTTACCTTGTTTCACTAATTTCGAAGTCTTGTGCTACATTGTCCAAAGCCTATTGGAGATCCCGCGCTATACTCTGGTTTTCTGTTGTGGGGGGGTTTCATGTTAGTGTCGAAAAGGATGTGTGTTTTGGAATTGAGTTGGGTGTTCAGGATATGATGTAAGTGGGTTTTTGTATGTTTATAAATTTCACATTGTTCTAGAGTGTCAAGTTTCCGGTTTTTTGGCTGGATGTGTAGTATTTTCATATCGTTGTCTATGTTGCTGTAGTTGTGGTTCGATTTTGTG
The DNA here is from genome assembly GCF_040183065.1 of Periplaneta americana. Lineage (NCBI taxonomy): Eukaryota > Metazoa > Arthropoda > Insecta > Blattodea > Blattidae > Periplaneta > Periplaneta americana. Next base: position 145,693,028 of record NC_091121.1, on the reverse strand, counting down.
ATGTGTTCTGCTTGCGTAGGATGAATTGGATGGAGTTACGCAATAATAGACAAACCGATAATTTCAAATATATATATATATATATATATATATATATATATATATATATATATATATATATATTTGCAGAATTCTGTTGATGGCAGGCTAATTTAACTCGGAAAAAATTAAGAATGCGATATCTGAATTTTGCTGCTATTTATAAGCAAAAATTCGTTTATTGCACAAAATTAATTAATTAATTTTTCTTTGAAATATTAATTCAACTTCTGACCTCTTAAAGAAAGGTTAACCTTTTTTGGTATTATTTGTGCTATTTCTTGTAATAGTATGAATATCATAATACTTCTTGGATAAAATGTTTTATAAAAAAATAAATTTATTTCAATGCCCAAAGCCAATATCTCAAAACAGGTTTTTGGCGCTTGGTCTGTAATTGCGTAACTCCGTCCAATTGTTGTCTAGTTTGGTTATGGCTGTAATATGTTCTTTGTAACGTGTTTTGAAACATTATAGCAGTGCTATTATAGCAGTCAATTAAAATGTTATAAATCAGTAGCTCTTCCACAACTTCTAGCCTATATGGAGCAGAGACATGGATTCCGAAACTAAGGGTGCTATTCATAGACATTTCGCAGCACGCGCTACGAGCATACTAAGCTAGCCTCGGCTATCCACTGGTTACTTGTACAGAATTCAAATCATATCCTATTGCTAACACTGGTTTATGAATACGAAAAACGCTGATCATCCACCGGAAACCCGCGCTAAAAATGTCTATGAATACGGCCCAAAAAAGATTAAAAAAACGTCTGGAAGCTTCGGAAATGAAATTTTTGAGTTAGTTGCTTGATGTAAAATTGACGAAACATGTAAGAAGTGAAGATATTAGACATCCAAAATACATCCAAACGAATTCAAGATCGCCGAAAGACCGGATGGAACATATCGACATGATGGATGAAAATCGGTTTCGAAGGAGAACTTTCGATTAATTTCCAAGAGGAGGAAGAAGTGTTGGTCGCCCTAAGCTGCGTGGAGCCAGCGATACTGAGTAGACTGAAACGGGTCTTCGACGACGACGACGACGACGACGACGACGACGACGACGACGACGACGATGATATATAAATTTCGGGACCTTGTGAAGAAACAAGCCAGCAATTAGCCACAAACTTAAAATTGTTGCGCTGTTTCAAATTCCGAAGTCGACTACTCCTGGTTAACTTTACCTTGACTTCGGAAGCATGAACTATACATTTAATAACGTTTGTTATAAGAATTTATCACATGAGGGACGAAATTTATTGTCTTGGATTTAACTTGAGACGATGGCACTGTCAGGCTATCAAGGTGAGGTCCAGTTCTGGTAATGCTCGTATACTGTGTGTTTGTGAACGGAAGTTCTTTCGACATTCACATAATAATTTAGCCGTTATGAGTACAACCTCTTGCAGGGAGAGGTAAGATAAGTATAATCGCTACTGGTGGATTTTCAACCTCGAAAATATCACAGAGATGGGCTCAGGAAGATTCCTAACGGTCACAACATTAATGGTAATTTCCGTATGCTAGTACTCATCTTCAACTGGGCGTCGTCCAATTACTGCCGAGGACAGACCACATACGTTAGCAAATCTTGATTCAGATCGTCCTTTGTCTTGCACCGGAAGTATTCCCGTAAGTTGAAATGTTTCTTAAACAAGGCGTCTCCGGCAATAAACAATAGGATTAGAGCACTGTTATAATTAAGGCCCGGATTTTTATGTTTTTAAATAATATTTTCCTGTGTTGGACATTGACAGTCCTGAAAATTCGTATGAAAATGTATCACATATAGGGTAAAGGTTGGTAATATTGTGATATGAGTAATATTGCGACAGTTCTTTTCGAGAATTTATTACAATTTTACTGAGCGAGAGGAAGATCGGTTTTTTGCGTCAATGTATTAACCTCTTCTGTCCTGTTGTAGAGTATACTAATAATTTTCTTTTAATTTCTTGCAGTGTCTTGGATACTTTTGAAAATTTCGAAAAATTAAATTTGATAGAAATGAAGATTGTCACTTTAGCAACATTTGTATACCAGAATTATAAATTAGAATTTAAAATTTTGGGGCCCTAAAAGTCAAAACTGTCCCAAAATTTGATTTTCTGTGAAGACTTGATTTGGGATTTTTGAAACCCCAGAATGATCATGTGACCGATTTTTTTATTCAAATTTTTAAAAATATAAATTCGCGACTGAAGAGCTTAAGGGAATGTTCATGGACAAGTTTCTACACAAAATCGGTCCTTCTCTCGTTCAGTAAAATTGTAATCAATTCTCAAAAAGAACTATCACAATATTACTCCTATCACAGTATTACCAACCTTTACCCTACGTGAATGTAATTCAGAAGTTTTATATTTCACATAAAAAAGCATATTCAGGCCATTGCTAAGAATAAAACCACATCTTTTGACGATTGTAGGCTATATAAATTCCAAATATTTAGGAATTTATTTGGCTTTAAATTGCATTCTTAAATGTAAATATTTCAAAAATAAAAGTGCATAAAAATTACATTCCTTCCAGTGCATCTTTCACAAGATAGTTTTTTCTCAACCAGTGATCCAACCAATTACTTTTCTTCTTCCTGATCAGTTTCAGTATCATTCTTTCTTCAACCACTCTTTCCAACACAGCTTCGATTCTTATTCTGTCTGTCCACTTCACACGCTCCATCCTTCTCCATATCCACATTTCAAATGCTTCTAGTCGCTTCCCTTCACTTCGTCGCAATGCCAATGTTTCTGCCCCATACAATGCTACACTCCACACAAAGCACTTCATTAGTCTCTTCCTTAGTTCTTTCTCCAGAGGTCCGCAGAAGATGCTTCTTTTTCTATTAAAAGCTTCCTTTGCCATTGCTATTCTCTTTTTAACTTCTTGTCAGCAGCTCATGTTATTGGTTATAGTACACGCCAAGTATTTGAAGCTGTCCACTTGCTTTACTGCTTCATTTATAATTCGTAAGTTTACCTTCTTTACTTTACAAGAGTTCGGGACAGATGAAGATATCAGTTGATAGACGACATTAAGATATATGGATCATATGAGGAGACAAAGAGTAAGAGAGGAAATAGGAACGAGTGGAGAATGCTGAGTTTTCAGTGAAAGACCTACTCTTGGGCAAAACACGATGAATTAATGAATTACATATTTTGGCCATCTATCTTATTTTTATCTAATGGCTCTTTCGATAGACAACGGTGGGAAAGCGCGCATTTTACTCTCGCTGACGGGTTCGAAAGATGAAACACGCCATGGATAAATATATAATAGGATGCGAAACTGCGGTCAGGCAGGGGGCTCAAATAAGATGGTCAGCGCCTAACGTCGTAGGTGGTGAACATTAGCACTACGTGTTGGGTAGGTACATTACTCAGAGTTCTCGATTTATCCGAGATATTGCTCAAGGAGACAAGATGGCAGACAGAAACTTGCTAATAAGTGAACATAAAGTGATACTACGTGTGTATAAGCAGTGTATGTTAAACAGTGATGTTTATGGACGTTGTAAAATAGTGTTGTTGAATGTATTGTAAAGTAATAGTAATATAATAAATTGAACTATCTAAGAAGTTCTTGCAGACTTTTCCATTGCGGTGTACAATAAATAGACTACCCAAAGAATACAATCCCAATTATCTAACCTTTTACTTTATTTTTTGTCTCTGTCTGGTTATATTTTAATTGGGTAGTGTAAAATAGATCGTCTCTTTTATCTTCCTGTTGGTTCCGGTAAGAATTTTCAATGGAAGATGCTGTGAGGAATAAAATGTAAATTTTTTATTTTAAATTGGGTTAGTTTTGAATATCGATGAGGGTGGGAGGGAATACTGTCTGCACAGTTTAACATTTTCGTCACCAGGTGCGCTGCTAAATGCATAGAGTAATTAGTTACTCTTTTCGCTACTTGGTGCGCTGCTAGATGTAATAACGCCCCTCCTCCCAACAGGTGGCAGGAAGATTAATTTTTACAACAGCGCCTCTAGTATGTGTTACGGGAAACTCAGTAAGTTTCGCCTCTTATTATATATTCATCCATGAACATGCTATCATGAAAATAACAAGTCTGTTCGAAAAGATTGAACGAAGGAAGGAAGGAAGGAAGGAAGGCGCAAACAAATAGCCACATATGTTTAACGGAAACACAGGACTACAAACTATGTTTGTTATTACAAGAGTCTTGGTTGGTGAAGACTGTATATCACTTCCTGAAAACCTAAGTGAGAATCTATTTGCTTCATTGTATGCTAAACTTACAACTTGTGGTGTAGAACGAACATTTTCGCGATGTAACGCTTTATTTCATGAGAATCGTCAATCATAACACCGGAAATTTGAGAACGGTCTTCGTAACGCAATGCAATGCCCAGTTATGAAGGTAACTGTAGGCCTATATGCAAATTGACTTTATTTAACTATTTTCCGCATAATTATTAATGTTTCAGCACATATTTTGTAGTAATACGTAACCTTGCAGCCTCCAGGGACAAAGCACGGTCCCTAATGATAATGCTAGCGAGATGAGTCCAGGGTCCAGCGCCGAAACTTACCCAGTATTTGCTATTGATTGGTTGAGGGAAAATCTCGGGGAAAAACTCAACCAACCAGGATTTGAACCCGGGCCCGCTCATTCCACGGTCAGGCAGGCTAACCGTTACTCCACAGGGGTGGACGATTCAGAATCGGTAACAGCGCGACAGGATTGAAAAGGCATATCGATAACAAAATTGTTGTGTACTTGCACTATGTTTTAGAAGCTTGTTCTGTCTATATTGACTCTCTCTTTAATATATTGCAGTCATCAACAGAGAGTATTTCAGGAGAATGGTGTTGCCATCAGACACATGGAAAACTTTAGAAAAGAGTTTTATTGTTAGGCGTGTCCATAAAAGTATGCAATTGAATGAAAATACTGCTTCTATTACTAGCACGAGCAATACTACCTTTTTCACAGTTGGATGCTAACGAATGTGATGTTAAATTACGGAAATATTCTGACAAAATTGTATGAAATAGTGGAGGTTGATATTAATGAAATAAAGATTTCCGTTTCTTTTCAACTTTTCAAATTCTATTAAACAATTGCTTCAACTATATTCCATTGCTATGGTATTGCGAAGTATTGAACTAGGTTTCTTCACGACAAAAACCGGCTCTGCCACATAGGCCAGTCATGTCAACTAATGTCAATAGGAGCAAGTGCGGGCTTTAGAGCTCAGGAAAGCCTGAGCGCTTTATAGCGGAAAGGAAAGAGACAGACGAGAAAGGTAGTATATGCCGCTTGGTCAAGCTATATTCAGGGATGGCCAGCACTGATTCAATGGATAAAGGTAAGAGAACTTATTAAAACTGTATCCATTTTAATTTTTAGATATGTCTGAGAAGTATAAGTGTGGTATAAGAATGTAAGTTTTAATTTTAACGTTCATTTTTCACAAGCTTGCTTTTTTATTCAAAAGGAATATTTTCTCAACTTTCCTTTTATGAAAAAGTGAAATTTTCAGATATGTTTATTTAGTAGCCTTACAGGTACTGAAACAATGTTTTCGTAAATCTAATACATCGTAAATATCTATTACTGAAAATAGTATATTGAAATTTTTGAAAATATTCGCATGGAAAATGTTTGCAAGGAAATTAATTAACAAAGCAACTACTATTACATCATAAAAAAAAGATATGTACCCATGTGTTGTAAAAATGTCAGTTCTATAGCTTCAGCAGATTTCGAGAAAATAATTTAATATTCTGATTATAGGAAGTTGCGCACTAACATCACCTTAAAAGCATAATGTGATAAGAATTTTGTTATGTAATATTTTAGTTACAGTTAAAACATATATCTAGGTAACTTTGCTTTGTATTATAATATTTTTTGATTAGTTTATTGATTACTTTTATAAGGCTAAAGGTACCATCAGTATCAATTTCAGCTTATGTCATACTCAATCTCTTTCCTTGGGATATCACTTTCTTTATGAATGATGTGTTTCATTCACTTAGTACAGTATAGTTGTACTACTAAGGAATTTATATGAATAATAAATAAGAAATCGGTGTACTACTTTTATTTTACAGGCAATATTGAAAATATCAAACAGAAAGAAGCCATATAAAAATAACGACATAAAATTTCACGTTCCGTTTGAAGTTTGTACACCACTGTTTTCTTAATCCAACAGGCTGCTTATTCATATACATAATCCTCCTCCTCTCATACCTAGCGCTTGATGCCCGTGCACGATGTCAAGGTCAGAAAAATGCGCTTGCTTTTACATCACCGACATTGGCTATAGATGAGAAAGCGAGACCCGGCATGTGAGCTGCGCGTGAGAGGAAAGAAAGAGCGATCAGAAATAGAGTTTGTTTCATGATGCTTAATATTAGTATACGAATCTATCGACACGGAAGTTCATCTCAAACTAAAACCCATCTTCCACCTCCATACACATTGGACATATCGCCACGGCACATGATAAAGTCACAGGACAGATGACTCCTCTACTGTACCTACTTGAATGACACATTGAACGGATCGATTACATTCTATTCAGTTTCACAAATTAACTACAATTGCAGTATAAGTCAGCAATTTATTTTATTCTGGAAATTGAACTTTAACACGCTGAAGGACCCGTATTATTTAGTAATTTATACAGCAGTCATTAACAAAATTTATACTATAATCCATACCAGTATTCTACGAAACTACATCTAAACGTTTTCTTCTGAACGTACCATAAGGAGATAAGATGTTAGTAGAATGGGTAATACATTCACTTTAACAGCGATACTAAAGCACCAAGCAGTGAGGAAGGGAGATGCACATAATATGTGCCGTATTACTCGGCTACTTAAGCAGAGCTTGCGGGTGGTTCTTGTGGATCAAAACGCTACCGATTAGCAAAGCTCATTAACCTCTGCCGTTGCTTGGTTTGTACTACAGATTCAATGCTTCGTCAGCTATATCTTGCAGCGCGGACTGGGTTCTGGTGGCGAGGATCGCCCTTCGATTGCCACAATGGCTTGGTTGCGCTTTACGCGTAAATGCATTAGTTAATGTTTTGCTATCGATAGCGATTCTGATAAGGTAAGCTTGTAAAACGGCTCTAAGGTGACTCCGAAAATGGTGAATATTGAGCGAGAATAAGGCGGAGACTTAAACATTGATAATTATGATGGAGAGAGAACCTTTTCCTTGGGGGGGGGGGCAAAGCAAAATCATAGAATCCCGATATAACGAGATTATGGAGGACATCTTTTACCTATAGCTTAACCTTGGTACAGTATACCGGAATACTTACTTACTTATTGGCTTTTAAGGAACCCGGAGGTTCATTGCCGCCCTCATATAAGCCCGCCATTGGTCCCTATCCTGAGCAAGATTAATCCAGTCTCTACCATCATATCTCACCTCCCTCAAATCCATTTTAATATTATCTTCCCATCTACGTTTCGGCCTCCCTAAAGGTTTTTTTCCCGCCGGCCTCCCAACTAACAATCTATATGCATTTCTGGATTCGCCCATACGTGCTACATGCCCTGCCCATCTCAAACGTCTGGATTTAATGTTCCTAATTATGTCAGGTGAAGAATACAATGCGTGCAGCTCTGCGTTGTGTAACTTTCTCCATTCTCCTGTAACTTCATCCCTCTTAGCCCCAAATATATTCCTAAGAACCTTAGTCTCAAACACCCTTAATCTCTGTTCCTCTCTCAAAGTGAGAGTCCAAGCTTCACAACCATATAGAACAACCGGTAATATAACTGTTTTATAACTTCTAACTTTCAGATTTTTTGACAGCAGACTAGATGACAAAAGCTTCTCAACCGAATAATAATAGGCATTTCCCATATTTATCCTGCGTTTAATTTCCTACTGAGTGTCATTTATATTTGTTACTGTTGCTCCAAGATATTTGAATTTTCCCACCTCTTCGAAGGATAAATCTCCAATTTTTATATTTCCATTCCGTACAATATTCTGGTCACGAGACATAATCATATACTTAGTCTTTTCGGGATTTACTTCCAACCCTATCGCTTTACTTGATTCAAGTAGAATTTCCGTGTTTTCCCTAATCGTTTGTGGATTTTCTCCTAACATACTGTATTGACGTCATCCGCATAGACAAGAAGCTGATGTAACCCGTTCAATTCCAAACCCTCTGTGTTATCCTGAACTTTCCTAATGGCATATTCTAGAGCAAAGTTAAAAAGTAAAGGTGAGAACGCATCTCCCTGCTTTAGACAGTATATCGGAATATGATCATTTAATAAAGGTATTGTAACGTACAGTAAAATTGTAACAAAGTATACCGACAAACACTCTCTCTCTCTCTCTCTCTCTCTCTCTCTCTCTCTCTCTCCCCCCTGCACGGAGGAGGGACTCGAAGGCTTGCACTGCAGCCTGAGGCTTATTGTGCTTACCACTCCTATTCTGCGAATGATTGGGTAGCCGAACGGCCGCGCTCTTGTACAAGTACAGTACGCCACACCGTACTTAACCTGGGCTATTGTACTATGGATGATGATATGTGAATTAATGATGGCGAAATGAGTCCAAGGTCCAACATCGAAAATTACCCAGCAATTCTGCTTCAATTGGTTGAGGAAAAACCCCAATCAAGTGACTTGTCCAAACCGCTAGTTTCATGGCCAGACGTGTAAACCATTACTCCACAGCGGTGGACCAATTTTACATTTACTTTATCTGTTTATTTAAAAAATCAAGATTTCATATAAATATGAATTCTAATTCTTTTATTTAATCTCGTCTTTAAGTTTACACATTATACCGGGATCACTTTTATTTTTTCTGCTTTGTTGTGCAGTATGTTGTTCATATTCCTTCTTCTTCACCTGCAGAGTTCTAACACATCAGTACAGGCTGTTAAAAAAAATTACAGTGCTTTCATTCCTCAAGTGAGGTGTAGAAATTCTTATGCATTCAGAAATTTAAAATAAATAATATAATCCAGACACATGGCCTGAAGACAGTAATTCGTCAACTTAAGCACGGAAATTTAATCATAAACAAAAGCAAGAAAAATATTTTGAATTCAATATTTTCTAACGTTAATACGAAAAAGATTTCGGCCAAGTTTGGGGAGGGACAGTGCCTCCCATGCCTCCCTATAACCACGCCTATTGGTGACGCTAATGTCGATGACAATGAAAGCTTAATGGTGATGAAGTTAGTGATGAAAATAAAAATGATGATTATAGACGGACTGAGTTCTCTTTAACAAAAGAGTGTAATCTATCTATTAAGAGTGAGTTGGTATTTTTGTTTTGTTCGATGTTCGATGTTTTGTCTTCGATGCTACTTACCCATTAGAGTTCCACGAAATGTTCATTTGGCCATTATTCAGTCTATCATTCAATATGGTATAATTGTTTGGGGTGGAAGTACAAAAATTAATCTTAGTCCGTTAAATTTACTACAAAAACGGATAATTAAAATTTGTTTGAAGAAACGTTTCGATTATTCAACTAAATTAATTTATTCTGAATTTAATGTATTTAATACTGAACAAATTTATAAGTATACGCTGTTAAAATTTTATCATAAAATCGTAATAAGTTTGTATTACAGATACATAATTATGACACAAGACGAAATATAAATTTAACATTAGTAGAACCTAAATGTCTCACATCTGCTGGTCTAAAGCATAGCATTAATTTTGGTCCTCGGTTGTACAATGCTTTAACGAAATTACACCCAGAACTTCTAACATGTAACCCACTAACATATAACAAGAAAATTAGAAACGTGTTAATATCTTCAATTTGATTAAATAAATTTATAGCCCATGTGTATGAATTAATCTACCTATATTATATTTGTATTCTATAATTTTGATATATAGTCCTACTTTCCACGTGCGATATTATTCTTCTCTAGTGTTAATATTATATTATATAATTCCATTGCCGCTGTAATTTAAATTTAAGTTCCTATTTTATTTTGCTTATTTATTTTTATTATTATTATTTTTATTTTCTATATTTCTCTTATATTAATATTGTATTATATAATTTCTGTAACTGTAATTTAAATTCTATTCCTATTTTATTTTATTTTATATTCTCTTATAGGCCTATTAATATTATATCTGAAGTGCGACCGAACACGAGCGCTGCTCATTCGGTCTCAAATTTTGTTAATACTACTGTATCTCATTTTTATATTGTTTGTATTATTTTATTTCTATTTCTCTTGTTTGTTTGTAATTATGTTCTTTCTTCTGTATATTTAAATTAAAATAAATAAATAAATACAAATTCACATTTACGAAAGAGTAATCTCTTAATGTTTTAGAATTTGTGAAGTGACATTTTTAGAGTCGTTAATAATTTTTCATGATTGCAGGGCTTCTGATTTGAAATCGCTCGAGGATAATGAAATTCTGTATTAGGAATAATTCATTACCGGTAACGATAATTGTATCATAAAAGTAAGTCGATATTGTAAATTTACTGCAAGTAAAGAGCCCTAATTCTGAATGAGCGAATCACAAACAATTACCAGCTATGTCTATCCCACGTACGAATTGAAACTCTGCTGGATTCTACTGTATCCTCACATATCACCGAACAAGGACTGTTATAAATTGCACCCTACAGACGTTCTACCCACTTAAATGAAATTCTCTATACTGTTGCATTAGTGTAGTTTACAGAGGTCTTATCGACAACCTATGAAGGAGACAGCAACCAACCAGCCAGTTAGTCAACCCCTCTGGTAACTCTATTCTTGCAGCGTAAGTTTATCATTTCGTAAACACTGGTTCCATTTCCAGATATATGACTAGAATTATACTTGTCCAACACTATGATACCTGTACATTGCCACTTTTCAATGACAGTAAAGGTGATATGGATATTCAATGACAGCTCTGTACTTTTAAAAACATTACTTCTTATAGGCCTATATGGTTTTTCAATTAACAACAAGAGCACTCCATGAACGACTGTCAAGATAGTTTACCTATATTTTTCCAAGTCGTGCAGGCTTTACGAGGCAAATAACAAGGAGATTAAAGGGGGGAATGAGAAAGACATCAAAGAAGAAGAGAATAAGTATGAGATTAAAGGAAGAAGAATGAGATGGAGATTAAAGCGGAAATGAAGACGAAAGAGAAAGTTGATTGAGAAGGAGATCAAAGAGTAAAACGAAAAGCAAACTGAAGAGGAGAACAATAACAATAATAATAATAATAATAATAATAATAATAATAATAATAATAACAATAATAATAGTTTTAATTAAGTTAAGACCATAGCATCTTTTCTAGCACTGATAATGTGCTAAAAGAGGAGAAGAACAATTATAAGGTCGTTAAGGAGAGAAAAAAATGAAGCGAACATGATAGTTGTGATGATAAGAAATATGATAACATCAACGAGGATAATGAGAATGAAAAGTTCGGTAATACTAATAAAGCTGTAACGTACAGGGACATCATTTTATTTTTACTAACATTTTTAATATTAACCTGACTATACCTTTGGATTAATGATTGAGACCCGGAAACACCGTTTGCTGCCTCCTTCCACGACTGGAGTTTGATGATACTGGCGTAAAATACAAACAAATCACTTTACTAGTTACAGGAAGGAAGAAAAGTAGTTCATCCATTTACGTAAAGTAGGAAATATCGCGATTTTGAGTGTGATAATTTTCATTAGGTTTTGTTTAATCAAAATACAGTACAGTATTAACAATGAGTGTTTTTACTCACGAACTGAGTTATCCATGCGAACGTATTCATTATGCAGTGTATATTATACTGTTTACAGCACATTAGCGTACGATATAGAGAATGAAGTTAAAATGAAAAATAATCATAGTATGGATATTTAAACACATTTTTTTAAATGGTGGCCGTTCATTTCGACACAGGCTTCAGTTCTTTTGTGCCTATTATCGCACTATAGAGTATTGTATCTAATTCCAATTACCAGGTTCGTTCTTCATTCTTAGTAACTCATGTTGAAATAATTCTGTACCTACTCTATAAAAGATTACCTTACGTACTGTAAATTTAGTCTTCACTTCTGTCCGACCCGCACAGATAAAATTACTCAGACATGCTATCTACTGTCTGTCCAAGTGGTTATGTCGCAGGATCGTAGAAAATGGGGGGGGGGGAATCACGTGAAAGTTAATTACTTAACGAGGCCCTTTTATTTAAGTTATTTTAAACAGTTGTATAATATTACGTAGACGTCCAATTAATTTCTAACAGAAATTAATGTTTTCAGAAAAGAGCTAAGAAAGCCCAGCCACTAGTCTTTACAGTGGAGCGAGCAGAAGCAGGTGGGGGAAATCGGGATGCGACATAAGCAAACGGACGACAGTACCTATGCGAAAATATGATTCAATATTGGAAGTTTTCGTCACTGGAAAACGCGAACATATCTCTGAAACGTACTATAATCACTAACTCAGTACTGCGGCCTTGGTTCTGTGTGGAGGAACTTCGTTAGTAGAGGGGGTTGGAGTGAAGTATGTTCAAACACTCAGGTACAATAAAAGTTGAAGTAGAAATAAAATGATGTCCCTGTATAACCCAACCAACGTAGAAAATTTAATAGGCCTATGATCACACAAAAAAATAATTAACTGATCCACTCAACGACGGACATGTTATCATATTTGTTACATTATTCAAGAGCACATAATGTAAATTATCAACTAGTGATGTAGAGTCTCAAAGAAGAATGAAAACCAAAGCACAGTAAATTATTACAGGTTCGTTGCAATCCTGCAGTACAGAGAAGATATTTCGAAAATGTGGGAAGCAGTCCAACTTTAGGAAGAACTCTCTGTACGTTGACTAGGTCACAGCATGTCCCAATCCAGTGCCAACAAACTTAAGCACATATAAAATTTATAATATGTTTTGTATTTGGTTCAATGTTTCTGGGGAACACCAAACCCACACTTCGGTAGCGATACCCATTCACTGGAACACGACCAGCACAGCTCCGTGCTAGCACTATCACGGTCCGCTGGCAAAACAGAATAGACTTCCTCAGTATTAGTCTCATTTCGAGACGTTTCCAAACCATAATTTGCATGAAAGGAAACTGAATAATTAGTAATACCCAGGGAAGTAGTGCCAGAGCTATGTCGTCTACCTTCCTTCATATATGCCTAGACTGTTCTTTATGCTACATGAATTATGAAAACATTCAAACTTCGCAACTTTGCGTTTATATGAACAAATGTCGTCTTACATAGAATGTTACTTACTTACAAATGGCTTTTAAGGAACACGGATGTTCATTGCCGTCCTCACATAAACCCGCCATCGGTCCCTATCCTGAGCAAGATTAATCCTGTCTCTACTATCAAACTCCACCTCCCTCAAATACATTTTAATATTATCCTCCCATCTACGTCTCACCTGCCCAAAGGTCTTATTCCCTCCGGTCTAATAACTAACACTCTATATGCATTTCTGGATTCGCTCATACGTGCTACATGCCCTGCCCATCTCAATTGTCTGGATTTAATGTTCCTGATTATGTCAGGTGAAGAATAAAATGTATTCAGTTCTGCGTTATGTAACTTTCTCCATTCTCCTGTAACTTCATCCCTTTTAGCCCCAAATATTTTCCTAAGAACCTTATTCTCAAACACCCTTAATCTCTGTTCCTCTCTCAAAGTGAGAGTCCAAGTTTCACAACCATACAGAATAACCGGTAATATAACTGTTTTATAAATTCTAACTTTCAGATTTTTTGACAGCAGACTAGATGACAAAAGTTTCTCAATAGAATAATAACACGCATTTCCCATATTTATTCTGCGTTTAATTTCCTCCCGAGTGTAATTTATATTTGTTACTGTTGCTTCAAGATATTTGAATTTTTCCACCTCTCCGAAGGATAAATTTCCAATTTTTGTGTTTCCATTTCATACAATATTCTGGTCACGAGACTTAATATTATGGGGTCCCTATCACCACGACATGGCGCGTCTTCAGGTTGCGGTTAACTTTACTGTACAATTTTGTGAACACAATACTACGGTAGTTATTACAAATTTTAAGTCATATCGTCTAGTTTTCCTACACTATACGTCATATAAATAATATTTCAACCAATTTTTGCGTCGTAAACATCATCCTATTTACAATCAAACAGCAACCATTCGCCTTGCCCTATTTATTTTAACACAGAATACTTACTGACACCGCAAACTTCAGAAGTTGAGAAAAACGCTGTGTTGTGAGCTTACCTGCCAAAAAGAAAAGAACATAGTTAGAATTAAAAGGCATTGGTAATTACCTGCTAATATTATATTTACAGACAGAGAAAATGACAATTTTTATAGGCACGAGGTATCGTGATGTATCTATGCCTGGATTAATGCAGAAAATTGCAATGTGAGAGAGGCATGTAGTGCCGTGCTACGGCCCTGGGATTTTTTAGTAGGTTATTTTACGACGCTGTTTCAACATCTCAGGTTATTTAACGTCTGAATGATTATGAAGTTGATAATGCCGGTGAAATTAGTCCCGGGTCCAGCACCGAAAGTTACCCAGCATTTGCTCATATTGGGTTGAGGGGAAAACCCCGGAAAAAACCTCAAACAGGTAACTAGCCGCGACCGGGAATCGAACCCGGGCCACCTGGTTTCGCTGCCAGACGCGCTAGCCGTTACTCCACAGGTCTGGACTCTCTGGGTTTTACCCAGCCTCTAACAGAAATGAATACCAAAGGTATTTCCTTTAGGTGTAAGTGGCGTGCACGTAAGATTGCCATCCCTACTGCCATTAATGCCGATTGTGTGTATAAGTTGAAACTGAATTCCCTCTAACGTGTGGCTTAACAATGGGGATGATCTGACCTTTTATTCAGTGTTTTCTCCACTTCTTTCAATACAGCCAATATTACAGTTCATAGGCAGTCTCATCTATATCTTACATATTTGTACATAATATATATAACGTAGTATACAGGTTGACCCGTAAGTTAAGTCATTCATTATGGTGGATGATTCCTTCAGCAAAGAGCAACAAAAAAGTGAAATGCCATTTTTCTATGTTTTGAATAGTTTTCCAGAAAAACGTGCATTTTAAAATACATTAATTACGAGATCGTGCAACACTGTAATCAGTACGGAGTGCACATTAGCTTGTGTTACTCCGAACAACCCCTTCACCAGCTTGTTTTGATTGAGAAGGGGAACGTCATTGCCATGTATATTGTTTTTAAAGTCATAAGAAAATACAGATAATATACAATTTAATTTTTGCGTTTTAACTGTGTCAGACAAAGAAGAAGAGTAATATAGATAGATGGATTTATTGAGTAATACTATACATACATATCTTTATATTATCATAGTTTTCTCTAAAATTCCAGTGCACGGGTCTTCTGACCGTACGTGCTTTGTACCTAAAACAAGTCCTACTTTGCAGGTTTCACTCCCCCCACCCACCTATGATTATATCCAACTACTCTCTAAAAGAATACACATATTAAAATGAAAATGGCACACAAAACATATTATATAATATATCCTAACCTAAAATAGACAAAAGTGTAGTAGTTGGGTAGATACTATTATCCCTTCCTCAGTTTGTGTCGCAAACTTTAACAGCTGAAGTTCTAATCTTTCTCGCCTTCAAGAGGAACAATCCAGTCTTTTGTTCGTATTTTCTATTCCCCATGAGGTTAAGACATGCAAGCGAACTCCTATTCTGACTTAGCAACGAGGGTGGTAGATATTTTCTCCGTCCATGTTCCAATTTGACACACTGTAATAATGAACATTGCTCATTTCACGTTAAACAAAATAACTCGAAATTTTTAAAATAAACAATTATATTTTATTGTAATTAAATATTCAGAAAACGCAGACAGTAAGATAAGCTTATTTCAAAGTAAACTGAAAAGATAAAGAAATATTTCCACTCTCCAATTTCAATTGAATATTTTACAAAATTTAAACAATAATCATGATTATTTCACGATGTAAAAACAAATTTTAAAACATTTAAATGTTTCTTTACACTGTGAGAAGTTACATAACCGCTAAACCCTACATGTCAACAATTTTACTCCGTTAAAATAATGTATGTATTTATTTTATTGGGTTATTTTACGACGCTGTATCAACATCTCAGGTTATTTAGCGTCTGAATGATATGAAGGTGATAATGCCGGTGAAATGAGTCCGGGGTCCAGCACCCAAAGTTACCCAGCATTTGCTCGTATTGGGTTGAGGGAAAACCCCGGAAAAAACCTCAACCAGGTAACTTGCCCCGACCGGGATTCGAACCCGGGCCACCTGGTTTCGCGGCCAGATGCGCTGACCGTTACTCCACAGGTGTGGACCTAATGTATGTATGTACTTAAACTGCGAGTGGGCAAGCATCCGGTGGCAGTGGTACAAACAATATAAACAATACACAATAAAATTACAATACACAATACAATTATATACAGAATACAATAAGAATATAATTATACACAATAATTACAATTAATAAAAATACGTATCTAAAATCCGGAAAAGCCACCAATTTTGTAAAATTGAAACTACAGAATGCGTTGTAGACTACTAATATACAGCCTCAACGTTCTATTCTAAGTTAAAAATTCAAACACATTAGAGTGAAAAGTACAATTGTGGCAAAAAGAAACCGGACCGACGGAATAATCAAAGTCCCCGAAATGAGCCACTGCGCATGCCACGCCCACATTCACAAGATAGCGAGTGATCTATTGAACTTGTTGTAGTTTCGACTGCTGACGTAGCCCATTTCGAAAGCCATTAGAAAATAAGCTGGTGAAATTCATGTTCTGGGAATAATAAGTTAATTAAGTAGTAAAATATCGCTGCAATCTAAAAATATTGGGAATAAATTTGAATAAGGAAGAAAAAAAACAAAAGTTTCCTTCCCAGGCAGAATTCGAACCACGAAAGTCTTAGTTACCAGTCTATCGTGAGCTCTGGAGTGAACAAGGCTCTGAAATCAGCTACAAGAGTCGGTCCGGTGTTTTTTGCCACTACTGTACATATTTCCAACAACTTGTCCCTTTTACCATTTTTCGCTGTCTGCACTAACAACGGAGTTTGTCTATATCGCCCGAGTTTTGAAGCACCCTGTATAGATACCTATATAGAAAATGATTAATTTATACTTTTATTGTGCATAAATCGGATTGAATTGTTCACGCAGGTACTGAACATAAACAAATTCATAAAATGATACTCGTATATGGAGAGTTATTCTTGTGCAGACATATATGATATACCGAAAACTGCTTTTTCTGGTCTCAGGGATTCTGAAAAAGTGAGAAGACATAGAAATGGGTTTTCGCTCTATTACTATCCTTCTCATTATACTTGGTCTTTTAAGAAATTAAAAATACAACTCTGTAAGGACCTTGTATTCTCCCTTAATTTAATCTAGAATCGAAGTAGTTATAACTTGACCATTAAAGTTTTATTTCCTTGCTCTCAGTAAATGAACTCCAGAGAAAATTATGAGAAATTTCCTCACTATTCCTCCCACTGCTGCAGGCGTCGCTGCAGGCCCAGTGAGACTGCAGAAGTGTCGTACATTCGACTGACAAAAGTTCTTAACAACTGTGAAAATTTTACACTTTCACAAGGTTTCCAAAACTTGTGGAAGAGAACGGAACAGTATTAACATTGTTACGTTTCTGCTGTCGGGAAGGGAAGTAGATACAAGAAGTCCGATGGGAGTGAAATGCTCACGACTAATCCAACCCGCCTTTAGGTTTAATGTCACATATTATGAAAAGTTCAAATGTTCTAACGCAGCGCGGTGACCAAATTGGGTATCGTCATTACATCGTGTAATCAAAGACATTCATACTGGTAAGGGGAGTTTCCTGTACATTGCTCTCTCTTTCGCTCACGTACTGAAGGTCAGGAGTATCGGTACCATGTCGCTCTACAAACCCTCTGTCTCTCAAAATTAATACCTCTCCTAATTGTACAACTTTGATAACAGGTCACTGTAATATAAAATCATATTTACACAAGTATAAAATTAAAGAAAATCCTATGTGCACTTGTAATACAGCAGAACAATCAGTGGATCACCTTATATATGAATGTAAATTAATGGAGCAGGAAAGAGAAACTTTGAAAGCAAAAGTTCTACGGTTAGAAAATTGGCCAGTCAACAAAAATAAACTGATCTCAGAATATACCACAAACTTCATTAAAGTTGCTAATAGTATAGATTTTAACAAGTTACAACGAAAAGAATAATTTGTATATCCATCATCTTGTAAGAAAGTAACTGTAATATTTAGTTAACGTAGCATGTATACCAAGATAATATCATTGCATGTAATATTACTCCATAGTAATGGAGCATGCCGGTTGAATTAAAAAAAAAAACCCTCTGTCTCTACAAGCAGGAACAGAAGGTTTCGTACAGAATGGGAAGCGGAATTTATTCGCTGTTCTGTCGGAGAAAATTTAATATGTTGCTTTGCTTTACGGTTTAATTAATAGCAGTAAATAGAAGCGACATTACAGGGTATTACGCTGAATGCACAGGCATAATAGGTATTATTATTATTATTATTATTATTATTATTATTATTATTAGTCATCAGCAAGCCTACATCTTCCCTTGAAGGACAAAATAATTCTACTACGCTATATCTCAATATTATTTATATATTTTTAATCTTTTGATAAGTAATATCAGTTATTTAATAATGATTGATTTAATAATAATAATAATAATAATAATAATAATAATAATAACAATACTGATAACATTATCAGTAGCAGCAGTAGTAATAATAATAATAATAATAATAATAATAATAATAATAATAATAATAATAATAATAAAGTGATTGAATATTACGTGCTAGTGCAGTAATGAAGTGAGTTATTAAACTCCAGGAACTGAAATCAGCCTTCAATCATCGACATGAAGAGAAAGATGACATAAATAAATGTAAGGAAGCCAGCTATCTAGTGGCGAACGAAATGGCTCGTTATCTTAAGCCTTCCAACGTAGGAGAGTTTTATAAAAGCGTAAATGATCAAGGTGGCTGAAATAATTTGTCGAATGAAAGTTGTTAATTAAGTTTGAAAAACTGCGCATTTCTCGACTACATATCTAAAAGAGAATTCAGGAGACTTCTGATTGTATTCATGAAGAATATTTATATTTTAAAAAAATTGTATATATTTTTTATTGGCTATTGATGACAGTAGTGACATTATTGGTACAGAAAAGCTTGCGATTTTTATTCGCGAAGTTGATGAAGAACTCAATGATAGTGCACGAACCACCACTGGTTTGTTTTCATGCCATGTACCTCTCCCACGTCTCCTTACTTCTCAGTCTCTCGCGTGTAGTCACTGCCGTTCGAGTTTTGGTCACCGCTGTTCTAAGGCTTAATATTAAACTGATATCAATATTTAGACGTTTCACAGTGACAGCTAAATTGTTCAAGGTAACGCACATTCATGGCTCCTCTTGGGATGAACACTAATGTCACAAGCGCCGAGAGACTTTGTTTCGTCAATATCGAATAAGTGAAAAAATTTTCGGCCTTTTCATTTTACTTTACGGTTGGCTTGCCTCATTCGATCATTACGAGGAGTATGACCCTGCGGTGGTGTTTGTTGGGAGAGGGAGGTGGAGGTCAGGCAACAGTTAACTCTGGCCGGATACGTAATTGAGGAACAGTGTAAAACGCGAACCGGATGCACGGCTACGCAAAACTCCCCTCCGTGCCTCTACAAAACACAACGTCCAGTGCAGTGGCGTGAAGTTTATCTCCTATCAAGTTATTAGTGATCAGGATTCTGATACAAAAAGTATCGCATGTACATGGATATGATTTTTTTTTCTCTTCGTCCAACTTGTCTTCAGTCATATTCTCATTTTCTTCCTCTTAAATATTCTCCTTATATTTCTTCTCTTTTTAAATCTCCTTCTCCTCAGTTATCACTAGGGGGCGGATGTTGATGAAAAGTCATCTTCTTATTTTTCACATTAAGACGATGCCTACTAATATAGAAATCCTTTCTATGTTAATATCAACGTAAAAAAGTAATTTCTTATATTGCATTTTTTGACGTTTTCGAACTAATAGGTAATTTTTATATTTTTTTGGCATTTTTTGGTCATTTTTAATACTTTGAAGAACTTTTAGATCATTTGGAATGCACTTTACTTTCTTCTTTACGATAGGTCTGTTAAATCATTTTCTAACCAAATAGGTCAATAGTAATTACTAGACTTCGTTGAATTGCCACACGCAGCATGCAATCAGGTTGCCGATGTACGGTAGTATAGAAGAGGTGAGCGACCTCCCGGTCTCGTAGTATAAGCAGTTCATGTTAAGAGTTATGACAGGTCCAAATAGATAGATAGAGCAGCTACAGCTAATGTAGCACTTGTTTTTACATTACTGTGGTTGGAATAGTCAAAGCTTAACATTTGTTCAGTGCAAACAAGAATTCAATCAAACATACTACAATGAGAGTGTTGCTGTTCCAAATAATTGCCCCTGGAATACCCTTACCCCCGTAGCCAGTCTTGACCCGTTGGGGAACATGCTGGATGCTGTTAATTATTATGCAGAACATTACGGCAAAATAATGGAGGTAATTGATGCACTGGATAACACAGACAGTTCCGCTGTTGCAGCTATAAAATCATTGCCTTCTGAACAGCTATTGGAAGATATTCTGTTCATTGATTCTAATTTTAAAATCGTGTCCAAAAGCATCATCCTGTTAGAATCGTCTAAACTACAACTCTCAGAAGCCCTTAATATAGTGGATAAAGTATCACAAACCGTTATCCAAAATAACAATTCACTAATTTCAGAAAAAGTGAAATGTAAGTTGAGGAACATCATTGCTAAAAATTCTGCCTATTCACAACTTCGTATTATAAATTATGTACCATCAGGTCACGACAAGACGTCTGAAGTTGGTATACTAAAAAGTAGTGACTTTCCGTTCTTCAAATATGTACGTATTACATCGTGTGATGTTGAATGTACATTTTCCCAAAATAAAAACTGTTTAAGTGATCATCGGAGGGGGTTAATTTGCAGTCGCTCAAAATGTACGTAACTCTTCACTGCAATGCACATATTCAAGGATGATGTGACTATCTTACATTAGATTTTAAGAGTTAATGTATCTCACTATAAAACAATTGTGTATTTACATGTTTAGACATTTTCTACTTCAATGATCATTCATTATATTTCTTGAATGCAGGATACAGGTTTTATTGTAACCGCAGTATACTGCTCAGTGTTTACATTAGAGGCATACTCCATCCTTTGCACGCCCCCTTCTCATACAGTCTATACCGCGCGCGCAGTAAACCTTGCAATTCTCGTGGCAATTCCACGAAGTCTATATTTTTTAGTAATTACCTACTGAATAAGTGAATAACAGTGAAGTTTGAGCTTTGTAGTTTGGAACAGACTCTAAAGTCCATCCTTCCTGAAGGCTTCATTTCACACAACGGAAGTAATATAAAATGCTTGACAGCAGCTTAGTTTAAGTGAGAACTTTGACCGCTACTGTTCTTTGTCGGTACGAGGGTGTCTTTAGAATTTATGTTTGGAAAGGAGGAAATTTTCACCGTGTGCTGGAAGTTGTGTCCTCAACATGGTTCGGAAGGGATGTTTACTGTAGTAGACAGTATTTTTAACAAAAAGATTTCAAGGATGCACGCTGCGCCCACAATTTGTTTTGTCAATCACACTCCCTCATCTGGAAGATCTGATAACAAAAGAGAAGCGCGGAAGGAGGAGATGGAGAATGAACGCTCTGACATGGACCACCCCTGATTGAAACACAATGTAAACCCTCATTAAAATCCAAATTTTTCCCTTAAAACTTTCATTTTTTGCATGCCCTTTTCCTTTATCTTAGCCAAATTCCAGTAAGTTGCCTCCTCTCTCCGAGATTTGCAGGGCAGTCATTGAAACAAGGTGACTATTTTTTAAGAAGTTGTTATGCGAGTACGGTGAATAATATTTAAATGGCATTTTCTTTTAATTTCATGTCATTTTTCAATTAGTTTAAGGGCATTTTAATGATAATTTTAAGTAGATTTTTTAGGTCACCAACATCCGCCCCCTGGTCATCACTGTTCTTCTCTTTCAAAATTATTATCTCCTCAACTTTTTCTCTTCAAATCCTCCTTCAAAGTCATCCCCCATTTATTCTCCTTCTCACTGTTCTCCTCTTTAATTATTCATTCTATTCTTATCCTATTAAGTCTCCTCATTCTTCTTTTCTTTCAACTCCCCCCTCTCTCTACGTGCACGTTTCTTCCATTTAATCTCCTCTTCCTCCATTTCATGCTGCTTATCTTTACTTTTTTATAGGACTTTTTTTACTTGGCTATTTAAAGACACTCTATCGACTGCGGGGTTATTTAGAATTGATGGAAGTAGTGATACCGAGATGGTATTTGGCGAGAGGAGGCTGAGAATTCGCCATAGATTACCTGACATTCGCCTTGCGGTTGGCGAAAACCTTGGAAAAAAGCCAACCAGGTAATCAGCCCAAGCGGGAATCGAACCCGTGTCCGTGCGCAACTCCGGATCGGCATGCTTATTTTTAATATCCTTCTTTTCCTATTCATGATTCTACTCCTTAATCTCCTTTTCCTCCTATTTCTCATCTTTGTTTCCTCCACTATGCTTCAGCTTGCGTTACAATACATAACACTGTACATAAGCTTAATGGTGTAAATGAAGGGTTGAGAGCCATAGTGGGCCAAGCGCCATTTATTAAAAACGGACAAAGCAAGGTTTAAAGTTAAGTGAATACCATAGTTTAATGAAAATTGACATGTCATTTAGTTTTAATGTGAATACTTTATATTACTTGTTATATGTTTCATTAATAACGGTTGGAGATGACTTTGGTTTACTGGCAACATCTGAAGATGATTTGCAATGGTCAGTACATAATTTAAATTTAATAGCTCAAAAATATTCAATGGAAATATCCATTAACAAAACAAAAATAATGGCCTTTTGTGGTAAATACCCAATACCAAGCAAAATTTGTTTAAATAACACAATTTTTTAAAGAGTTAATGATTTTAATTATTTAGGATATAAACTTTCTTTTGTTGAAAATTTGTATTTACCAGAGAAAATTGTAAAATTCATCAAATCAATGGACATCATTAATAGAGTTTTAAAACCTTCATTCGTACAAAAATCAACTCGTACTCGTCTTTATCAAATAATAGCTCGACCAGTCTTATGTTATGGGAGTGAAGCGTGGACTATAAGGACAAAAGATGAAAGCAGACTAACACCTTGCGAGATGAGATTCATGCGCCGAACAGCTGGCTACACTAAATGTGATCGAAAGAAAAAGAAGATATCCTTCAAGAACTTAATGTGTCATCAATACTCGAAAATATCTCCAGATATCAGTTAACCGGGAAGGAACACGTCTCAAGAATGGATCCCTAAGGCAATAATGAAGTATCGTCCAAATGGGAAACGGTCACTTGATCGACCCATGAAAAGATGGAAAGAAAATCTCTTTTTCAGGCCGTAACAGTTTTCTTTTGGGACTAGTACTTGACAGGATGATGATGATGATGATGATGATGTTTCATTAAATTATGGTAAGCACTTAATTTTAGCCCTTGTTTCCTTCGTTTTTAATACATGGCGCTTGGCCCACTATGGCTCTGAACCCTTCAAATAATGGTTGATCAATTTCTGTATTATAGTAGTAAAGATTAAAAATATCGAATTGTAGTGTAGCCTACTTAGTGTAAATAAATTTAAATTCTAAATATTAATGTAATTGTTAAAGTGTTCCGTGTTTTGTTCCGCTCCGTTTTACGACACGAAGAGTCATGTGAGCCGTCAGTCAAATCACTGGAAAAGATTAAAAAAACGGGCTCTCAAGTGTTGTCGGAAAAATTCAGCTTTAAAATGGGACACACTCAAGAACAGGAGAACGCGAATTCGATTATGCGCACTGTTCAAAACATACAGAGGTGAGCCTGCCTGGAGAGAAATAAAAAATAGGTTGCAACCGCCAAATTACTCTTCAAGGAACGACCACTCATATAAATTGAGGGAAAGAAGACAGAGGACGGACACTGGAAAGTTTTCTTTTCTCAATCGTACTATCAGGGACTGGAATGCTTTACCTGCAGACTTACTAAAGGCTTTACCAACAACCAAAAACGTATTTAAAAATAGACTTTACTAATAGACGGTAATTATACACAGTATGTAAAGGATGTAAATGATATTTTGTTATTGAAGTGTTGTATCAGTGAAGAATTATGTTCTGTCAGTGAACTGTGTTGTTTCAGTGAAGTGTGTTGTGTCAGTGAAACTTGTTCCTGTCAGGGAAGCTTTATAGTTTATAGTGGCAGTGCAAAGTATTTGAACAGTGAAATGTTTTTGAAGTGTTAGTGAAATCAGGATAGAATCAGTGAAATGTGTCGTAGTTCCAGTGCAGTGAGTGAGTTGACAGCAAAATGAGTGTAATGTGAAAAGATACTTGTGCAGATATGAACATATCATACTCGTGGGTTTTAGTTCGAACTTAGATTTAAGATACAAATTAGATTTAGTTTAAATGTTATTTTAAGTGATCGTGCTTCATTTAATTTAGGATATTCCCTTATTATTATTATTATTATTATTATTATTATTATTATTATTATTATAAGAAATTATTGTTCGTATTAATTATTTGTATTAATTATTGGTATTATTATTAACTGTATTTTTAATTAAGTTTATTATTGTCATTATTGAGTGTAATTAGTTACCACTGCCACCGGGTATATACCCATTGCAGTGTGAATAAATACATACAAGTGCTTCGCTTGCTAGACGCACGTGCATCGTCCAATAAGAACCCCAATAATACACTTAATCTTGTAGCCTCCTGAACAAAGTACGGTCCCTAGTACTAACAATACAAATTGTATTACACAGAGAAAATTTAGAAAATGGACTTCATTCAGCTCGTTACACACAAATTTACTGCATCGTATCACCGTCGACTATTAAACTCGTTCAAAGATACTGGTTTCGACTAGTGATGGAGGGAATAAATTAAATACCGATATGTTGATATTGCAATATATTGCAAACATAATTTCGATAAACGATATATCTCGCAGAAAATATATCGATATATCAAACGATTATCGATATATCGCTATTCCGTAAGCAAATTGCATTTTCAGGCGTACATTTACTGTATTACAATAAAATTGCTTAAATTTTAATATTCCTTTTTACCATTGAAATTAACATCATAACAGTCAAAAACTCATTTTGAAACACTACAAACAATTCAAAACATTCATACAATCAATAGACTTTAACACATTATAAACATGAATACAAATAAGTACAACACATTGTAAACATGAATCCAAATAAGCATACAATTATAAGATTTTAAATTCTGGATCTGTGATGTAAATTCAAATATGACTCCGTCTATTGCAATAATGTATTGTTAAATGACTGTGAACATGTATGTAACGTAAAAATAGCATATAATATTAAAACACTTTAACAACGTTGTCTTGTAATGTATTTAAGCATAAGCCTTATAATTGGCTAGCTTATCCATTGTATAGAGTAGAAAATTTTATTTAAATTTGTGGATTTGTAATGTATAATATTTTAATTGTGAATTTGTAAGGTGCAATTTAAATTGTGGATTTGTAATGTATAATATTTTAAATTGTGAATTTGTAAGGTACAATTTAAATTGTGGATTTGTAATGCATATTTTTTTTTAATTTTGGATTTGTAATGCATAATATTTTGAATTGTGAATTTGTAGGGTACAATTTAAATTGTGGATTTGTAATGTATAATATTTTAAATTGTGAATTTGTAAGGTACAATTTAAATTGTGGATTTGTAATACATATTTTAAATTTGTGGATTTGTAATGTATAATTTAAATTGTGGATATGTAATGCATATTTTAAATTTGTGGATTTGTAATGCATAATATTTTAAATTGTGAATTTGTAAGGTACAATTTAAATTGTGGATTTGTAATACATATTTTAAATTTTGGATTTGTAAGGTATAATTATAATTTAATTGTGGATTTGTAATGTACTTAAGCATAAGATTTATAATTGGCTAATTGATCATATATTGTGTAGAGTAGATAATTTTATTTATTTTAATTTTTGGATTGTAATACCTATTTTAACCGACTCTGTATATTGCAATAATGTACTGCTATATGAATATCAACTATGAACTGTAAAATATGTAACATAAACATAGCATGTAGTATTGCAAATCTTGTATGCAATGGAACATGCTGTTTTAGCACAATAAAGAAGAAAAAAAAACAGTCAAAAACATAAATGTAAAATTGTAACAATAAACAATACATTTTCAATACCATATGATATAGGTTCTAACCTAAATAAAA
Source organism: Periplaneta americana (assembly GCF_040183065.1). Lineage (NCBI taxonomy): Eukaryota > Metazoa > Arthropoda > Insecta > Blattodea > Blattidae > Periplaneta > Periplaneta americana. Next base: position 145,666,498 of record NC_091121.1, on the reverse strand, counting down.
CTTATGGTGGAGACAAGGGAGCTGAAATGATATATTGTGAAAGAGGTAAGTGAACTCTACATAGTTGAGTAGGCCTATGTGATATTGGAACACGATTCAATTATTATAATGTTCTATAGGATTCAATCCAGGACACAGATATAATGCTCTTTTCTACCTAATACGTAATCATTTTTAATTGTAAGTAAACAGAACTTGTAATTATTTTTAAATGTAAGTAAACCGTACTTAGAATGTTACAAGTTTTAACAAACTTCACAGTTGATTTGATACAATCCTTCTATAGTAAGTTCCCATTGTAAGTTATTGTTACACTCCAACATTCGAAACAACAAAGGTGATGATTATAGGGATAGAATTTTTATGCAATAAAAGATATAAGAGAACAGAATGTCAGCACTAGGTTGTGCATAGCCAATTAGAACAAGTTATTGAGTACCGTTGCACAATTATGTAACTGTCCACCTTCAGTAGCGCCATCTCTCGGGAATTATCGGAGTAATCTAGTGTGGATTTTGTTGTATTTGATAATGATAACTTCACAAAAATCGATAAATTTATGAGAAAACCGATATATTATACTATATATTGAATCAAAATTTCGATATCGATATATCGCTATATCGAAACGAAAATATCGGTATTTCGTAAAAACCTATATATCGTTCCCATCTCTAGTTTCGACCCACAAACGATTAAGATTATCAGTGAAGTTTTCCCGCCGTTTTTGAATGGTATTTCATATGTTAGACTTTACGCAAGGTCCTACAATTCCTAGAGAATAAAAGTCGAGCGTTCTGGTCAAGCAGTAGGGCCTACATTTCAGATCCACCTTTCAAGATAACGTATAGAATGTTGCGACACTTTTAAAGGCAACGGAAAGTAATTTTGAAGTGCCGAGAGAAGTTGTTTAATTTACAAAACTTTGTTCCTTTTGACACCGCCTACGATTTCACAGACTTTGTAATAAACTCACCAGAACACTTTATAATAGATAAGTATCGAAGGTTTTCACACGCCTCTGGCGTTTCACACTTTGCTCATTTTCTTGCGCTTTTCCAACCTAAGATTGAGGATGTGGCGGAATTCACGTAAAAGTTCGACGTGATGACGACTGTCTGCCTAAGTCAGCAAAGGATATCTTTTGGTGACACACGAACATCTAGGCAGAACTGAAACTTTAGATAATGGTGTATCTCCAAATATTATTCGTTACTCGTACTGAAATCCAATTAGTGTCCTGTATGTTTCTGAGTTACTTTAATTAATATTTGTTGCAAAGTACTGAGGAAACTCAGGCCACTACTTTAATCAGGACCATCACCGTTTCGCTTACTCGGATCAAGTTAGGCATACACTAAAAGCAGGCAAGATAGGTGTGGACAGCTTCTTGAAACAATGTCGGCAATAATGGAATGAAGCTCCGACATATCGACTATCCGAAACGGTAGGTACAGAAATGATAGAATACGATATTTAAAAAAAGCCAGCTTTACAATATCAATGCTAGTTTCATTATTGCTAGCTGGGTCATTCCATACAAGAATATTCCAGCTATATCATTAATTTTTTTGGGCTTTTAATATTATAATGTTGTTATGAAAATAAATTAAACTCCCAACTATGACCGCCATATCATTAATATTTTAGTCATACGGATGACTGAAAAATGGGTGACAGTTACATGTTATACATCATTTAAAATATTCTAGACACCCTATATAAAGTGTCATCGAAACTAAACAGATGCCATTGTAAACCTGAATAACTATATTTTAATACCTTAAAGACTAATCCGAATAATATTAAGGCATGCTCATAAAACACCTCATTGAAAAAAAAAAATAGTTTTATATTCGAATGCAACAAATTAAATTCAGAAACATAGACATTACTGCGAAGTGAAGAGAAACGAATAGAAGTATTTGGATGTGGATATGGAGAAGGATGGAGAGTGTGAAATGGACAGAGTAAGAAATGAAGCTGTGTTGGAAAGAGTAGATGAAGAAAGAATAATGCTGAAACTGATCAGTAAGCGGAAAAGAAATTGGCTGGGTCACTGGCTGAGAAGAAACTGCCTACTGAAGGATGCCCTAGAAGGAATGGTGAAAGGGAGAAGAGTTTGAGGCAGAAGAAGATATCAGATGATAGACTACATTAAGATATATGGATCTTATGCGGAGACAAAGATTAAGACAGAAAATAGGAAAGACTGGAGAATGCTGGGTTTGCAGTGAAAGATCTGCCCTTGAGCAGAATACTATGAATATAATAATAATAATAATAATAATAATAATAATAATAATAATAATAATAATAATAAAGAGGAAGGCAGAAAATATGGAGGCCTGGAGAATGCTGGGTTTGGAGTGAAAGACCTGCCTTTGGGCAGAATACAATGAATGAATGAATGTTTCAATATCAAATACTGATCCATGTAGAGTTCACTTAACACTTTCCCATTGTATCATTTAAGCTCATCTTACCTGCAACATAATTTTGATTTAGGTTAGAAACTACGTAATAATTATGGTATTGAAAATGTATTGTTTATCGTTCCAATTTTACATTTAATCTTTTGACTTATGTTAATTTCAATGCTAATAAGGAATAGGCTATTAAAATGTAAGTTTATTGTAATAAATGTACACCTGCAAATGTAATTGCATTAGTATCTATTAATTTGCTAACGGAATAGCGATATATCGAATCGTATGGATATACCGATATATTTTCTGCAGTACATATAGTTTATCGAAATTAGGTTTGCAATATATTGCAATATCAATATATCGGTATTTACATTATTTCCACCACCCCTAACCACAAGGTAATCATATTCATATTAATTAAAGGCAATATAGGTTGTGCGGTCTATTATAGTTTGTCATTTTCATTTTCCTTCATGGGTTCGTATGATTATTTACTATGAATATAATTTTGGTATTAGTTTACATTCTCTTATTACTATCAGTCATACACTCCAGCATTATCTCCAGATATTGTTATTATTATTACCATTATTATTATCATTATTATATTATTTAGTTATGTTTATAACAGGGCAAAGCCCCAATTACGACAGTACAAATAGAATTGGAGATAACATGAAAAGAGAGATAAAAACATATTATATAAAATATGAAAGCCAGAAGTGCAAATACAAGTGAAAAATGAGAAAAAACAGACAAATACATATTACGTAAATAAAAGGCACATATAGATATGTAATTGGAAAATACAAAATAAAAAAATGAAAAAAAACGGATAAATATAGATATCATAACAAAAAGATGTAAAATGTAGCTATAAATGGCAAATTACAGAGTAACAAATAGATAGCAATACTATTTAAAATCAATTACCTTTAATATTCTAATATGAAAATGTTCATATTTCATGTAAGAAATGCTGAAATATAGACCCCATGTTTTACATATTCAATTGAATTTTGAACACATTTTGACACTGGTGAATTTTTATGTGCCGAAGCGTTTGGTTTTTTATAATATAATAATTAAACGTGATCTAGTTTTAAGCTGTATTATTATTATCATCATCATCATTATCATTATCATTATCGTTATTATTATCATTATCGTTATTATTATTATTATTATTATTATTATTACTATTATTATTGCATATGTAGATTGCAGTCACAAAGTCACAAGGACTAAGATTCTATTCGAGAATTTTACAGAGTCATAATGAATGTTCTTTGTCATGTATCCAAACCTGATACTCTTTAGTGGTAGAAACATGTTTTGTGAAACTCCCGGTAACATTTTGTACAGACCGACAGTGATAAATGGTGTGATGGTACATAATATACGCGTTGTACTTATTTCAATTATAATCGTTACTATTATCATTATTGTTGAAGTTATTGCAAATGTTCACTGTTGGTAGTGAACCTAAAAACTGCTGATATGGTGTTTCTTAGGAAATCAGCTGTCTTTCATACAATATAATGATGCATCTAATAAAATTATATACAGTAAATAAAACTGACATAATTATAACTGAGAACCTGCAAACACGTATTGTTAGTTGGAGCACACGTAAGGGCATGAAACGCTACAGGTCAGTACGATAAGAATTTCGCTAGATACTTTCGAGATCTGTAGATCTACTAGCAAATTAAATTTTAGAAATGATCGAACGAGACTGTAATACGCCCAAAATGTTGTTGATAATGATACACAACTGATGATTATCACATCACCATCATACCACCATCGCTATTAGTATCATCATCATCATCATCATCATCATCATCACCATCATCAACAACAGTAATCTCACTAGAGGTTTTGATTTAGCTAGAGAAAATCAAAACTCGAGTGGGATTTAGTTGACTATTACATGATTAGAAGAAATAAAGTGCTCTAATACCATAAAATAGATACTGACTTGCTAAAATTCTTTTCACTTACGTTATCTTCACCAGAACGTTTGAACGGAGCCGCCATTTTCAGTCGACTATCTATGCGGGAAACAAATGACGATCACAAAACATGTTTTATAGTAGGTACCGTAAAGAATGTCCAGTTTGAAATGTTGACAAACAAAGAAACAAATAGGCCTACTAGTGAAGTGATGAAAACAAATGCTGGGGAAGTGATAAAATTAAACAAACGCTAGGGAAGTGATATAATAGTGCGATAAGCAGCCATGATTGGTTGAAAGATGCTCTTTCGTACCGTCTTATTGGTCAAAAGTAGTATTACGTAATAAATGTGTAATAATCAGCGTAAATGTTGGGTAAATCGGTTTTAAACTAACATAATTATACCCAATTATTAGTCTGGACTAGAGATGGCAACGATATATCGGTTTTTACGAAATACCGATAATTTCGTTTTGATATATCGATATATTGATATCGAAAATTTGATTCAATATATCGTATAATATATCGGTTTTTTTATATTTGTTTTTGTTTTTGTGGAATTATTATGAATAACAAAATCCACACTAGTTAACTCCGATAATTCCCAGAGAGATGGCGTTAATGAAAGTGGACAGTTACATATTCGTAAAATCTTGAAATATCTAATACAACCAATGCTTATCTCTGATTGGCTGGTCTAGAATTCGAATTCAAACTATGTAATATTTAATATTATGAGATTGATGAAATGCATATAGAGTGTTATTTGGGAGGTCGGAGGGGAAAAAGACCTTTAGGGAGGCCGAGACGTAGATAGGAAGATAATATTAAAATGCATTTGAGGGAGGTGGGATATGATGATAGAGAATGGATTAATCTTGCTCAGGATAGGGACCAAAGGCGGTCTTATGTGAGGGCGGCAATGAACCTTCGGGTTCCTTAAAAGCCAGTAAGTAAGTAGTATGAGATTGATAAGGGAGGTTTATCTACTACTGTTTTAGTATTAATGTTCTCCAAGGCAGGAGCAACTGCCACTCTGAAAAGGAACCTTTTGACTTCAAAACTTTTATTTCTATGTTTTTAAATGGAAAGAGAAACAAGAATATTGTGATATTTATTTCAACACTAATGTTACATTTATTCACAACAATAATGGCTTTCTATTTCTGAATTTAAACACTCCCGTCAACAATGGGCATTCCACTCCACACAGCAACACAACATTCGTTATTGCACTCCACAGACGACAATGAGAATTCACTTGGATTATTGAGAACAACAATGTACTTCTAATTTCAACTAACGTTCACAAAGCACTACTGTTGTCACGCCAGGAGAAGGCGGCTGAAGTACTTAGACGGGGCGGAGGGGAAACAGTCGCGCATGCGCACCGCGCTGTTCACTACAATATTCCTGTTTCACAAACATCTACTGCACGTGTCTATGAATCTTTGCGACTTTGTGAAAATAATAGTGGAGTTTTTACTGTAGTGTTTTATTAGTTTCAACAAGACAATTGTTTTCAGTATACCACAAATCTTGCATTGCTTTAGTTATCCTTTGCTTTTCGTGTTAATAGTGTTGATAATAATACGGTTAATAGAATTTATGTTATTGTATACTGTTATTTAGGTTTATAGCAGTTTTTTGTTTATTGTAAATATGTCGACAAAGAGGAAACAAGGATTGACAATCTATAGCGAAGAAAGGAATATTATTAGAAGTGAAAAATAATTCTGTGATGAAGAAAAAGAACAACAGTACCTTTGCATTCCTCTTACGAAACCTACAGCAAAGGTAGAAAAGTACTCTAATCTATCCACAAGAACAATACAGCGTATAAGGAATGAAATGAAAGACTGCACAGAAGAAAGTGCGTTGTCGACACCTGAGGGAGAAAAAAAAATGTAAACGTCCAGACTACCGAAACGCAAATGTAGATGACTTCGACGGGAGATTGACAAAAAAGATATAATTCAGAATTTTTACTTGAAAAAGAAAGAGGGCCACCGGCGTAGCTCAGGAGATAGCTTTCTCATCGACAACCGTATATTTATTATTTTATTGGGTTATTTTACGACGCTGTATCAACATCTAGATTATTTAGCGTCTGAATGAAATGAAGGTGATAATGCCGGTGAAATGAGTCCGGGGTCCAGCACCGAAAGTTACACAGCATTTGCTCGTACTGGGTTGAGGGAAAACCCCGGAAAAACCTCAACCAGGTAACTTGCCCCAACCGGGTTTCGAACCCGGGCCACCTGGTATCGCGGCCAGACGCGCTGACCGTTACTCCACAGGTGTGGACTCAACCGTATACATTCGGATATATCTGATATGTCTCTAAAGTCTTGAAAACCATTGACTTCGTCAACATTATCAACAGGACTGAAATACACAATAAGTTTCAAATATTCTCCAAACAAAAAAATCCTGAGGATTGAAGTCGCGTGATCTGGGAGGCCATGGTGTTGGTAAGCCAAGACTGATTCAGCTGTTGTGGAAGCTTGTGCTTAAGATCTCTCGAACGTTTAAATGAAAGTGAGCCTGTGCTCCATCATGCACGTACCACGACAACTGCCTTCCTTAAAAGCACAAGATTCAGAACGTCGCGCAGCTCATATTAGAAAATTGAAGGTACGCGGGACGAAAAAGTATGCCTGATAATAAATGAGGTTGCAAATGTACGAGAGGTGTTCAGTTCATGACCACAGTGATGACGTATCTTTGAAACGGTTAATTTCGGGACCTATGTTTATTAGAACTTTTGTCTAATTTCTTTACCCTCTAGTCACCCCTGCATTCTGTACCTAGACTTTCAAAACATTCTGTATAGGTATACTGTATGATTAACGAAAGATCACCACTAAATGTATGGTATACTGACAAAGGCTGGAGAGGAATGCGTAGTATGGCGGGTTTAGGACCTGCATAGCCAGAGACCATAACCGGCGTGCAACAAATTCCATCATGGGTTCACAAAAAGCTTCACTAGGGATGATCCATTAGCCCACCCGGTAAACACCTCTATATCCCTCTCTATAGTAGGCCAACCTACGATAATATTCAAAGTAATGTCATTTACTTTTAAAAATATGTGAACTGTATATTATAGTGATTTCGTCAATGTAGGTATCTGTACAATAATAAACAGATCTACAATGGACACACAACGTTGTGTTTGCAGTCCGCCCAGTTAGCTCTATTACAGTGCATCTCCCTTCACACTAGCCGGCCTAAGTTCGATTCCAAGCAGGGTCAGAGATTACCGTGTAAAATTTCTACCTAGGGAATAGGAGAGGCGGCGGTGCACAACTTATAATCACTAGATTGTGTACCAATATGCCTGGGTTAAATCCCAAATCTCTCCGCAGTGAAACATTTTTTTAAATTATGGTTTAATTAACGACGCTCGCAACTACAGAAGTTATATCAGCGTCGCCGATGTACAGGAATTTTGTATAACAGGAGTTCTTTTACATGCCAGTAAATCTACTGACTTGAACCTGTCGCATTTAAGCACACCTGGGTCTGGATCGAACCCGCAACCTCGAGCACAGAAGACCAGCGCTATACCGACTACGCTACCCAGGCAGACTCTCCGCAGTGAATGTGAAGGGAAGGCATATGTTACTATTGAATACTGATTCGTCTGTCGGACGGAGACGTTAAGGCTGGCGGCCCCCTTTGAGCTTTTCGACAGGAGTAGTCTACGTGCCGGCACTGGGTTTCCCCTTCTGCATCATCATCATTCTCACCCATTCCCTGCACTGCACTTACACATACACTCATCCTAGTACACGACATAACTCTTCATTCATACACATTATGCACAGCATGCCCGCCGAAAATGAGTCTGTGTTGTGCCATCTAAGCGCAATATGCGGAACTCAAATCACGAATGTGAAGTGGGTATGCATTAAATACATACCTACATACACACGACACAATGAAATGCAATAAAATACAGTACAGTACAATACAATGCTATACACACATAAGTACTGTACATACATACCATACATAGCCTACATACATACATACATACATACATACATACATACATACATACATACATACATACATACAGTCGTCGTCGGTAGCATAATTTGGTATCGCGCTGGCCTTCTATGCTCGAAGTAGCGGGTCCGATCCCGGCCGAGTTCGATGGCATTTAAGTGTGTTTAAATGAGACAGGCTCATGTCAAGAGATTTACTGGCATATAAAAGACCTGCTGTAGGACAAAATTCTGACACACCGGCGACGCTGATATAATCTTGGCAATTGCAGTTGCAGTGGGAATATATCAGAGTCTCTGTTACTCACGCATAACTTTCATAATAATTGAGTCTCTGTCTTGCTTCATCTTCCTGAGAAGAAGTAGATATAGGAATGTACTAAATTTTTCCAATTCATATACACAAATGAGACTTTATCATTGTAAACTTTGCTTGAAAGACGGCATGCATTTTGAGAACGAAATTCCTGAGCTATAAAAATCAATATCATTGAAATGTATGCATATAAACTTAATCATTATTTCCGTAAAAATTCGACATTTGCCGTTAAACGAAGAGGAAGACCGAGATAAAGAGAAAAGGGGGGAAAAAGTTGACTGCGAAGCTCGTCCTTTGCGAATACTTATGGTGGAAAGCAGGGAAAATGGAAAATTAGAGGGATGAAGAGATATAAAGAGAAGGAAAGAGAGAAATAAGCTAAAGAGCGAGAGGATGGGGGGAAAGCAGTCAGCAGAAAGGGTGAGTATATAGACTGAAGTGTGCAGGGTACTTTTTAATATGAAAACATTTTCTAACCGCAACAAGGTTTTACTCTCTCGTGCTGGAAACTAAGACCATGCATTATAGAGCACCAACCGGAACGCACCGGTTTAGCATACAGGAGATTCTCTATTCGAACGGAAGTTGTGTAAGCAACTGGAATTCAACATAAGATAATGCGGAATTATTATAAGTTTGGTATGAAAATTATACAAATATAGTGCATCGTTTCAAGACACTACGACACTACATTGTCAAGATTAGTTAAGCCTCAAGCGATTCAGCACCAATTAAGGTACTGTGTTCATTTTAAATCGGCTCCTTTGCACTGTTACGCGAGTTCAATTTTCATCCTTAATGCAATCGTAATAGCAGTAATAACACAGTCTAAACAATATTTCATAGAAGTTGAGAGGATGCGAAGGCATTTCTTTCCCCTTTTACTTGTCCTGAGTCCGTCATGAGAGACCGGTAGCTGTTACCTCTTATACCTGCACCCCCCGAACTGTACAAACTAGAAAATAAAATATTAACTAAAGTACATAAGTGAATATAAATTACAGTGGCACAGATGTTTGACAATTACATGTTTCAGTATATTTTAGTGTCGTTCTTACAATATTTTCAACTAATAATTAAATTAAGAAATGTCAGTTTGTATTATGAAATCGGGGGGGAGTGACATAGTGCAGATTGTCCCATTGTGTATGTTGTAGAGTAGCAACTGGCAGTGGAGAAAGCATTTATCTTCTGCTGTCAGTAGATGTTTAATGTGCCAGTTGATATAAACAGCAACAAAATGAAATATAAATGCTTAGTATAGACTATCGAAATATAGACTACCGGTAAATACTTTCAATAATAAAATGTGTCACTATTTTGAAAGTAATTTAGATGAACGTTAGTAAGATGGACAGTAGAATCTTCCCCTTCACTAATGGTAGAGAGTGTGAGTAGAGGGGAAAGCCTATCAACCAAACTGAAATGGGGAATAGTATATACAGTCACGAAGCTCAACACGTAGTAAATATGCATCCATAGATAGTTGCTAACCACTAGGACCGCTAATATCGCCTCATTACAGACAATGCGAAATAGTACCGGCACAGTCTATTGTTTCTAGCACCCTCACAACTCAAGCTTCGTGACTGTGGTAATAAGAATTTGTCATGCACTGGTCTCCATCGCCGGCGTGTCGTTGAGGATGAAGAGAGGGGAAACGGAAGTGACGGGACAAGAGGGCCTAAGCTTAAGGGGGGGAATGATGCGAGATTATGATGAAGATAAGGGAAGACTACATTAAATAATATTTGTTCCGCGGGTAAGGGACGCTACCTTAAAGGTGCACTGTGCTGATGACCGCTGGTGTAGGAGGTTGGGTTGCACAGACTTGAACCCTCCAAAACGCATACACCAGGCCTACACAAGGTTTACGCTCTCCGAGCCGGCTCACAGCTCATGAGCGGAATGCAGATATTAGCTGCGCTCTGTGTAAGGGTGGACTGGAAGAAGGGATGATCTCGTACAATATATACACAAAAGGAAGTACTATTACGAGTGCTTATGAAATGAATTCCCGTTCAGTGTTTCCAAACTATCTTGGACTATTATTAATTAATAAAGAAATATTTATTTTACAGAAATAATAGAAATTCTATAGCTACTTAAATGTACAATATCATTTTGTTACATTTTTATTAGTACATCAAAACGAGGTTTTATACTGTTGGCAGCTGAAAGGAACAGTAGCCTACTGATCGTAATGAAACATCAGTTACAGATGTTCGATGTCTGCCTTTATTAAAGTTGATTACAGAAAATAGTTGCTCACAAATATAAATGTTAAGCCGAACATAGCAATCATTTTCACAGCCAGCCTGTGTAGTCGTGGATATTATTGCTAATGTTTAGTCTTGTAAAACTCAACCAGGCTAGTAGTATTATTCAAACGATCTTTAGCCCTTAGGTCACATTGAAGATGAATAAGTTCGTGCTGTAAATCGTTAAATGTTATTAAATACTTAAAAGGTCAAAATATAACATTGTTCATAAGTGAAGATTAAAAATAATGGAGATAATTATTACAGTTGTCTGAACACTATTTATTAATAAAATAAATAAAATAATAAAACTGGTTAGAAACCATACATGTTTCGGGGGCTATGCTTCCCCATCTTCAGTGGTTGTACCACGACTGCAACAAGAGAATGGAATGTATAAAGATCTTGAATATGCTACAAAATTATAAAATTTATAAAATACTAAGTCTGAGACAATATCGTTAAAAAGTAAAATGATCTAATGTATTGAATTGAAATTTCATTATAAACTTAATAAAAAAATAAACTTGAGAATAGTTATTAAATATTGTTAAATGATATCTTATAGAAGAAATATATATAATACAATTCTGATGATACAATATAGTATAAATCTTAAGTAATACTAAATGTGACCTAAGAATAATGTTAAAATGTCATATTATTATAGAATATCAATGACAAGATGTGAATGTTATTCATTCTAAAATATTTGGAATTAAAGATTAACCATCAATGAAGTTAAAAACTGATGTTAAGAATAAAAAAAAAAACAGTTTTAAAAATAGAACTTATGTTCTTATACTATAAGTACAATCAGAAATACTTTAGAAGAATGGACACTACTACAATTTAGATGCTGAACTCACCTACGGTGTAGATGTTCTACCGCGTGACGTATCTTAAAGAGGACTGACTATGCTAAAGAGCAAGACAAATAATACGTAACCAATACTACGTTGATCTCTTTTTTGTTCGAACCGGAAGTGATGTAGAGGTCAAATAGGATATTATCATAAATAGCTTTGTCATTCAAATTATGAAGGTTAATAAGCTTATCTTTATAAATTTCTATTGATTCCAATATATTTAATAATTTGCCTTTTCTGTTGGTGTGTAGAACTTCCATATCGGAATTAATGTTAGTGAAAAAATGTTGACTGTTAAAAATATGTTCACTAAAAGCTGAATGCGAAGCTTCATGAGATATATTTTTGTGTTCTTTGTATCTTATGTTAAAGTTTCGGCCAGTTTGACCTATATATGTTGCTTCGCATTCTGGAGATTGACATTTCAGTTTATATACACCTGAATTATTGAATTTGTCAAAATTTGTAATAGGACATTTATTAAACAAAATTTTGCCTAAGGAGTTGTTTGTTTTGTACGCTATGTCAAAGTTAAGTTTTTTAAAAATGGAGGCAATGTTATGAACATATGGATTTGTGTAAACAAAGCTTACGTAATCCTTCTTCTCTTTATTATTTGACAAATGGGTGTAATTTTTTAACCTACTTTTTCAATTGGTTTGATAAATAATTGTATCAACTATTTGCCTATTGTAGCCATTGTCTGAAGCTATAGAATAAATTGTATCTAGTTCCTTGTCATAGTCTGATATGGACATAGGAGTATCCAGTAATCTATTGATTAAGCTATATAACCCTGCTTTCTTATGTTGAATTGGGTGGTTTGAATGACTCGAGGGACTATACCAGCTTTTTTTCGAAGAATTTCGACGGCAGTTTGCTCTGCCAACATCTCTGAGGATGGTCTAAGGCGAGTCCTTGGCATCAACCCCTTTGATTTGATTACCCCCTTTGATTTGATTACCTGGTTGGGTTTTTCCGAGGTTTCCCCCACCGAAAAGGCAAATGCCGGGTAATATTTTGGCGAATCCTCGGACCTCATCTCATCTCACTACATCTCGCCAAAATGTAAAAAAATTGTACAAAATTGTAAAAATTGTAGAAAATTACTAAATTGTAAAACTATAAAAATTTGTAAAAATTGTAATTGTAATATTGTAAAATGTTGACATGTTCCACATCTTAAAGCTTCATTGCTCATGTAAGATCTATGGAATAAAATAAATGAATGAATGAATGAATGAATGAATGAATGAATGAATGAATGAATGAATGAATGAATAAGGGATGACATTGTGATAATTGTGTTAAAAAATCCTGCAACACCTAATTAATCACATGGTACCACATTAATAGCAATTGTAATTTTCCACGCCCTTTTCTTTGTTTCCCTTCTTTAAAATTTAATATCCATGTTTACATATGTATATTAATTTTTTTTTAGGATATACTGAGTCCTTATGGGCTACGCTCAATGGGGGACAGTTCAATATTATTATTATTATTATTATTATTATTATTATTATTATTATTATTATTATTAATGCATTGTTTTCTGTGTTATTTCATATCCTTATGACTGTATATATATATATATATATATATATGTGTGTGTGTGTTTATAAATAAATCTATGGAAAAAAATGGGGTATGAAAAGATACATTCTAAAGTGAAATCGTCAATAAAAATATTTTGGAAAATTTTCATGATTTACAGTGCAGTCTCCTCTTAAGTAAAACAATACTGACAATATAGGGGCAACGCACATCAAATCATCACAACAAGACTTCGGTCTGCAACTTATGACGGAAATTGTCGAGGGAAGCGCACCTCTTGAATTTTTAAGGAAATACGCTCCTTTGCTAAGTTCAGCACTGTCAGCTAGTTCTTACCATAATAAGCTTTAGTTTGAAATACTTAAAACGTGATCTCATGAAGAATGGGATACAGCATTATATGATGGCTGCTTTAAAGGCACTCTATAAACACGAGGTCATGTTTACTAATATGAAACACGACACAGAGAGAGAAAGAGAGAATAATATATTCGGATGTAACATTAATTCCTCTCGCATTAAAATGGAGAAACCCACATAAACCTGTTTTTTTTGTAATGTGTTGACTTAAAAGTGAATGCATAGAAGGCAGCATAAAAATAGAGTCCGTGGCGATTTATTGTCGATTTTTATTAATAGAAAGTGTACAGTATTTCTTCCATGTATTGTCTCAAAATCAGGTAAGGCTCATCACAGCCTTTATTATTAATAATTTCAAGTACTGTATGAGAGTATGCTATAATTTCTAGTACCGGTATAAACCTATACTATCTGCAAGGCATTTATAATTGCATTCCAGACGTACATTTCTCGTGGTTTTAACATTATCTGTGAAATTAAAAATCAGTAGCGCAGCGTGAGTTTCAACAACCTTTCGCTCTCTCTTCAAGCTAAACCAAATTATATTGCAAAATTTTTAAAATTATAGCCCAAGTTTTATTACCTGTTTTTTTATTTTACTACGTTTGCTTACTATGTGTATTCATAATAATGACACAAAAACTGACATCAATAACGATTGGAAATTTAGCATTTCAGGCATACAAATACAGTCTGATCCGTTTGGGTATGGACAACACAGGAACGTCATTTTATTTTTACTAACATTTTTAATATTAACTTGCCTATACCTCTGGATCAACGCCGTTTGCTACCCCGTTCCACGACTGGAGTTCGATGATACTGGCGTAATATACAAAAATATCACTTTACTAGGCATAGGAGGGAAGAAAAGTAGTTCATCCATTTAAGCAAACTAGGAAATATCGCGCTTTTGAGTTTAATCATTTTCATTAGGTTTTTGTTTAATCAAAATACAGTACAGTATTAATAATGAGTGTTTTTACTCACGAAATGAGCTGTCCATGTGGACGTATTCATTATGCAGAGTATATTATACTGTATACAGAACATTGGCGTAGAATATAGAGAATGAAGATAAATTGAAAAATAATCGTAATATGGATATTTAATCACATTTTTTTAATGGTGGCCGTTCATTTCGATACTGGCTTCAGGTCTAATTTGCATATTATCGCACTATAGACTATTGCACCTAATCCCAATTACCAGTTTCGTTCTTCGTACTAGTAACTCATGTTGAAATAATTCCGTACCTACTTTATAAAAGAGTACCTTACGTACTGTTAATTCAATCTTCACTTCTGCCCGATCCGAAAAGATAAAATTACTCAGACATACTATGTACTGTCCGTCCAAGTGGTTTTGTCGTAGGATCGTAGAAAGGGAGGAAATCACGTGACAGTTAACTACTTAACAAGGCCTTTTTATTTAAGTTATTTTAAACAGTTGTAATATTACGTAGACGTCCAATTCCTAACAGAAATTAATGTTGTGAGAAAGGAGCTGAGACAGCCCAGCCACTAGCTGGCGAATAAAAGCTGGTGGGGGAAACCGGGATACGACGTAGGCAAATGGACGACAATACCTGTGCGAAAATGATTCAATATTGAAAGCTCTTTCGTCACTAGAAAACGCGAACATATTTCTGGAACGTACTGTTTACTATGACCGTAAGGCTACTACGACTGTATATGCGGTCTTAGTTCTGTGTGGAGGACGGTTGAACTTCATTAGTAGAAGTGATGGGAGTGAAGTACATTCAAAAACTCAGATACAGTAAAAATTGAAGTAAAAATAAAATGATGTCCCTGTATTAATTTATTATTATAAAGCTATTATGATTGTAGCAAAAATTTCTTGCTTGTTATATTATGATTAAATGATAGGAGTTTCCATATATGACAATCAACAATACATAATCTGAAAGGACAAATGAAAATCGTAGATGATTACAATGGTTACTACAAATCAACAACGGGCACAATGTGTTCTTTGGTATGCTAAATTTGAGTGTGTTAAAAGAATTCAAACGAAATTTCGACGTGAGTATGGTGTGCGTAAAGTACCTAAATACGATTCTTTAATGTTGTGGTATCGAACATTCGTAGAAACAGGTTCTCCGTTAAAAAAAAAAAAAAAAAAACATGCGCGAGGTCGCAGACGAAACCCAGAACGAGAAGAAGCTATTTCTTGGCTTGGTCCCCGAACTCCCCAGATCTAATCCCTCCTGACTTCTTCGTGTGCGGTTTTGTTAAAGACATTGTCTATTCACAGAACCCCAGGAACATTGATGACCTGAGAGTAAAAATTAATCAAGCTTTTCAACAAATCACCCTCTTATGTTACAACGGACATGGGCTGAATAGCATCATCGAGTTGTGCAGGGTGCGCAATGGGGGTCATGTTGAGCTTTGAGGAATGTCCTATCTTTCAGTACTGTATGCATAATAATAATAATAATAATAATAATAATAATAATAATAATAATAATAATAATAATAATAATAATAATAATAATCCGTGGCGCTACAGCCCGTGAAGGGCCTACACCGACCAGCCGGCTGCTGGTCTCACGCCCACATGCCGAAGCAGAGGTGGACGATCATCCAATCGTGTGGTTAGCACGATGATCCCCTCAGCCGTTATAGCTGGCATTCGCAACCGGATTCGCTACCTATCGTAGCTCCCCAAGTGCATCGCGATGCTGGGTGGGCACCGATCCCATACACTGGCCGAAATTTCTTCCTCCATGAGGACTCGAACCAGAGCGCATTCCGTAACGCGAGTCCTAGGCAGGATGCCTTAGACCACGACGCCACGGCGCGGGACGCTGTATGTATAAAGTTTCAACAAATGAAGTTCAGTAGTAAATGTATTACGGTGGTTATATTTTATCCATACCCAAACGGAACCTCCTGTATTATAAAATCTTACGTAGAAAAAAATGACAAGGGATTTTTAAGAAATCCATTCCATTGTGCCAAATGTCTTTATCTTGTTATCTCATTATCTTAACAAGTTATACGTCCTGTTCGTATCACAGACTGCCACACACATTAAAAATTCAACCAAATTAATTGTTCATAAAATGTGTATTCAAATAACTAGAGGGTTCTTTATAACATAATGTAGCATTCATTTAACATTCATAACGCATTTCTGTATGTGTGAGTGCGAAAATTTACTTAAAATAGCCGTATGAATATCGCGGTATTTTTCTACTCCCCTACTTACAAAATTAGAATTTAAAATATCACGCATGTTAAAATATTCATTAGACATTTCTCGTCCGGTTACGCGTAACAAGTACGTTTATGGATAGAGATGTTAAACCATAACAATGAGGAGCTCTTCACTAAAGGCAGTAACTACCTGTCTTGGCCTGGATTCTGAAAAATTTGTAACGAGATACACTGGAGATTCTAATTAAGTTCCTATTTTTCTACATCAGTAAAGCTGTGACCACAAATATGTTACCAGTTATAACGATGACTGTGACCAATTCACCTAAACCTGAATTGGACTATATTCGCCAGTTGAAGCAAGCAAATCTTCTCTGCAAAGTAGCAATAATTTGTTGTTAATTAATGCTGTTACATTATATCAAACCGATGTCCGTTGTATGTAAAGCATACGTCTCCAAAAGCCTACTCGCGAGTAAGCCCCTGAACGGAACCGAAACCAGTACGTAATGAGCGCGATTCGCCTCACCATCCCCACCTGTACTGTGCTCAATGTTTATAAGCAAACGAAGAGCAGTGGCGGACTGCCATTATCACTGTGTTGGTCAAAGTGTTCCACCGTTTCACAATGTCTACTAATCATGGACGTAGTGCAATCAAGGAAAAATAGGAAGATACATTTTTTTGTGTTAGTGGGGAGAATGTGAAATGTTTAATTTGTTCGAAAATTCTTAAGCGTGTGTTAAAATTCAACATGCGACGTCACTACTCGACTCTCCAAAAATAATATCATAGAATTACAGGCATGTTGGACATGTGAAAATAATTTATTTTGAGGCTATCTGTATAACTTTTGGTTATACATAATAATCAGTATAATCCTCAGTTCCGCATGTCAAACATAGTTTTTTGTTTAATTATAGACGAAATGCGTAGACCTAGAAATATTTTGATAAATATAAAACAAGAAAATACAAACACAAATCACACACGTGTCCTCAGTCTTAAACAAAAAAAAACTTCTTGCTAGCTGTGTTCTAGCTTGAAATATTGGAAAATCAATGAAGCCCTTTACAGAACCATCATTTATAAAATCGTGCATACAGGACGTTACTAAAATACTATGTCCAGAACAAAGTCAAAGTTTAAGAAAATGAAATTGTTTCCAATTACAGTTCAGAGAAGGAATTTCAAGATTGTAAATGTAATTGAATCTGAAGTCGAAACCACCCAGTTTGTAGCTTACTCACTTGCATTGGATGAAAACACAGATAGAAATGACAAAGCTCACCTACCCATTTTCATCCGAGGAGTTAATGAACATTTTACTGTGTCTGAATGTCTTCTAGATGTAATTACAAAATACAACTGGAGAAGATGTTTTCCAGGCACTGAAAGGCACCATAGAACAGAAGAGGTTGAATTTGCAATGGCTTATGTCAATAGCAACAGACGGAGCTCCAGCTTCATATATGTCAAAATAATATACAAACGTATGATATTTCTTATTCTTTTGATGATATTTGTAAACATAAGCAGACAGTTGCCGCGATCCCCCACTGACCGCTTCCATCTGTTGAGGTACGAGTCTCTTCCCCTTCTCTAGCCTTACAGCACACTGTGTTCGGCGGGCAGTATCAAGAGCACGAATGACGATACGCTTTTTGGAGACCTCTGATGTAAAGTATGTGTAGCCTATGTTTTGTCCTTATTGCGTCGAATGATTCTCAAGTAATGTTCCTCGGGAAGTTGTTAGCCGAGATTCCACATTATGTAAGAACTGAAAAGTCCGTCATAAACTTTATATTTTATTAACGTTTATGTGCAGGGAGTCATCAGGAACAAGGTAACATTCGGTAGAAATAGGATACAGTAAATTAGAAGCGAAATGTGAGGTGGGGTTCCCGAGAGATCAATATTACTGTTTCTAGTTTATACCGTATTAATGATTGAAGTCCAACCATAATTAATTTATCCCAGGGTATTGTTACTCTGCATATGATACAATTGTTATTCTCTCAAGTAAGCATGGATGCATAGCTAAATGGGTAGATAGATGTGTGATATATAGTACAACTGGATGTTACACGGTGGGATATTAGCTCAATCTTGCCTGCCAAAAGTCGATTTCGCCAAAATTGTCTCAGGTAGGAACGAATTACTACATGAGATATTTGAAAAGTTAGGGAACCACACACCACCCATTTCCCCTCCTCTGTGTTGTAAGTAAGCTTAGCATTCCTGCTACCAAAAGACTCAAGTTGCGGGTAAATAGTCTATATAGTATGAGGAATCCAGGTGATGCAGCAGAGAAAGAGACAAACATGTTCTGACTGCATGTTAGTAGAGTACATCCAACCTGAAATAAAAGTAGAGCAACTACTGATTTTATAATCTAACGGCGCAACAGCCCGAAGTTTTTTATGATTTTTTTTACTTTTTATTGGGTTATTTTACGACGTTGTATCAACATCTAGGTTATTTAGCGTCTGAATGATATGAAGGTGATAATGATGGTGAAATGAGTCCGAGGTCCAGCATCCAGCATTTGCTCGTATTGGGTTGAGGGAAAAACCCGGAAAAAACCTCAACCAGGTAACTTGCCCCGACCGGGATTCGAACCCGGGCCACCTGGTTTCGCGGCCAGACGCGCTGACCGTTACTCAACAGGTGTGGACCGCCCGAAGTTGGCCAGGGCCTACCTGCGTGACAAACATTTTTCTTCATGAAGTATGGGTACAAAGTGCTGACGGAGTTGGGGCTCATTTGGAATATGTTCTTTCGTGCACTTTTCTAGATATTCTCTAAAGTGTTTATTGTTCAATTTATTAAGCGGTATATTGGCATTGACCATCATGGCACATAGATCCCTGCAAAACATGGATTCCTTATCGTACTCTCTCTGAGTTTGATGGTACTGCTTGTTTTGAGTTACGTTCAACCATATTTCTATGCCTTTTTGTATTGCATTGTCTTTCAATGCACTGTTTTCTTGTAACTTTTATATATACTTTGCACAACTTAAATGTAATGTAAATCATTATTGGCTCCGAATTCTTGAATTACAGTAAGTCCTCCAGCCTTTCATACTTCGAACATTTGTCTTCGGCATTTTATCTCGTCACAAATACAAATTGTCTTTCAATGCACTGTTTTCTTGTAACTTTTATTTCTACTTTGCACAACTTACATCTAATGTAAATTATTATTGGCTCCAAGCTCCTGAATTAAGTCCTCCAGCCTTTCATACTTCGAACATTTGTCTTCGGCATTTTATCTCGTCACAAATACAAATGTTACGTTAAGTAAATAATACGACTTTTACATTTCACTGGTTTAAAGCACTCACTATGACCGTGTTCCGGCTTCAACACAAACTAGACTGAGCGTGAGTAAGATGCGGTTCTATGTTGTATCAGACGGGACGTATTCCTGGGCTGTGACGTCAGGTATAGTATGAGAGTAGGCAACTGCATTCCAGCTTAGACGTAGCTGAAATACTAAGCTTAGTTATAAGAATAGCAGTTAAGTCAATCCGAATTCGGTCGTTTTTTGATAGTGCAAGTACATGTGTGATCGTGTAATTACATTCAAGGTGAATTTTCTTTGTTTAGATATCAGTATACTGTATGTATTCATTCATTCATTCATTCATTAATTCATTCATTCAATGTTCTGCCCAAGGGCAGGTCTTTCACTGCATATCCAGCTTTCTCCAATCTTTCCTATTTTCTGCCTTTCTCTTTGTCTCCTCACATGATCCATACATTTTAATGTCTATCATCTGATATCTTCTTCTGCTCCGAACTCTTCTCCCGTTCACCATTCCTTACAGTGTATCCTTCAGTAGGCAGTTTCTCCTCACCCAACCAATGCCTTTTCCTCTTCCTGATCAGTTTCAGCATCAATCTTTCGTCACCTACTCTTTCCAACAAAGCTTCATTTCTTATTCTGTCTATCCACTTCACACGTTCCATTCTTCTCCATATCCAAATATGAAATTCTTCAATTCGCTTCTATTCACTTCATCGTAACGCTCATGTTTCTGTCCAATACAATGCCACACTCCATACAAAGCACTTTACTAGTCTCTTTCTTTGTTCCTTTTCCAGAGGTCCGCAGAAGGTGATCCTTTTTATATTAAAGGCTTCCTTGGCCATTGTTATCCTCTTTTTTACTTCCTGGCAGCAGCTCATGTTACTGATTATAGTACACCTCAAGTATATGAAGCTGTATGATCATATTGGGAATTACATCAATAGCTTTCCCAAAACACGCTATGAAATATTTCATATAGAAAATATGTATCTAAAAAGGAAGCAAAAAGAATGAAAATTATATTTAACCTTTTTGTTCAAACAAAATATCTCAAACAATAACATCCTGAAATTAATGACTTTTTTAAATTCAATTTCTCATGAATCTTGTCTGGACATGGCGGGTTTGCTGCATTCCAGTTTAAATCCGTCATGCCCTTATCTTATACAAAATAAATATAACATAATAGTTTCACAAATACCAGCATATGAATTATTACTTAATTTTACAGCTCTGCTAATAACAGTATAGTATTATTTAATACTGCATATCTGCCAAACATGGTCGGTAACAGGGAAACACAGGACCAAACTACAAACGTGTCAAAGGAAAATGATGCGCAAAATTATGGGAGTATCATTGAAGGAGAAAATCCCAAATGCGACACTGTACCAACTAGCAGATACACAGGACATCGCACATGCAGCCATTACATCCCAATGGAAATGGGGTGGACACGTGGCCAGGCTACCAGGCTACAGATGGACATACCGAGCTACCATGTGGGACCCCCGCATAGGAAGGAGACTTCAGGGCAGATCTCGGCGCAGATGGGCAGACTTCTTCAAAGAACAGGCAGGTCAACAATGGTCCAGAGAGGCAAGAGACAGAAGAAAGTGGAAACTACTCGAGAGACATTTGTGCATAGACAGAAGTTGTGAAAGGCAGTGAGAGAATCATTGTTAAAGAAATTCAAGTTCTTAGACTTAAATATCACGTCTAACGTGAACTAGCTCATCACGTTAGGCAAATAGAGCTTTCCCTTATTTAAGGAGGGCTTTGCCCTTCATGGGACACAATAGGCTATCCTTATCTTTATCTATATCTTATCTACTTTACTATACTGTACAACACATACGAATGTGTTAGTACTAGTAGTAGTAGTAGTAGTAGTAGTAGTAGTAGTAGTAGTAGTAGTAGTAATCGTAGTAGTAGTAGTAATAGTTGTAGTAGTAGTAGTAGTAGTAGTAGTAGTAGTAGTAGTAGTAGTAGTATTAGTAGTAGTAGTAGTAGTAATAATAAACTCACTTCACTATAGTTACCACTCCTAAATGTTTTACTATTATTATTCTAATTTATCTTTTCACTTGTTTACAAAACTGTTTAACAAGTTATTACTCAACCAAGACGAGTGGAGCCGCGGGCGTAATGTGAACTATCGCGATGCGGTATTACGAACGCAGGAGCAGTAGCGCCACGAGTCCGGGCTGCAGGACTCCACTGGCCTTGGTTGAGTAATACTACGAGTAATTTGGTTACTCCTTAACTAATAGCTTTTGTAGAATGAAGGATTCTCTCACATTATAATCTGTGTTCACATAGTCGTTTTATCTTCTTTTCCCAGCTAATGATGACATTATTTACGGTTTACTCTGTATACCGCAAGTTCAGAGGACAGGATTAAAATTCTAGAGTATAATAAACTTGATAATTATTTTTATTCCAGTTACTTTGTTTAGTCTACATATATTGTATAGTCTCTGTCCTGTTTTGTCTTAAGCTAACCATATAATTAGTGATAGCATTGACTGGGGAATAAAGTTGTTCAACTTAAAATTTTCGCAAAAAGAGAACCCGAAATAAGAAATGCAAAAATTAAATAAATGAACTCCATCCGATCGAGCCAATGAAACAAACCATTAGAAGTAGAACAATAGGTAGTTATATCGGACTTGCGGAATGACATTATTCAAATTCTGTGCCATAATTATTGCAGTTGAATTCTGCTCCGGGTCCTACAAATCCCAGCTGGAATAAATGAGGTTAGTTCAGACAGCACGCATACACGGCTCGCCGCACTTCGACCGCTCATTGACAGACAACAGGTGCGAATTACTCGTGCGGCAGCCATCCGTATTATTGCTCTCCTCTTGCATTCCTTCACTCAAAATTCCCGTGTCACAATCATTAGAATTCCTCAGTCTTGCAGAAACTTCACGGACCACGTATTATTGAGTTATGAGCTATGCTTTTCTGCGTGTTCTACTTCTGTTAGTAGAACAGCAGATATCCAATCTCCACAGCCTACTATATACAGCGGGTCAAATCACTAGAATAAAACAATCTACCAACATTCCATTAAGAAACTGATAATAATTCTATAAATTTTGTCACTCAAAACTTACCTTCGAAGGTCATTTATGTACTCTATTTTAGGATTATATGTAATGATTTTCTTTAATTTAATTGAATATTATTAATTAATATATTTATTTATTTAATCTGACAGGATAAATGCCATAAGACCTTCTCTTCCATCCTACCAGATAACACACATAAAGACAGAAAAATATTCATACACCGAAGAAAATAATACAAATTTAATTAAAGCTCTACAGAGGGTCAACACGGTCAAAAGAACACTATAGAGCTCTCATCGAGCTAATACAAGAATAAAAAAAAAAAAGAAAGACAAACAGAGATAGCAATGACGATAGTGATAACAATAACAATAACAATAATAATAATATTATTATTATTTAGAGAGATAGGATTGGAAGTAAATCTAAGACAAAGTATATGATTATGTCTCGTGACGAGCATATTGTACGAAATGGAAATATAAATATTGTAAATTTATCTCTTGACGATGTGGAAAAATTCAAATACCTGGCAGCAACAGTAACAAATATAAACGACACTCGGGAGGAAATTAAACACTGAATAAATATGAGAAATGCCTGTTATTATTCTGTTGAGAAGATTTTATCATCCAGTCTGCTGTCAAAAAAATCTGAAAGTTAGAATTTATTAAACAGTTATATTACCGTTTGTACTTTATGGTTGTGAAATTGCGCTTTCGCTTTGAGAGAGGAACATAGGTTAAGGGTGTTTGAGAATAAGGTGCTCAGGAAAATATTTGGGGCTAAAAGGGATGAAGTTACAGGAGAATGGAGAAAGTTACACAACACAGAACTGCATGCATTGTATTCTTCACCTGACATAATTAGGAACATTAAATCTAGACGTTTGAGATGGGCAGGGCATGTAACACGTATGAGCGAATCCAGAAATGCATATAGAGTGTTACTCATGAAACATTAAAAAGTTAAGTATTATTATTATTATTATTATTATTATTATTATTATTATCTCTGTACGTCGACCCTTTTTCAGCACATGTACGAATAATGCGGATAGATCTTCAATTTAAACTCACAAATTTACAATGTGCTGTTAAATGAAAGCTAAATGTAAGGACTTGACAAATGTTGAACTTTTAAAATCTTTGTCAAAAAATAAATATCAGCAGCTTCGTTACTTCTCTTGCTCTGTTGAAGCCATGTTCGCCACAATTTACGTTTGTGAAAAATTATTTTCAACAATGAAAATAGTAAAAACCAAATTTACATCACGACTGAGAGACCGTGATCAACTACGACTGGCAGTAAGTTACATAATTCCCGATTTTGAAAATCTGTCGCAGAGACATTCTGAAGACAGTTAATTTTAGATTGTGATAATGTGCCCTATGTTTTCTTGTTAATTTCTTTCTTCGTTACACGTACTAAACATTAGTTTGTAACCTGGTACTGTATAAAATTATACTGAAGTGCTTGATGTAAGGAAAATGAAAATCCGTTAATAAGTCAGACAGTTGCTTCACTTCCCCTTCGGGTGTTCGCCTCCCTCCATAGGTGGTATGCACGTTGCAGGTTACACAGTGGCTCGACGCACGGTCACATTTTCGCCACGGCTGCATTAGGGAAATGCGTATCACAGTCATCATTTTTGCTATAAGAATTATACAGTCCACGTTCATATTCTATTTATAAAGATTAATATGTTTTTATAGGCAAATAACTAACACTCTCTTTTCATAATAAATAGAAAACATATAGACCCAAGCATGAGAAGAAAACCTTTAGTGCGTTCAGGCAGTCCTCCAAGCCCTGATTAGTTTTCCAATGCCGTACGGATTGAATGTTTCATGAACCATTTGCTCAGAATGTATAGCGCTCTTCCTTATCTACACGGCGATAAGTCTGTGTTGTACTGTACATCGGATATTGTCAGAATTTCCTAATGCATCCTAGGACATCCTTCATTTTCTACCTCAATATACCGACCGACTCGCATTATTATACAAAATAGGTCCTGAATTCTTCATTTCTACCATCTTCTTAAGTAGGACTTCCCACATTTCATTTTCGAAAGTGGTTCGACTATGATCTCATGGTAACGAGGACATTAAATTATTTACCACACGAGTCGCCCATTTCCAGATACCGTTAAGTCCACACAAATTCAAATTTGAGTTCTGTAAATCATCTGATAGCTGGCATTGTCTTACACATTTTAAGCCACATTTACAAGTGTTATAGACGTTATGTCCTATTCAAATTTAAGACTGAATGTTGGCTACATTTCCAGAAGTCGTTAAGTCCATGACTGTTACAGGTCCATAAAACGTTATATCCATAAGAGTATACGGGAGCAAAGCCTGTTACGTCCAATGCAAAAAGTGCATTATAGAAGATACAGTTTCAATCAACGTTACATTCAGACATTTTTAATCCATCATTTCTGTTCAGTTAATAAATAAAAACCACATTATGTTAGATATGCTATGCTCCTGGATAACCAAAGAATCTCCAAAAAATGACAAGAATATTATTGTACTATTCCTTATTGTTGGCAACTCATTTATACCTCCCGATAGATTGTTTGGTCATATAGAGAAGCAAGTTAAAGCAAGAAGCCTTATCTTGAAACCTACTGACTATGAACAAACTATATTATTCAATTTGGGACTATATTAAAACTGGGAACAGATGTACAGGTGTCTGATTGGAAATCGGCTGTCAAAGATATAGTAAAGCCTTCTTCAGCTTGGAATTTGCAGTTAAAGATGTAAAAGGAAGATTATCAAGAAGAAAACCACTACGGACTCAGTAACTATTCAAATTGAGCAAAGCTGCAACCTTGATGATGGAGTAGGAAAACGTATCTGCAGAAGAGGGAATTCATTCATGGAAACTCAGCCCACAGAAATTGAAAAGGGTGTAAAGCTAAACAAAAGACAAAAATGAAAGATATCACAACCCTCTTAAATAAACACAATGGGCCTGAATAGGAGAGTTACGAAGATCGTCTATTTAAAAAAAATTTAACACAACAAATAGGAGTTGAAGAGTCAGAAGAATAGTGGAATAAGTGATCTACCAAATCAAGATGATCCAATGATAAACCTTTAAGTGAAAAGTAGAAAATAATTATTACCCATTAGAAAAACACAATCATGAAAAAAGCATATTTATTTTCTTAGCTTTTATCCACGTTATCATATTAACTGTGTTATTAAAACAACTTTTTAAAAGACTTGTTTACCTTACTTAATGTGCCACTCATGAATCAAATTCCTGTAAATTTTATGTTACATCTGCATTCTTTTTTTTTTTTTTTTTTTTTTTTGCTATTGGCAAACTGATGCTAATATACTATAGTAAAAGACTAATTCTAGTCTACATTTTTTAAATAATACATCAGTAATTAAGTCACTTTTATTTAAAATGTCATAAGTATTCTCCCTTGTTATGTGACATCTTGAATAGTCAAATACAGTTCCAAAGCCTGTTATATCCCAGTTACAGAGCCTAACACCGTTAAGTCCAACTTAAAATATGTAATTAAAAAGAAACTATTACAGTATGATTTCAGTACTTCATGTAGATCAGATGAAAATAAATTCCTATATAAAACTAAACAAAGAAATTACAGAAAAGCGAATTTGGAAATAAATGACAGTTTTCCTCATTTCTGTAAAATTTTGTTGGATTTAACAGGTATCGGAAATGGACGACTCACATGTTAGTTCTAATAATATAATATTGGTTAAAAGTTTTGTGAAACAAACGCTTTGTTCTTACATTCGGGGAAAAAACGTCTCACTTTTAAAGCGAAGAAGAACAGGATGCTGTAACATAACCGAAGAAGAACTCGGTGGCACATACCTAAGGTAATATTCATGCAAAGTGCGATGTCATAACATGTGAAGTTTTGAGAGCCTTCTGCGACTACGTTATTTTAGGATTTAAGGCCATTTTCAGGTGAAAACTACAGACATTCACAACGTCTGGAGACGTCTGATGTCTAAGCGTTATCTTAAAAGAATGAAGGAAATATGGAAGAAGTGACTTCTCGGAGATTCTCAAGAGACGAATTATTTTCATAAGCAATGTTATGTGCAAGACTGCAGGCTCAAAGTGCCAAAATATGGAATGAAAATGAGAGCAGTGCGTCTTTAATCCAAGATATTGCTCGGTTAATGTAGTGAAAGTTGGAAAAGTGGTACAAGGAAAAGAAAACGATTATTAACACAACATTTTTGTAAATCTGAAAATACAGCTTAGATAGAACAGAAAAGAATGTTTTATTTTCGTTGGCAGAGTAAGGCCATAACGCCTTTTCTTCCAGTCAATCAGCCTTAATCAATATGAGGGATTATAAACATAATTCACAAAAAAAAAACGCACTGTAATGAGAGAGATACCATTTCCACGACCTGATTGATGTTCTTTCATTCCAGAAATGCAGTTCTTATTTCATATTTTGTTTGGCGGAAAACATGACAATTTGGTAGCTGTTACAATAATCAATTTTGAATCACGTTCTAATTTATCCTTTCAGTCATTTTACTTCCTTATTTTACTAACACGTAAGTATAAAGTGAAGTATCTTAATGTTACAAAAACTAGTTTTCGAGATAGTCACGAAAATATGTTTTCACATCAATAGTATCGAAAATCTTATTTTAAACCTACTACGTATAGGCTACGTTTTGGCTGGGTGTACAACCATTTCTACTAAATTTTTGGTTGATTTACGTTCCTATTTAGTACTTCAGGACACAATTTCTTCGGCAATGGTATGCATAAAGTATAATTTATTTTAATAAGATATTATTGAGTCTTTGACATAAAAAATTTCATAATGATGATTCATTTTATAAATCTGTGGCCGGGAGGAGAAAGGTCTTAAGTCAATTTTTTGTGACAATGAGATTTTTATACTGTATATTCTGAAAGCAGAAACAATTATCTACAATCTGGTAAAAAGGCTAAAGTCAAATAAGACTCCTGACTGGATTTATAAGCGTTATCAAATATCCTAAGTACTTTTTGAATCGAGCACACACAGAATAAAGGACTTAAGAATATTTAACACTTTATTCCTTACAAACCATCACATGTTTACTTTCCATGTTTCCCTATTAAAAAGGTCTAGCTTGTATTGTAGCCATTTTATCACATACTGATGCCCTTTCCTTTTAAAACTTTAAGTACCAGGGTAAACAGTCCTATAATTGTTTAAGACCCATTTTGCATTCCTAATAATTTATATTTCTCATTTATTTTGACATGAAAAAGTTCTTACGTTTACATAGTCCCTTTTACTCAGGTTGGGTTCTAGTCTTAAAAGGGCATATATGCGGCTATTTTTGGAAATATGCAAGAATATTGTTAAATGAGCAACATTACCTATTTTAGAAGAAATATAAACAAATAATATCCAAGAAAAACCTATTATTTAAAAGACCTCTATAATTGACACCAGTTTCACTCTTTCTACTGCTATCCTGAAAAGTATAAAATTTTTACTTAATAACTTTTTCCTCCCGGCCACAGAAATCATCCGATTTTTTTTTTCTGTATTATGTAGCATAAAGTCTAAAATCAGATGATGAAATTCGTATCAAGCGAAAGATGGTGTTAATAATTACAGTATAATAAAAATCATCTTTGGCATATTTTTCAGTTTAGCCGCAGCCTTCTTAAAGACAGACCTTCAGCCATTCAAATGTAAAGCTTCCAATCTCCACCTCTTTATTCCAACATTTACAAGGTCCTTCCATATATTATAGTCATTTTATTTCCAAGCTACCAGCTCTTTCTTTACCACCTGGATTTGCATACAGCACGATTCTTGGAATCCTATTATTACTTGTTCTGAGTAAATGGTCCAGCCAATCCAATGTTCTGAGTTTAATATCAGGAATTACATTATACATATTTAATATTATATGTAGAATTATTCATACATCTAGTTGGGATTTTATACTATGTTTTTCGCTCGGGCTAGATCACCACGCAGGTAAAAGTCGCCCCACATTATGCAAGATTATGGCCGCATGCTTTGGATGAATCCCCGATCCTCTCCATAATTTGACGGAGTTATGCAGTAAGGGACTAACTAACAAAAACCTATTTTCGAGATACTGACCACTGTTGTAAATCTGGTTATTTATTTAAAATTTTATGCAAGAAGTACTGTAACATTGGTAATATCACAGTCTAGTATATACAATCACGAAGCTTGAGTTGATGAGGATGCTAGGAACAACAGACTGTGCCGGTACTATTTCGCATTGTCTGTGATGAGGCGATAGTAGCGTTCCTAGTGGTTAGCAACTATCTATGGATGCATATTTACTACGTATTGAGCTTTGTGACTGAATATACTAGACTGTGGTAATATTATACAGTGCTTTTCTTTTACACTGCGGCCAGCGCACGGCGATTCGCACGCCGGCCACAGCAGCTGGGACTCCCGCCGAAACAGTTATCATATCCCCGCAGCCAGGACTTCCGCCGCCCGCGCATAAGATTTCGGCATGTTTGTGGCAACAGCAGGTTGTGTGAGTTAACAGCAGTCGCACTGAAGCCATTATCTAGTTTGTTTTGTTCCTGTTCCATTGACATATAAAGCCTTTGTCTAGTTTGTTTCGTTCCTGTTCCATTGACATATAAAGCCTTTGTCTAGTTTGTTTCGTTCCTGTTCCATGCGTATATGAAGCCATTGACTAGTTTGTTTCGTTCATTTTCCATCCATATTTAAACCAGTGTCTAGTTTGTTTCGTTCATGTTCCATGGGTATAAATGTACAAAGTTTAAGTGCTAACTATCCATACCTGTGTAGTAACGGCAGGAGTCTGGCCGCGAAACCAAATAGCACAAATAATAAAATAGAATGGCTAACCAATTTTTAATAACAGGCCATCAGTTGATTTAATTATGCAGAACAAAATAAATGCTTAAACTAATTTTACTTATAAATGGCAGCATAGTCCCGATACTGCATTCTCCAATTTTTCTGATTTAAACAATCCATTCAACAACAAATTTGTGCAAATACCTCATTTTTTTTAAATTGTCAGTTGGTCTATTGCTGCATAACTCTGTACAATTAAGAATTTTTTGTTGTTCACAGTATTATACGGGACTCACCTTACCGGCCATGTGAAGAATGCAAAAGGAATACATCAACTGTTACTCAATCCAAAGCTACTTTAAACCACACTACTATTCGACAGCTTCCGAGCTGATAACGTCCACAGTACAAGCTTCATAAAAATATTAACGTATTAACGTATCACTATATATGCATTAACCCCTGCAGTAGCTGAATGATCAGAACTTCAGCCTTTTAACACATCTTATCAGTTCCACTACGTCTCTAATCCCATCTCCCCCTGTGATGTTCTCCTTCGGCCGGGACCGGTAGGTGAGTCCCACACTGTTCTTTAAAAAAATTGCCAATCGAATAATTGTTTTCGTAACGGTTGTTATTAAACCAGAAATCTTGACACAATTTCATGAAGGACGATTAATACAATTAAAATTTATATGAATGTCTATTTTTCATTTTCTTGAATAGGTACTGAAGTTTTAAAATATTTAATTTATGGTTTATTTAACGACTCTCGTAACTGTAGAGGTTATAGGCCTATCAGCATTGCCGGTGTGCCAGAATTTTGTCCTGCAAGAGTTCTTTTACATGCCAGTAAATTTACTGACATGAGCCTGTCGCACTTAAACACACTTAAATGCTATCGACCTGGGTCGGGATCGAACCCTCAACCTCGAGCACACAAGGCCAGCACTATACCAACTACGCTACCGAGGCCGACGGTACTAAAGTTACTGTGAGACAAATGCAATATATAGTGCGTTATTTTACGACGCTGTATCAACATCTCAGGTTATTTAGCGTCTGAATGAAATGAAGGTGATAATGCCTGTGAAATGAGTCCGAGGTCCAGCACCGAAATTTACCCAGCATTTGCTGATATTGGGTTGAGGGAAAACACAGAAAAAACCTAACCAGGTAACTTGCCCCGACCGGGATTCGAACCCGGGCCACCTGGTTTCGCGATCAGACGCGCTAACCGTTACTCCACAGGTGTGGACTGCAATATGTAGGCCTAAAGCTACATCAAGGAGATTTGTTCAAGATTATAGTATAATTAAACAAAGTTACTTACAATTGCAATCAGGTACCTAACATTTTGGTTTCACAATTTCTTTCGGCTACGAAGAAAGGAAACTCTTGTATTTAGACACACAGAATAATTTTACCTTTGTTTCAAACCTTTTGGTGGAGTATTATCATAGAGAAAAATATGTTTTTAATTTCACACATTAGCATCGATGTCATATATTGAAGTGTAATTATTTAGATAATGAAATACGCTGCTTTGAAGTCTTTGGGTAGGATTTTTTACGAATATGTTTTGTAGCCGGAGCAAAAACCCCGTGCAAAGTATGTAAATTATTTAGTCTGTCACTCTCAACATGGAAGCTACAAAGGAGTAAATAATTTCCGCGTTTCCCCCTGAATCAATTTTCCTGTAATTGCACCTATAACAACCAGTACGAATTGTGAGCTATATTTGAATTATTGAATTAAGTTAATAGGTTTTTACTATTATGCTGTCAATTTACATGTTAAGTGTTTTTAAATTATCTCGTCTGCTATTCATTTTTTAATTTTTCACTACGTGGAAGCAGCTATGAAGTAATGAACTACATTATTTTTTATTGTGATTTTACTTTCAAATTTCGTCAGTTATTAAACACTTCAATTAATTTATGCAATTACTTCATCTGTCTGTGTCAGGCTCTGTTATCATTACACATTAAAAACGGAATGGAACAGAGAAAAATAAACTTTTCTATCTCATTCTAAACTGTAGCGGTAATAAAAAAATCTAACACTTTAAAAGCCATTATCGATGAAGGCAAATATGAATATTTTGATAATCTTAATAGCAAATTATTTTATTCTGACTTAGAGATCCTAACAAAATTCAAATAATTGGAAACACTCTGTTACAACTACTTAGCACTACTTTTACCAAGAACTGTTTGTCATTTATACAGGAACATCATTTTATTTTTACTAACATTTCTATTAACCTGGCTAAGTTATACCTTTGGATCAACGATTAAGAACCTGAAACAAAGTTTGCTATCCCCTTCCACGACAGGAGTTCGATGATATTGGCGTAATATACAAACAAATCACTTTACTAGGTATAAGAGGGAAGAAAAGTAGTTCATCCATTTACGTAAACTAGGAAATATCGCGCTTTTGAGTTTGATAATTTTCATTAGGTTTTTGTTTCATCAGAATACAGTACTGTATTAACAATGAGTGTTTTTACTCACGAGCTGAGCTTTCCATGCTGACGTATTCATTATGCATTGTATATTATACTGTCTACAACACATTAGCGTACACTATACAGAATGAAGTTAAATTGAAAAATAATCATAATATGGATATTCAAGCACATTTTTGAAAATGGTGGCCGTTCATTTCGATACAGGCTTCACTTCTAATGTGCATATTATCGCACTATAGACTATTGTACGTAATTCCAATTACCAGGTTCATACTTCGTATCAGTAAATCCTGTTGAAATAATTCTGTACCTACTCTATAAAAGAGACCTTACGTACTGTAAATTCAATCTTCGTTTCTGCCCGATTCGAAAAGATAAAATTACTCAGACATGTTATCTACTGTCCGTCCAAGTGGTTACGTCGCAGCGTCGTAGAAACGGAGGAAATCACATTATAGTTAATTACTTAACGAGGCTCTTTTATTTAAGTTATTTTAAACAATTGTATGGGTATAATATTACGTAGACGTTCAATTAATTCCTAACAGAAATTAATGTTCCCAGAAAAGAGCTAAGACAGCCCAGCCACTAGCATTTACAGAGAAGCGAATAGAAGCAGATGGGAGAAACCGGGATGCGACGTAGGAAATGGAAAATGATGCAATATTGAAAGCTCTTTCGTTACTGGAAAACGCGAACATATTTTTGGAACTTACTGTGTACTATGACCGTAAGGCTACTATGACTGTATATGCGGTCTTGGATCTGTGTGGAGAATGATTGAACTTCATTAGTAGAAGGGTTGGGAGTGAAGTAGATTAAAAAACTCAGGTACAATAAAAATTGAAGTAAAATAAAATGATGTCCCTGTAGAATGTCCGAAAGGTTTACATCACCTCATATGCTTACAAAGTCCACTTGCATTTGCAACAGACAAGTCACACATAACGATGTATATAGGGCAGCCATCGGCAGAATTGTACTCACGATGACATCAAGCAATGCAACCAGCAATACACATGTCATCGGATGGTTGTGGGTAGGGTTGAGGGTCCGCTTAGACATCAGTGGCGTGCAGCCATCACAAACTTCATATTTACTGTACCGTAACTTTCAAGGTGCCACAGAATTCTAAGTTTATGTCACAAGTAGCCAATCTCAAGATAGCGAATAAACTTTCAACTTTCACCGCGATCTTTATTTTCATTTTGCAAGTTTCAATTTTGAAAAAAAAAATGTTCGCAACTGTAATTGGAACCAAACATAGCCGCTATATTGGCGGCAAATAACCTAAGGGAAGCATATTTTTCCGTAGACAAAATTTTAAAACATTTTAAACCACACTTATTTGCACTGTGTTTGTAAATATGTATCACTCTGTAAATCAGCTACTACTTGCTGCATTTCTGGCTTAACCTTGTTAATGTCTATGGCGAAAGCATTCGCAAAAAATAAGAAATCATTTGCAATATTTTAAAAATCACCTAATCTTCGCTGCTGATATTCTGGTTTTAGATTTAGATGAGCATAATTATTTAAATTTGATTCAGAAATATCATAAAGAGATTGCAAGCATAGGAAATGATGGAACTTTTTTTGCCCTCATACTTCATTTCCAAATATCTATCATTGTAATGAAAGATCGCACCATATCGTACATATGTACTACGTTTTGCTATTGCCCTTCGTACTGCAATTTAGATTTAAATTAATGTTCCTAAATACCTATGATCTTCTGATGCTCTTTATGACATAGGCTACATTATTGTGTGATAAATGCTCTTTAAAACTTTTGAGCACAATAAACATATACTATTATTTTCACAAGCACAAAAAAATATGTCTCTTTCCATTCTTCTTTAAATACACGTTTCCTACTTTTGGACAGAGCCATGCTTAACTAGCTATATGTTGCGCCAATGGTAGCTCCTTGTACAAAGGGTTGGTTGGGAGAGAAGATATTTATTCCTTGCCTGCCCCTGCAACGTCACTTAGTAACAGACATCGCGATGACATTTCTGCCGACGGCTGATGTAGAGTGTAAATAAATTCAATATCCAAACTTTTAGGTATGATAGAAGAGACTAAAACAAACGTTTTTAGTTACATGATCATGAGTCTGAAACTAATTATTGAATGTCAAATCAGAAAATGTACTATACTGTAAAGAATAAACATAGGCCTACTACAGTTTTAACGTTACTTATGACACTCATGCTTCAAAACCATTTCAATTTTAATCATTTACAAAAACCCTTGAAAAGTGTGGCCTCCATCTTCAATACAAAAAGCCACCGGCGTGGCTCAGTCGGTTAAGGCGCTTGCCTGCCGGTCTGAAGTTGCGTTCGGGCGCGGGTTCGATCCCCGCTTGGGCTGATTACCTGGTTGGGTTTTTTCCGAGGTTTTCCCCAACCGTAATGTGAATTCAAGGTAATCTATGGCGAATCCTCGGCCTCATCTCGCCAAATATCATCTCATCGACGCTAAATAACCTAGTAGTTGATACAGCGTCGTTAAATAACCAACTAAAATAAAAAAAATCAATACAAAATCTGCAACGACATGTCACCGTTCAATGACTCCAGGTAAGAGCTCTTCCTTCGATTCAATTGGAGTCTCGTACACAAGGTTCTTCAAATGCCCCCACACACAAAAGCGAAGTGGGGTTAGGTCGGGAGAACGAGCAGGCCATCCAATAGGTCCACCGCGACCAATCCACTGCTAACCGAATCTGCGGTTCAAATGTTCTCGGACGTCACTAGAGAAATGAGGAGTTACGCCGTCATATTGAAACCACAACCGACGTCGAATATCAAAAGGAATATCTTTGAGGAGCTGGGACAATGCATTCTCCAGGAAACGCAAATACAGGTCTGACGTCATGGCGTGTTTACTGATTAATATACTCATAGTTTTGAAGCAAGAGTATCATAAGTAATGTTACAGGTGTAGTCCTTATTTCTTATAGTACAGTAGAGTTTCTGACTTTGTCATTCAATAATAGTCATTTAACAAAAAAATTTGTTTTGATCTCTTCTATAATCCCTAGAAGTTTGGGTATTGGATTTAGTTACACTCTGTATTATAATGCATCATAACATTCTTCTCGGAATAAATCTGGTCGTTCTCCATTATATTTTCCGTGATTATCATGTTTTAAAATGGGAAGATTTGCAGTAAAATTACATTAGCCTCAAACATTAATTTCTAATCCTTTTTCAGTCTGTCCTCTTGTACGAATGTGTGCGTATATGTTCCGGATCTGTCCTTCGAAGCTTGGCAGGCCGAATGAAAAAATTTGAATTAAAAAATAAATGAACTCATTAAAATATGGAGAGGTAAAAAGGAATACAAATAAATATTTGGGGGCAATTACAGCAAGACTTGCTCTTGTCCATAATAAACATGAGATAAGTAATACACTCAATCCATATGAAAAGCATAATTAGTTAACTTCTGTCAGACACTTCTCGGGTCCACTATACAGAGTGGAAGGGAACCGATGCACCCAAAATGTAAGAGGTGATCCTACATGTATGTATTTATTCACACTACAAATGGGTATATACCCGGTGGCAGTGGTAACTAATTACACTCAATAATGACAATAATAAACACAATTAATAAAAAATCCAATTAATAATAAATTAATAATAATAATAATAATAATAATAATAACAATAATAATAAAAACAGGGAGCATCCTAAATTAAATGAAGCGCCGATCACTTAAAATAACATTTAAAGTAAATCTAATTTATATCTTAACCCTAAGTTCGAAGCAAATCCACGAGTATGATATGCTCACACCTGCACAAGTACCTTTCAGCACCACACTCATTTCGCTGACAACTCACTGCACTGGGACTACGACACATTTCACTGATTCTATCCTGATTTCACTAAACTTCAAAAACCTTTCGCTGTTCATATATTTTGACCTGCCACTATAAGCTGTAAAGTTTCACTGACAGAAACACACTTCAATGACACAACACTTCACACTTCACTGACACAACATACTTCTTCACTGATACAACACTTCAATAACAAATATAAATTTCACCCTTTAAATAGTGTGGTAATATACCACCGTCTATTAGTAAAGTCCTTGAGCCTATTTTTAAATACATTTTTGGTTAATGGTAAAGCCTTTAGTAAGTCTGCAGGTAAAGAATTCCAGTCCCTGATAGTACGATTGAGAAAAGAAAACTTTCCAGTGTCCGTCCTCTGTCTTCTTTCCCTCAATTTATATCAGTGGTCGTTCCTTGAAGAGTAATTTGGCGGTTGCAACCTATTTTTTATTTCTCTCCAGACAAGCTCACCTATGTATGTTTTGAACATTGCGCATAATCGAATTCGCGTGAGTGTGTCCCATTTCAATGGTGAATTGTTACAACACGTTGAATTATTACGACAACATGTTAAAT
Source organism: Periplaneta americana (assembly GCF_040183065.1). Lineage (NCBI taxonomy): Eukaryota > Metazoa > Arthropoda > Insecta > Blattodea > Blattidae > Periplaneta > Periplaneta americana. Next base: position 145,629,378 of record NC_091121.1, on the reverse strand, counting down.
ATAACAACACTTCTATTACAACTTTCTTTCGACGAAGTACTGTTAAGCAGGAAAAAAATAGTCTTTGCCCAATGTTTGCAGCGCTCTATTGCGGTAATGGTCCGAGAGAAATGGCTGTTTGCTATACCAGCAGATAGGTAAAAATAATCTAAATAGTGCCTTGAGCCTTTTTTATCCAAATTAAACCCTTTAGCCATGAATCTAAATTGAATAAGTAATTGAGAATATCGTTAAAATAAATTTCCAACGTAACGCAGTGTTGCGTGCGTGTGATTGACTATGGAAGGGTGGGTAGGGTAGTCGCGCTTGCTTGAGTTATTGCAGTAGACGTAATGTTTCACAGAAACATAACTATTTCCTCTATAATGATGAATGTTAGAAAAAACTTATTTAGATTTTTCAAACCACTTTTCATGATATATTACAAATTGCATTTTTGCGAAGTGGTTACCTTACACACAGAAACAGTCAGAAACGCTGCCACTTGATCCACAACGAAGGAAGAAGAATACATTGTTACTTAAATGTTGTAGTGAAGCATACAGCTAATGTTGAAATGGACCTCATACGAATATGCTGAAGCCAGGACCAATTTGTGAAACCCTTCGCTTTAGCTTTCAGAGTGATCAGTTCTGTGGGAAGAGAGTCCCAGTAGGATTAAAAGATTTGAAGGATTATTTTGAGATAGAGGGTATGGTCTGAGTTACGAAATGACTTCCAAGAGCTTCTCAATCTATACAAGAAGGAATCGAAATCTTACAAATAATATGATTAAGCAGAACCTTCCCATACTTTGAAATGTATGACCATACATATTAACAATTTCAAAGAAGTACTCTTACTTTGGAATGTATAGGGTCTAGTATACGTCTTCCGGTATAAATATGTATTAATAAATTGCTTTTTTCTGCAAGTTTTACATTTAATATTTAAGTGTTAATATTTTTATTTATAATTATATGCTCTATGTGACTGTTTCGTTTAAACGATACATGTAACTCCAATATCATATTCAATAGAAGCAGATTTCTCAGTCCATACAGACTACTACTTCAACAAAACCGACACACGAATATATGCTTTCCACCAACATCCCTAACATCTATAAAATAATCTCAAACTTCAAACAAACAACTATTAATTTTATAACGTATCGTTAAAATAAAAATAATTTACCATGCACATAAAAAAATTAAAGGAAAACTATCAAATTTGTGTTTCTTCAAGTTGTAAAGAGTACATAAGAAAACAGCCGACCTTTCGCAAGAAGTTAAAATAACAAAATATTCGACAACTAAACATTAAGCCTTCCTATGCCAAAATCAACAAATTGTTTGTATTAATTTCCCAGTATTAGGTCAAAATGCAAATATTAATAGAAACAATACAAAAGAAAGTGTCGAATGTAATAAGAAGCAGAAGTAACTTTAAGTACGCAACAAAGTAATGATGGGTCCTCATTTCGCTGTAAAGTATAAGTAGTTTACATATGATTTAAAATAAGGGCTAACAAAAAAAGTATTAAATGCAGATACCAGGTATGTTAAAAAGCATACTCAGTATTACCACAGTCTAGTATGTACAGTCACGAAGCTTGAATTGTGAGAGTACTAGGAACAATAGACTGTGCCGGTACTATTTCGCATTGTCTGTAATGAGGCGATATTAGCGATCTATGGATGCATATTTACTACGTATTGAGTTTCGTGACTATATACTAGACTGTCGTATTACTCGACCAAGGCGAGTGGAGATGTGGGCGTAATGTGAACTATCGCGATGCGGTATTACGAACGCAGGAACAGTAGCTCCACGGCTCCGGGCTGCAGGACTCCACTGACCTTGGTCGAGTAATAATCATATTGCCACAACATATTGCATGATAATAATAAAAGTCAAGAATATTGAAAGTGTGGAGATACATGAAGTGTTTCTGTAGGGTGATATGATGGATTTTGTTCAATAATGATGTGAAATATTTAACGCGACTTCTTTTAGATATCGTATTATCAATTTTAAATTATGTAGCATATAAATATTATTCACGTATAACAAAGAATATCACACTTGTATTATTCTAGGTAGTAAAATATAACACATCGGCATTAAAACCTTCTGGAATTATGCTACATGCATTTACGTAATGCTGCACATAGAATAATTCATTTTCATATTAATAAACATATTAAAGCTATACAAAAGTTAACTACGCTGTTATAGATTGCGAAAATTCAATTCAATTGACAGCAAAAAATTGCACGTAAGAAATTTATTCTGTAAAAGTCACTGCATTAATTGAATGCGTCATCACAGAAAGGTCACGTTTTGTGGGGAACCTAGATTTTACGAATTTCGATATCCATACTCATGGACAAAAATTCTGAACAGAAAAGTACTGGTGTCATCGACTTTGTTATTGTGACAAATCATAATATATATGAAAAACATCTGCAGTCCACATCTGTGGAGTAACAGCGCGTCTGGCCGCGAAACCAGGTGGCCCGGGATCGAATCCCGCTCGGGACAAGTTACCTGGTTGAGGTTTTTTCGGGGTTTTCCTTCAACCTAATATGAGCAAATGCTGGGTGACTTCGTGTGCTGGACCCCGGACTCATTTCACCGGTATTAGGTATCACGTTCATCTCATTCAGACGCTAAATAATCTAAGTTGTTGATAAAGCGTCGTAAAATAACCTACTAAAAACACCTGCACTACAGAAAGGCTCCTAAGTAACTGACGTAAGTACTTTTCTGCATTTCCACATGAGAGCGCTAAGATCGCCGACATATACACAAAGTAGTAAAATGACGGAAAGCGATACTGTGGTTGATGTTTCTCCTAAAAAAAAAAGAACTTTGTTGTAAGGACTTGTTTGGTTTCAACTGATGTGAATCGGTTTGATAAAATTCTCCACTTCTATCCATTGAGAGGGCATTCATTCTTGCCATGTAATCGGAAGTTTGGGATGATAGAACATGCTCTTAGGGAGATAGATATAATTTACTCTCTATGAAGATATGGTTGAAACAAGTCTGTTCAATTTTGCTATTTGATCAGGGCCAATTAAATTAGTACCTAATTTCTCACGCCTTCTGTTCTGTAGGTGAATTCATGACATTCAATAACGCTTCATGAATATTTTTGTTCTATAAAGTATTGATACCAAAACGTTATGTTGTAGTAGTAGACTATATTGTAAAACTCTTCTATATATATTTCAACTAGACTGTGACTATAATCGGTATGGACACTTCAATTTTGCCGATTCTTAAAATCCTTACACCATTTACAATTTATTTATCTTTTATGTACAGTACAGTACGTTAACCTTCAAAATGTAAAATATCTCACCCTAGACAATCGAAAGTTTTCACTTGTTGTACGGCTTCGTCTTGAATAATAATTATAATTGAGTTCTTATATATAATTTGTGTTTAAATTTAATGAATTTTGATTTATTCACAAATATTTCAGTTAGAGTTACTACTCGAAACACTCATTTATTTCTTCTTACTTACGGAAATACTTTTAATTAAGTTTCTTTCCCAATATTTATTTATCAACATATGAAGAGTTCGCGGGAAAAACGATGAATGTCACATTTCTGTTAAGGATTAGATAATGATCTAATTGAGTCTATAATGCAAGGTGTAGTGCTGTTTCTATAGAAAATAAAGGAAAGGATTGCTGTATTCGTGGTGATAATTCTCCTTTTTACCATTTTTCATAAGAACAAAATTAAATTTCGCAGTGATCCATGAATTAGATAATGATATCAACCTTAACAAAACTGTGACATTATCGTTTTTCCCGCGAACTCTTCATATAAAATGCATTTCTACGAGACGTGTGAGACCAATTATTTACATTATTCACAATAACCTATCCGAACAATTGAGGCGTAGCCGACGATTAATACTGATATCCATTTTCACCTTTCTTTCAGAACTGACAGTGTGTCTATTTATAGCAAAACCACAATGAATGCAGACTCAAATAAGACACGGATATTTCAGATCGAGAGGAGTCGTTTTGAGTGTGGAATGTTGTCTGGTTTAAAATAGAATAGGGGTTTAAACGTCACAGGAATAGCTGCAGGCACTCGACTCTACGATAATTTGTTGTAGAAGCAAAACTGACGAGTAAGGATTAAGTTCATCAATTTGACAAGTAGACCCTAGAAAGATTGTCGCAGTTTAAATTTACGTGCTCTGGCTTATTATTAACTGGTAAGATGTTCCGAGTCTTTCGTTTCACTTGAATGATTTGTTGAGTAGCAATGTATACGTCATCAAAATCAAAACGATTTATTTTCAATTAAAAAAACATTATACTGATAACGACGTGACAGTTTTTAGTGGAGATTTAAGTACTTTAGTAGCAGCAGGTATATCTATTCAATATCACTACAAATTTTAATTCGAGGACTGAAAATGCTCGAGTTTTATCCGAGTACGCCGTCCAGATTAACTAGCGGCAAGTGGTGAGCATGCACGTTTCCAGAGTCAAGTTTTATTTGCCTCCACACACACGCTCACCCACAATGTGTTCTTTCTCCAATCTTTCCCATTTTCTGCCTTCCTCTTAAGTCTCCGCATATGATCAATATATCTCAATGTCGTCTATCATTTGACATGTTCTTCTGCCCCGAACACATCTCCCGTTCACCATTCCTTTCAGTGCATTCTTCAGTAGGCAGTTTCTTCTCACGCAGTGACATAATCAATTCTTTTTTCTATTTCTGATCAGGTTCAGCATCATTCTTTCTTCATATACTCTTTCCAACACAGCTTCGTTTCTTATTCTGTTTTTTCACTTCACACTCTCCATTCTTCTCCATATCCACATTTCAAATGCTTCTATTTGCTTCTCTTCACTTCGTCGTAATGTCCACGTTTCTTCCCCATACAATGTCACACTCCACACAAAGCACTTCTCTAGTCTCTATCTTTGACATTTTTCCATAGGTCCGCAGAAGATGCTCCTTTTTCTATTAAACGCTTCCTTTGCCATTGCTATTCCTCTTTTGACTTCTTGGAAGCAGCTCATGTTACTGCTTATAGTCGGCCCTACTCCCCAAGTATTTGAAGCTGTCCACTTGCTCTACTGCCTCATTTAGAATTCGCAAGTTCTCCTTCTTTATTTTTCTTCCGACAACCATGGTCTTCATTTTGTTTGCATTTATCTTCATCCCATACTGCTCGCAGCTGTCATTTAGCACCAGTAGCGGATGTGATAGGGATATCAGAAATGAAGTGGAAAATAGTGGTGACTTGGCGAGTGATGAATTTAAGTTGTTTTATTCAAGCGGTGAGTGCAAAGGAAGTCATGGTGTTGGTGTATTACTGGGACCACGTGTGAAAGGTAAAGTGATATGAGTGCGTTATGTAGATGACCGGATGATAATGATGAGATTACAAGGGAAGAAAATGGACTTAGTGCTAGTGCAAATTTACATGCCACACAGTGGATTAGTAGACGAACTAGTGGAAGAAAGCTCTGACAAGATAGAAGAGATAGTTGAGAAGGAGAAGAAGGGAGCATGCGTAATCCTAATGGGCGACTGGATCGCAGTAGTAGGAGAAGACAAAATGGAAGAACAGTTGGGAAATATGGATTGGGAAACAGAAATGACAGAGGAGAATCTTTGGTCAATTTCTGCAAAAGAAACGTAAGGATCGTTGTAAATGCATTATTCCAAAAACATAAACGAAAAAGGTACACATGGACTTGCCCACGAAACGAAAGCATATATCAGATAGACCAGTAGTGTCAGAGTTGTAAGCTCCGAAACCGGTTGTGGTGCTAGAGACGTCCAGTCGGAGCGTGAGCTTGCTTATGTCTGTGGAAGCACCGGAGCTCGCAACGAGTTATAGTGGAGCGCTCCGCTCCGTTTAGGCTGTGTCTGACAACGCTGAGATAGACTATAGTGTATACTGGTATAGGATAATTATCAAATTGCTATAAAAATGCGAACACTGTCAGGAGCGGATATTAACTCCCTCTAAATTGTGATTGCTTATATTGACTACTGTTAATGTCATTATTAAAGACCGACACAATATGAAGGAAATTTCAGCAGAATATGAAATTTCTTTGGCAATTATGAAAATAAGAAATAAATATATCAATACTAAAACATTTACATTCGTGAACCATTCGGAGCAGGTTTGTATCACTATTTGCGAAACTAGTGTTTAGAGATTAATAGCTTTGCCTCTGTTTAATATGCTATCAAATAAAATTCAATAAAATATAGTTTATACATAATTAAACAGTTTTCCAACATCATCAAACCCTTACTTTAATGTATGAACAATGTTACTCATTTTTTTACACTGAACAGAAAAGGAAACCTCACTTTAGCGAGCCTCAACACTGCTTATAATTAATCTCTAAACACTAGTTTCGCAAATAGTGATACAAACCTGCTCCGAATGGTTCAGGAATGTAAATATTTTAGTATTGATATATTTATTTCTCATTTTCATAATTGCCAAAGAAATTTCATATTTTGCTGAAATTTCCTTCATATTGTGCCGGTCTTTAATAATGACATTAACAGTAGTCAATATAAGCAATCACAATTTAGAGGGAGTTAATATTCGCTCATGACAGTGTTCGCATTTTTAAAGCAATTTGATAATCTATCCTATACCAGTATACACTATAGTCTATCTCAGCGTTGTCAGACGCAGCCTAAACGGAGCGGAGCGCTCCACTATAACTCGTTGCGAGCTCCGGTGCTTCCACAGACATAAGCAAGCTCACGCTCCGACTGGACGTCTCTAGCACCACAACCGGTTTCGGAGCTTACAACTCTGACACTACTGATCTATCTGATATATGCTTTCGTTTCGTGGGCAAGTCCATGTATACCTTTTTCGTTTATGTTATTAGAATAATGCATTTACAACGATCCTTACGTTTCTTTTGCAGAAATTGACCAAAGATTCTCCTCTGTCATTTCTGTTGTCCAATCCATATTTCCCAACTGTTCTTCCATTTTGTCCTTCTCCTACTACTGCGATCCAGTCGCCCATTAGGATTACGCATGCTCCCTTCTTCTCCTTCTCAACTATCTCTTCTATCTTGTCAGAGCTTTCTTCCGCCTGTTCGTCTAGCTTTGCCTCTGTTTAATATGCTATCAAATAAAATACAATAAAATATAGTTTATACATAATTAAACAGTTTTCCAACATCATCAAACCCTTACTTTAATGTAAGAACAATGTTACTCATTTTTTTACATTGAACAGAAAAGGAAACCTCACTTTAGCGAAACACTGCTTATAATAAAACACAGACAACTATTCTATATTTTGTAGCAGAAGATTACATCTTCTTTTAGTTAATATTGTCTTGTGCGATAAAAACATGACGTTGCAAAATGAGGAAGAACTTTTAATATCAAAATTGATGGTTTAAACCCGTTTGTCTCTCTTAATTGTTCATTGTTCGTCAGCCTTGTCACTGACTTAATGTACCTTCTACACGAAACTTATTGTCAAGCGCACGTCACTGCAGAAATGGTTTGACTTACTTTTCTACAAAATGGTATACCTATCCCTATAGAATAGTAATTAGCAATAAACTTTATTTTGTTAAAATCTGACTTATAGGGGTTTTAAAAAAACTAATTCAATTGTGCTTACTTCAGTCTTTAAATACATGTCATAATTTCTTTGATTGTAAATTCAGTGAAAAGAAATTCTACTAGGAAGAATGTTCCTGTGCCGGGCACTTGATAGTTTATAAATAGAGACGAGAATTCCATGCAAATGCATGTTTTTATAGGAACACAGGACATAGCTCAAACTTAGAACTTATCCACTTCATTACTTTTCGGTTCGAAATATGTGTACTTTTTCCGTGCATATTTGCATGTTTTGGCCTTTTTTGGGATAAAAACATGCATAATGCATAATTTAAGAAAATTTTAGCTTAATCATGCTTATAATATACATAATATTCAGTTTAAATGCATGTTTCAATGGTTTTAAGTGAACAACTCATTTCCTCGATTTTTATGTTCCTTATTTTAGCTTCAAGAATGAGGACTGAATCTATGTAGTGTATGTATTTATTTACACCGCAAGTGGGCAAACGCCCGGTGGCAGTGGTACACACAATAAAAACAATACACAATACAATTAATACGCAATAATTACATAAAATAGTCTAATTAATAAGTCAATCTAATTTTACATTACAACCTACATATGTCTAGGTCCTAAATAAGTTTCACATTGGTATTGATAATAATATTTCACTTTACTCTCATCTCACTCACTGTACTGGCACTATGATACATTTCACTGACACTATAGAACACATTTCATTGACACTATAAATTACCACTGCTCGAAACTATTCACTGCACTGCAAAACAATAACTTCACTGAGTAACCACGCTTCACTGGTACAACAGTTCAAATACGACAAACAATTACACCCAACTTATAAACAGAAGTACATTTAAACTAAAAGTTTCTAGTCTAAGACCCTCTTACAAGCTATTTTTAAATAATTTACAATTAAAACCAAGGGAACAACTCATCAGTCTAAGTAAATACATGTCATCTTAATTTTAAGGAGAAGGAGAAAAAAAAATTAAATAACACGAAAAGGTCCATTCAAGTTTGCACCCACAACTTCTTGCGATGCCTACAAATCATATTGACTGACAAGCGTAGGAACTTCACAGCAACCAATTTAGAAATGTTCGGAATATGTATGGTAAGACTTTCTTGTGTTAAATTCTAACGTACCTTGTTTACATGTTTCGATCTATTTATGGGTCATCCTCAGAACTGGCCGTTGTTGGTCTTGGCGCCTCTTGTTTTGTTTCCTGTGAGGGTGTGTTCGTGTGGTGTAGTGTAGACTCAAAGAGTGTGTGTGTTCTGAAATTGAGTTGTGTGTTGAGAATTTCGTTGGGGTGTGTTTTCGTGTCTGTATATTTCATATTGTTCTAGTGTGTTTAGTTTCTGGCTTTTTGGTTGGATGTGCAGTATTTCCATGTCTGTGTTGATGTCTCTGTGGGTGTGGTTAGAATTTGTGATGTGTTCTTCATATGTGGAGGTGTTTTGTAATTTTGTTATGGCTTTGATGTGTTCTTTATAACGTGTTTGAAATGATCTTCCGAAGTGATACAGTGTTAAAAGTTATGTAATCAAGATCTACAGACAGATCATTTCGCGCGCCAAGACTAACAACTATCAGTTCTGAGGATGACCCATAAATAGATCGAAACATGTAAACAAGGTACGTTAGAATTTAACACAAGAAAGTCTTATCATATATATTCCGAAGTGATAGTGTTAAAAGTTGTGTAATCGAGATGTATTAGAAATGTTGTTAGTTGTTAACTGTGCAAAAAGAAAAGTGAAGTGAAATTTGGAACAAAAATGAAAGTGCATATTTTAATGTATTTTTCACTTGATCGTGCATGTTTCATATTTTAATAGTGCATGAATACATGCATATTTTGGGATTTTCTAGTGCATGAAATTCTAGTTTCTATTTATAAGTTTATATTAAAGTACCTTTATAGAAAGGAATTTTATGAAAGGAAGAGAAATCACGTTAAAGTAATAAAGTGCTTTGAGATGAAAGATGAATATCGTATCCATGTATGCATTCGCACTGCAAGTTGCTTACTCAGTCATTAAAGGAAGTGAGATCCGAGAGTTTCTCTCAAATTATGTTTCGCAGACTGCACAAACGCCCGAAAGTTCTGCATCGAGAATTATAAAAATTAGCGTTCTTTAAGTCCTTTCTGCAGAGATGAACAAAAATGTTCCTTAATGAAGATGTAATATGTCTTTGGCGACATCGTTAACCCGCTAAGCGTATTTGCAAAACTCTGAAAAGTCAAATAATCGCCATACAAAATAGAAGTATTTGCATTTCCTTACGGTTGAAGTCCATTCCTTTATAAGCTAGATTCTTCGAAATTAAATTCTGTTCATATCTACTGGAAGAAAAGCAAGGCTTTGGTAACTGCAAAGACGACCTCGTGAGATATAAGTTAAGTTTCATTCCCTTGAAATTCATCCTTGTCTTGAGTGTTGAAGAAGTCAACTTGTAACTCTCTTGGCTGCTATTAGGATTCTCCACAGCTGTGAGAGCAAACATTCAACAGCCACTGAGAGGGCTAGATACTTGTTAGGAGCGAAGTATGTGAGGGCGGAGGAGGGGAAGGCTAATTAATTCACCCCATCTTAAAGCCCGCCTCTCACCCTCTTCACCTAGTTCCTGTATCTGTCGTTGAAACTTTGGCTTTTAGGGGAAGTTTTCTCCCAGAGTTCCCCCGCGTGGTAGTATCCATACCGATACTGCACATGCTGGTTGGATCCCTTTGCTGCGTCTGGCTCCATTTTCAACTCAATGTATGGCACGGCGCATACTCCTTCAAGTCGAGAGTTCACAATCTGTTTACACAAACCCAGAATTTGTTTCCTCCCTTTATGTTTCAATATTTTCATAAGATCTTAATCATGCAGCATAATTCCTTAGACATGTATGCGATGGCGTTTCCGCTCTTCACTCTGCAGTAAATGAATGGAGAAATTTAAGAATCATTTTAATAGAACTGGTAGTGTCTACCGAAGTTAAAAATAGTCCCTTTAATTTTAGAATCATAGGAACGTTCTACTACCCCTTCAATAAAAATAAAATTAATGGAGAGGCCAATTAATTATAATTGATTGAATTAAATTAGCTCATAAATTAAGTTACTACTTTACCTTATAGGTTTATCTAAATTTAAATAAATATGTAGTCTACTAGTCTTTAAAACTTAACTGAAGGATATAGCTGGAGAACCTTTTAAGTGGAGTGTAAATGTTTGTAATTTAAATATGTATTGTATTGATTAATATAATAAAATTAAATTATTACAAAAAATCTGAAAGTTAGGATTTATAAAACAGTTATATTACCGGTTGTTCTTTATGGTTGTGAAAATTGGATTCTCACTTTGAGAGAGGAACATAGGATAAGGGTGTTTGAGAATGAGGTGCTTAGGAAAATACTTGGGACTAAGAGGGATGAAGTTCAGGAGAATGGAGAAAGTTACACAACACAAAACTGCACTCATTGTATTCTTCACTTGACATAGGCCTAATTAGGAATATTAAATCCAGACGTTTGAGATGGGCAGGACATGTAACACGTATGGGCGAATCCAGAAATGCATATATAGTGTTAGTTGGAAGGCCGGAGGGAATAAAACCTTTGGGGAGGACGAGAAGTAGATGGGAAGATAATATTAAAATGGATTTGAGGGAGGTGGGATATGATGATAGAGACTGGATTAAACTTGCTCAGGATAGGGACCAATGGCGGGCTTATGTGAGGGCGGCAATGAACCTCTGGGTTCCATAGAAACCAGTAAGTAAGTAAGAAAAAAACACTGTTCTTCTGCTATATGACAAAAGTATTTTTACGATTAAAAAAAAAATATTTATATATATCCCCCCCCCCCCAAAAGTCAAAAACTATCAAACATTCAGGGATGAAATTTTTCGTGTGTATTTATGCATGTCATACCTACAATATGATGCAAGACCACTTCTCTACCTTCTCTACATTTGATCGATTGTCTGATGAAAAATAAATTCATTTAAAAAATAGTCAAATATCAGTATTTTCTTCTAACACAAAATTAAAAATATATATATATATATATATATATATTATTTATAAAGGAATCTAGTTGAAAGAGCATGATATTGTAAACATGTGTTTCAGCAATAAAATAAAAGAGAACATGATAATGTTAACAAGTTTATGAGTTATGAGGGAAACGCTTCATCACTGCACATTAAACATCCATCAATTTGAATTTTGAAAAAAAATTATAAATAATATTTTTTAATCGTAAAACTATTTTTTCACATAGCAGAAGGACAATGTTTTACACATACCAATTTTCATTATTGTACAAGATGCAGTAATGGAGGAAAAAATGTTGAATATTTCCAAACATTTTACTGCTGTAAGGTGTACCTAATCCCTAAGCCTATTGATCGGTGAAAATAACTACACAAACGATTAAAAAATGAAAATTTTCTGTTTAAATCTAACAAATAAAATAATATTTCAGTTTTATAAATCTGTGCTTATTTCGGCCCTATGACAATTTAAAGACCTTCAGAACGAATTTAAAGGGACTAGTGCGTGCGTGGTGCCGCAGCCCTTGAAACTGGCACTCAGCTGCCATTCTGACAGTCTTTGTTCTTCATTCTAACAAATTTTACTTTCATTCAGTTCATATTTTGCGTTGTTATGTAGGAGAAAAATATGTGTGGTAGATCTGTAAAGGAAGCAAGGATATTGATAGTATATAATATCATACACATGCTGTACTTTGATACTCTTTTTCTCGATTTTACAATTTTTAACATTTTGTAACATTCAAAATTCTCTAATGAATGCAGTTTTTTTCAGATATAAGTGAAATCTTGCACAGAAGTCCACAAAAACATGGGAAGTAAACTGATGCATGTGTTTTCTTCTGTTATTAAAAGTATTCAAATCACCATGTATTGAGGATGGAATAAGTTTAAAAAAAAATTTGAAAAATTAACAACTGAAAGGATAAATATTTTTTTCTCAAAAAGTAATTGGAAAAATGTGAAAAGTATGCCTTATGTTTAATATCAGGAATAAATTACATATAAATTTAAAGAAAAATTATGTGAACTTTGAAAATTGTGACCATTATTATTCAGTATTAAAAAACAACAAAAATTAATTATAAGTAAACTCACTGAATATGAAAGTCAAAATTTTTGTCTTGCATGTCCACATTATAAGAAATATGTGGTAAAAGTTTCAGATTAATTGGGGTAAAAGTTAAAAATTTCACATATCCATATCCTTAAAGTAGTAATTAATTTGCTTGAAGCAGGAACTAGGTCACAAGACAAAAATGATTATTTAAAATCTATAAAGGGAATCAGCTGTCTCATTGACTTTGTTGGTGACGCGACTCACAAATGAACCCTCCCTTTCTCTCCTCCTGCATTTGAGATCGGTTAGTCCCCACACACGATGCAACGGTAACTTCGTTTCTTTGTCTATGATCCAAATTGTTTTAATTCAGTTGAAATATATCAACTATTGCAATCGAACATTAACGTATACAAGTATTAACAAGCAATTAACAGTTTAATTAAGAGTTGTGTCATCCACCGATGTGGAGTAACGGTTAGATTGCCTGACTGCGAAACGAGCGGGCCCGGATTCAAATCCTGGTTGGGGCAAGTCATCTGGTTTAGGTGTTTTACGGATTTTCCCCTCATTAAGAGCAATGCTGGGTAACTTTGAACGCTAGACCGTGGACTCATCTCGCTAGCATTATCACCTTCAACTCACTCAGACGCTAGATAACCAGAGCAGTTGATAAAGCGTCATAAAATAACAAACTTAAAAGCAGTTGTATTTTTACTTAATATCAGTTAAATTATTAGCATCTAGTAGTGCTTTACTGTTATGTTAACTGATGGAGTTACTTGTCAACAATGTGATGCTGAAACTTGTGATCAGGTTACAGCTCAGCGACAGTCCTGATATAATGTATTTTATATTTCTGAAGATTGGATAATTAATATTAACCCGACACCCTCACATTCATACAAATTTCCAGACTCTAGACTCCCAGGCAATTTTTCTTCTTCAAGAATAATTCGCCAAGAGCAGAGCCCGGAATCGAACCCGGGATCTCCATATCTAGTAGCCAGAATGCTGACCAACAGATCACGGAGACAGTCGAAACAGCGTCGTTGAATTTCGTTTTAGTCTTACTGCTAATACAGTGTGCCTACGTATACAGAGTGTTAAAAAGTATACAACATTTTAGGAGGTGATGGTATGCATCAAAAGAAAACAATGTCTAATAAACATGGGTCCTACAACACATACTTTCTGACATCTGAACACTTGTTCATAGGAGGTGCTCAATGTGACGTCCATTAATGGCAATGCATTTCTCCTCCCTACAATACAGCAGACTACCAGATAATCTGACCGTAGTTGACACCTCTGCCATGGAATAATGATACGTCGCAAGGAATACTGAAAACAAAAGTATGGTTGCGGATATGAGCGAGATTCAGCAGAGATGACGATGTGAATTTTCGTAATCAGCATGTGTGGGCTAATGGAAATCCCCGATGCAGTTGAAGAAACAAGGCATCAGCGCCGATTCTCAATCAACGTATGAGCAGGCGTTCTTAGTGATAGATTAATAGGGCCATACGTGCTACCACAGAGACTTTCAGGACTTCCTTATTAAAGTATTGCCCGTCTTGCTGGAGTATGTGCCATGTCAACAGAGACTAAAGATGTGGTTCATGCACGATGGCTCACCAGCACATTTTCTCCGCAATGTGCGTGAACACCTGACACTGGATTGGTCGGGGAAGCCCCACACCTTGGCCTGCTCGCTCCCCAAACTTTTGGTTATCGGGACACATGAAGGAACCAGATCAATTTCAAAGAGTGCGTGATTCCCGCCGTAGGGCAGAGGAATGCATTGCTATGAATGGACGTCACATTGAGCACCTCCTATGAAGAAGTGTTTAGATCTCAGAAAGTATGTGTTGTAGGGCCCATGTTTATTAGACATTATTTTCTTGTTTTGATGCATACTGGCACCTCCTAAAATTTTGGTACTTTTTAACACCCTGTATAATGGTCGGCAGTGATACGATGCCTCGCAACTATGAGGACATGAGTGAGCGCAAGAAGCGACATACGTAGCATCGATTTTCAAGTCATATTTCGTGTACGAGAAAAAAGCGAAACGAAAGACTATCACACGTAAACAATAATTAGCTTAAATATGCACTTTCATTAAATTCAAGCACCATAACCTAGGGCGCTTCCCTTGTTAGAGAAGCATGAGAGTAACAGAAGACGAGATGCCCAATCCGTCACCGAGTTTAGGCCTACACGCTGTAACACCAGTCATTTTTATAAATGCCCGTCTTGCTCTTTCATTCAAACTGCTACCGGAAACTCTAATTATAAAGCTTCTCAGGGAAGACTGTAAGCGGTAAGTGTCGTATTTCTTAGTGACGAAAAATAATAGAGAGAGGATGGGGACACATCTTACCAAGGAATCTCATTACGGCTTGAATAAGACACCGCACTAACTTATGGTCATATTATGATAGCAGTTAAATTGCTTTTTTACGGTTAGGATATAATTTAAGCTTGCATTCCAGCCTGTGGCTAACAAAATCACGTTAAGTGTGTCGCCCCTATCGACTATATGAACCTGAAATTGTTTGATATTAATGAATGTAATTTCGAGAAATGGAATCCACAAATTACTATCATATAATGGTTTTCATTTCGTTTAAAAACATTGCGAAAAATAGTTATTATAACTGTGAATGATGTATCGGTGGGCAACACGATGACATTATTTCACAGAGATAAAGCATTTTAATTTTCTGGTAGGCTACACTTACTACTGATCAACCACTTTCACAAAATTAAAACTGCAGTATTACATTGTTATAATTACGTCATGGGCCCATAGGTATTATTGTTATCATTTTCGAAAGTAGCTGATCGTTCACAGATATACAGTGTGATTCACGAGGATTTACCGTCCCTTACGCAGCTTATGTCCGAAGACATTCTGAGCAAAAATATGTCATATAAGCATTTGTCCTAATCTCAATATTTTCAGAGTTACACAAATTTGAAATTGTTTGTAAAATACCATTATTCTTTAGATTTAAGGGTAAAAGAAAAATACAGATAAATAATGAACTATTCAGGAGGAACATTTCTTTAAATAGCTAGTATTGTGAAGCTAAAAATGTGTTGTGAATTCCATAGTTGCTTCGTACAGAACTTTTTTTTCGATTTTTAACTACATAATTAGTTTCTTATGCATTTACCACAGCAATTTTTACAAATCACGCCAGTCTTGTAAATTCTTTAAGACTGTACATTAGGATTTATAATTAAGCTGTAAAGAATCAAGTTCCTAAAGTCGTATGGTTTGTAACAATTTTTGTGATAAGAGCATAAAAATGATTTCGTTTTTAGTTAAAAATTGAAAAACAAAATCTGTACAAAGCAAATAACAACACATTTTTTGCTTCAGAATATTAGCTAATTAAAGAAATGACACTCCTGAATAGTTCATTCTCTATTTGTAATATTATTTTACCCTTAAAACTAAAGAAAAATGGCATTTTACAAACAACTGCAAATTAGTGTAACTCTGAAAATATTGCGATTAGGACAAAGGTTTATGTGCAATTTTTTGCTCGAAATGTCTTCTGAAATAAGCTCCGTAAGTGACGGTAAATCCTGGTGTATCACCCTGTATATATTAACATTGACAATTATAGATTTGTCATTTTTCTGTAGAAACATCTGCCAGATAAAGTACATTCCATTATAAGTTTTGTACTGTCTATATAACCAAATTTATTAACTGAGAGTCGAGAACAAAACCTATATAACTCTGGAAAAAATAGTAATAACAAAAAAATAAGACGATTGTTAGTTTATACGAGTAAAATGATGGACACATTAATGAAAAATATTTACAAAAGATTTCTAAGACAGGAATATACGCGTACAATGCAAATCTCTTCTGTAAAACGAAGTATGTAACAATACACTGAAAATAAAATCTTAAGAGTCAAAATTGTAATCAATGATCACTAAGCTGAGGATTTCTGCCTAAACGCCTACTTTAATTCCTAATGTGAAAACACAGGCTTTTAGGATTCTTTATGTGGCAGTTGAAGTATTAGGCTACATGCGAATTCTATAGTGCCCATAATTGCCTATTTCACTAGCAAATGCTTATTTATATATACCTAAAAGTAGCCTAAATATTTTCTTCCCATTCTGTATTATGGATGTATTTATTGAAACTTCTATAATTCCTTACGGATATGTAAACTATTTCATTTTTTAATGACCAGAAAGCAGAGAAATCGAAGAAAAAATTAGCAATAATTCTACATTTGTTATCTTTTACTGCCACTACGTCGCGAAAAAAAACCGAATTTAAAATTAAGCAATAAGAAAATTTCTGTATTTCAAAAGCTTAAATAAAGTCACTCGTACTTAACTTACGAGTATTTCTATACATTTTGTGAGTGGTTTTGAATTGATTACACGTGTGTCTTGCGTGGTATTATATGAGAAAGGTGTCCTGTAAGTAATTGGCGTCTGTTATTTTGAAAATTCTTTCATTAATAGCATGTCTAATTATTGTGTACATTACATTTTGTCACCGAAATAATGAAATATACCGTATGCTAAAACAATATTCTTCAGGAACTGATACAGAAAAATGAATAAAGATGAACTATAAATGGAAAGAAAGAAATGAAATTATTTAAACATCTTTCAGATTTCAGTCCCTCCATTAAGAGGGTAGGTACAGCTTAACACCTTCAAAAATAATTTTTTCAAAATATTTTTTTGAAATATGCACTAAATATTTCAGTACATTTTGGTGCAAAGTTTGTTTTAATACCTGCATTAGTTTCAAAGCTTTGAATTTAAACGGAAGACTCTGCACTAAGCTCGTATAGCCATCAGTGGAGAACGGCACGCTCCTTTTCCGGAAACTGCATTTTCCAAATCCGTTTTCCTCTTTATTCTGAAACTACTAATTTGAATTATATGATTTTTGTGCATGTTAACACCTAACATATCATCTACAAAATGGACCATGATCAGCCCTCTCAGTTAAATATTTTACCTGGAAAAAATAATTTATGGACTAAATTATCTTGAAAATCTGTTACATAATTTAAAATATAAATTAAAATTATTAACCATTTAGTTAGAAACCTGATTGTGGTAGTCAATTTTGTAGAGCTATTCTTAAGCTTCAAAATGAAACAAACAGAACGTGAAAATGTTAAACATTGGATGAGTTAAGAGGGAAACGCTAGATTCCGACATAACGAGTAGCTGTCATTTTGAATAATTAAATAATTAATTTAATTGCATGCTAACATTTATAATATAGTCTAATTGTATTAAAAATGGTAGGTTTTTCAGTGTATTAGGGGAGAGTCGGGTAGTATCGGACATCGGGTAATATCGGACAGTGAGTTTCTTTCATCTACCACACGATGATAGTACCTGATTGACATGGTTACGTTTCTGTGATGTCGCATAGAGAAACGTAACCACGTCATTCAGGTACTACCATATGGTGGTAGATGAAAGAAACGTACTGTCCGATACTACCCGATGTCCGATACTACCCGACTCTCCCCTAATATGTAGTTTTGCATAAGCTATGTGGACGAAGAAAAAAATTGAATATGGTCAATTTTTCAGTGTGTTAAGCTGTACTTAGTCCCTTAAGGGGAGGCAGAGGTGAATATTTCAAAATCCACAAAATTTATCCGATTGGTTTGAAATTGATCATGGACACTAAGTATGTTATTAGTAATGGACATACCAAGTTTCAACTTTCTAAGTACAATAGTTCTGTAAATATTAATAATTTCATAAAACTTTATATCGTTTGATATAAAATGCTCCATGCACCATATTGTAAGAAATTTTCAATATTTCTTTTTATTTATATGTTCAGAGAAGGTATATAAATAATGATAAGTATTAGTTTATTATGGGAATAATATATTTTTTTGTTTTTTATTTATCAGAGCTTCCTCAAATTAGAGGCTGCGATTAGACAAAGCATAAAAAACAATACAAGAACAAATAGATTATGAGAGTTAAAAGAGTAAGAAAAAAGGCAAACAAATACACAAACAAACAATGGCAGTTTACAGAAGTTATACAGTTATCTTGGTTTTAATTTCATACTTTTAAGGACACAAAATCAAAAAAACAACATCGGAATATCAAAATAAAGATAATAAAAATGGAAAAAACCAAATTTTCGTTTTTTCTTCAGTTTTGTTAGAAAATTTCACCTCTGCCTCCCCTTAAGAGATCATATCCTTAATAACAAAATCAAAGAGCCCTTAAAGATCTTAATATAATGACATAAACTAAAGACTACCGGTTTAAATGGGATATGTGCAGAGAATGGAAAATTTTATGTCACCGATAATATTTCATTACTATCCGCATGGAAGAATACAATGTAAACGTTGAAAAATCGGAAAAATATGGAGGTCTGCCTAAAAAGATTGCGATAAATTAAAAAAAAAATCGTTTAAACAAACACAAAATACGAGTTTCTGAATGTCTTGAAGAGAATGACTGCTATTTTGAACTTCGTTTAGATCGATGCAAATGGAGTAATAAGTCCTCAAATAACTTCACTTCAACGGCACATACGACGGTCCACCTCTACCAGAAAGCCCTTCAATATAGTACTCTTAATCCTAGCAAATTAAGCAGAGCTGTCAAGGTGAAAAGAATTTTAACTGTGCATGAAGTTTTGAATGAAGCCTCAAGCAAGGGGCTTATTTAAGCTCCTTTTTATTACTAAAATAAGGTCGATATATTCCGAGCTGTTAAGTAGCTCTTTTTGAAAGCGCTCTCAAAGGAGATTTAATACATCTCCTTGTTGGGCAGCGCTCGAGCGGTAGGCTTTTGTTTGCCACCCTAGCGCTTTATCCTGCACTATGGAGGCTCTCGGAGACACATTAAGGTAACCACTATAATAAATTCTACTTGATACGGCACCGTAGGTTATAATGTAACAAAAACTTGTTTCTTTATCTTACGAGTGAATTTTCTCGATAAGAGCAAAGTAGTGCGGCACCCATTCTTAACGTTATAACAGGATTTATCTCTTCATCACGTTCACAAGGTGTTATTGCTATTAGCATCACATGTAGGAGCTGCTATTTGTGGCAGTTTCTTATAGCAGAGAAGCGAACTGATTTATAGCTCGTATAACGGCCCTGCAGCAGCAGTAAAGCTCATAATAAATTCAGCTTCATCCCTGCATTCATTTGAGGACGTACAATAGTTCATGTAGCGAATATGATGTGTAAAATACTGATTACATCTATCGCGTAGCTTATGAACCTCAAACTCCTTTCTCGTAGAAAAATTAATAAAAATTACCTTTTCTTCTTTAATTCTTATCACAAATCTTTCATCACTAAACACTATCATCATCATGAATAGGCTCTGTATTCTAGATACCTATAAACTTGAATGAATTTGTCTGATTCGAAGTATATGTGACGTCACAGCTCAGGTACAGGCACGTTCGTATACCAAATAGTTTTGCATCCTCTGCCCTCTTCCTCTAGAAAGTCAAACCCGGGACGCAGCCGAGTACTGGGTGTTCATTTCAAAGTGTGTCATGACGTCACTGTTGTGAGTCAGAGATTTGAAGCGAGTTTCAGCTTTTATGCCAGAGAAGTTGCCTATTATTCAAGGCGTTCAACCTGAGCTTGAGAACGTGTACGGTATAATTTGAACGTCGTGGCAACAGATGGCTGTCTGTACGGTCTGTGTGCTACTATAACCTCTTTCAAACTGTGTTTTGCGCGGGAAAGTCGTACGCAGGGTATTTTGTTAACATCGGTTGCGTACGGCAACATTCCACAACATAAATCAAATGCTCCCTGTCCATGTTGACCGTCCAAGTTGATGTCAACAAATACGTAAGTAATCGTCTTAACCCTCTCCCCAGATCTCGACAGTAAGGAAAAACTCACCTCGGTACGTGTTTCCAAACAGTTCACATTCCTGCCACTACCGGCGTTACCATACGTATCGGTACGTACTCTTCAGAATGACCGCCGTATTTTCCAGGCAACTTCTCTGGCGCACAGGTGATACGCCTTTGCGGAAGTGTAGGAAGATTGAATTCTCTAGGCTCATCGGCTAGCCACATGACGGAATACAGCGAATCATGATACAATTTGAACTGAACACGCAGTAGTCTTATCGATGACTGCTCTTACTAGTCGTATTATTTAAGTAACTACATCTTTGTGGCTGATTGAAGGTTCATTGCACAGGTAAAATTCCTTAGGTAAGACGCTCAAGTGTGTAGTATTTCAGGGCATAGTTTAGGACGTTTAAACTAATAGTTTTACTGTCAATATAGACAACATTACATATAAACTGTGTAAAATAAACGTAAAAGTGACAAAACAGTGCACTGAAAGACACTGCAATGTCAAAAGGCACAGAAAGTGTGTTGAACGTAATCCAGTACCATCAGAATATGAAAATTATGAAGATATTAAATCGACGTTTAGCAAGGATTTGTGTAATGTACCATATATTCAGTACCAACATCCAAATTAATAAATTAAATAATCCACATTTTAGGGAATTTCTGGAAAACTACATAGAAAATTAGTGGGTTTTCACTGATGAGCGACATATGCAATATCCTAATGAAGCACAAAAAAATATCATACAATAGGAATGTCTTGTACTACATCATGCGCCAATTACGTTATATGCTATTTAAAGAATTTCTTGCAATATGAAATCATTTCAAGTGACATCCGCATGTGTTCAAGTTTCGTAACATACGAATGCACGTTATTATTCACTGGAAAGATCATGACGAAAAATGAACATCACGGTTCAAGCATGTGTTTACTAGTATAGCTTCAGAATGCCGGGAGTTGACTATACTCCATGAAGGCGAAGCGAAAACTTGTTTGTTTACATCCTTATCCGTTGCATTACCTGTGTTCGGCGTACTATATACCCAATGTGTCTTTAACTTCAGTCTTTAGGTAGCTGGAATACGGAGCCTAATCATGAATATCTGTCTTCATCATAATTATCATCACCACCAACGCCAGCATCACTTGTTATCATAACCAGGGCAGCCTTATCATCAACCATTACACCATGATCTGTTCCAGCTTCAGTTTTTCCGGCATTTCAGTCATGGATCTTGCTTTTTGTGGATAATCCATCTCTAAGCACAATTTTCTACTTTTCGCGATCATAAAATCCCGTAACTGTGAAGTGTCATGGCGGATTATGGAGTGTGACGCTTGTGTCGGCTCGTGAGTTCGCTTATTTTTTTCGGAGGTGTTTGTAAGTTGGGTGTCATCAGTGTATTTAGCACTCAGTTCCTGCTTGACAGAAAATGGGAAGGAGAAACCAAAAGCAAGAGGTTCCAGCTGCTGACGACAATGTTAGACGCAGTGTACAGGAAGCCAGGAGGGATCCCGCCATGTTAAGCGAACTTGCCAACCTAATAAAGGACTCGGTGCGGGACGCGATACTGTCGGAGCTAAAGGCCGCACTCGAACACGGACTTGCCGAATTAAAGTTCATAGTGGACCTACCGGTAATTGAATCCCGGTCCCCTGATTTATAAGCCCAGCGCGCTATCTCTGTGGCAGTACTACAGCATTTTAGAAATAGTAATATCTGTAGGCCTACTGCATACAGACATATTTTTTTTATTATTATCAATTAATAGTTCAAAAGTAAATAAACTTCATAATTAAAACTGACATATGCACAAATATGATTATACACAATAAATATGAAATTTAAAAACGAATTTTCTATAATATAGCTATTCAATTTATGTTAGTTTAACTTACACTTACTTCTGGTTTTAGTGCAAGTTTTCACCCTATCGCATTTATTGTCAACATTCAAACTTCTCTACTTGCTAAATTTGAAATTCTTTTTTTAACTCTACAATAAACAATTATTGTATATGAATCGTCTTTCACAACAGACATATTTATATTGAAATTTTAGATCCTCGTTTACATAATACTTAACTATTTCATGTAATAAATATCGCATTGAGGTTAGCAGATGTCGACAATAAGTGAACAAACTGAATAGATGAATCGGTATATTCTATGTGTATATATAGGACAGTGTCTACTCTTGTACATTCGCTTGTCAGCAAAATCGTTTATGTAACCTCAATACAGCTATCAGCTTACTTCATACAAACATTATCATACAGTATTACTTGACCGAAGCGAGTAGAGCCAAAGGCGTAATGTGAACTATCGCGATGCGGTATTACGAACGCAGGAGCAGTTGCACCACGGCTCCGGGCTGCAGGACTCCACTCGCCTTAGTCGAGTAATAATAACTCTAGGGCTAAGTTATAATTTTTTTGTGAAAAAATAAACACTTTTGTTTAAATATTGTGTTTGAATATCCGTTATTATTCGGTTATGGAACTTTTGTCATCCATCTGCTCTCAAAAAAGCTGAAAGCTAGAATTTATAAAACAATTATTAGCCCTACCGGTTGTTTTGAATGGTTGTGAAACTCGGACTCTCACTTTCAGAGAGGAACAGAGATTAAGGGTGTTTGAGAATAAGTCTATTAGGAAAAAATTGGGGCTAAGAGGGATGAAGTTACACCATGCAGAAGTGCATGCATTGTATTCATCATCTGACATAATTAGGAACATTAAACCCAGAAGTTTGATATAGGCAGGATATGTAGCATGTATGGGCGAATCCAGAAATGCATACAGAGTGTTAGTTGGGAGGTCGGAGGAAAAAGAACCTTTGAGGAGGCTCAGAAATAGATGGGAGAAGAGTATTAAAATGGATTAGAGGGAGGTGGGATATGATTGTAAAAAATTGCATTAATCTAGTTCAGGATAAGGACCGATGGCGGGCTTATGAGAGGGCGGCAATGAACCTCCGGGTTCCTTAAAAGCAGTAAGTAAGTAAATTTGTACAGTAATACTATTCCTTTTTCGTGCCGCTCCTCAACATTCTATGTAAACATAGCATAAGGTCACGAAGAAGAAATCAGGTTATATTAATCAGTATCTTGAAACAGTAACAGCTATTTAAATGTGCTGTTGCCAGAAATACTGTATGATATATTTTCCGTATTATATTCCAATTATTCTTCCTTATTAAGAGAAAAATCAAGATGCTGGCATTATAGTTAAGCGAATATCACGAGTCTTTAAATAAGAGACCACATTTGTTGGAAAACTTCCTGAAGACTTCTTGATAATAAAACTAACACAACCTTCACGCCAACAGTAAGGCTAGAGCAGGGACTCAAGGGTCTATCTTGCATGCAAAATACAGCGTTCAGGCCCGTGCTAACAGAGTTGACTGATTCTAGTCCTAATTAAAGTCAATCAATAAACCTGAATTGGTACGGATGTTACTGTGGACCCCTGTGGAGATAAAATATTTTCAAGTTGTCATTGTGGTTAATGCTGTTTTGTGGGTTAAATTAGTTCTTGTTTTTTTATCGAGGTAATTGCATGGTTAACGGAGCCAGTGTTTCAACAATTGGCTTTGTGGTCACCACCGCGAATCAATCTATGTGTCCAATGTTACGATATTGTTAATCAGCAATGTCACGAGTCCCGCAGCCCTGCACACATTGCGCCTCTTTCCATTTCCATAATATGATGCAAAAATTATTATTAAATATTAATATGAATCATAATATCGAATTAGACTTTACTTGTCTGTTGAATTACAAAAAACAGAAAAATCTATGACAAATCTTAATACAGTGAAACTTCCCAATAGTGAACACAGCAGGGGAAAAAATTAAATGTCCGTTATTGAGAAGTGTCCGCTATTTAGAAAATCGTTTTAGTATGTATACTAATACTAATAAAAATATCAGTAAGTTTACTTTTCCAGTCAGATGCAATTTCTGAATGAATAGAAGCAGATTCACCACATACAGTTTTGTAGGAAATATTATGTCGTGACCGAAACTTGTCTAGCCAACCACCCGAAGCTTTAAAATTAGAATAACCCAACACTTTTGCAATTTCTAAGGCTTTCTCTCTAATCAAGGTCCCAGATAAAGGCATCTTATGTGCTCTAGCACGGCAGAACCATTCATATGTTAAATTGTCAATGGAAAGCCCCTAAGTTTTAGGAAAAGCTCTTTTTTGTGTTCTCATTTGCATTCTCAGTGTATGATTTTAAAATAACATCCTTGTTTTTCAAAATTTCACTAACCTGAGTTTTTCCCACATTAAACTTTGTGGCCAGCTCACGAACACTTAATTTCTCCTTCTCACTATGCTCCACAATATCCACTTTCTCTTTTAGTGACAAACGTTTATGTTTTTGTGACATTTTTAATGTAACTGTACTTCCGAACACTCAACTTGACAAACTAAGAAAGTACGGACTGCTCACGCACAGTATCACAACTAACAACTGTGCTGCTTGCCTTCAATAAAGTACAAGAACGTTCAAATGACGATAACGATTGCTTCAAAGAATTCCGTTTAATTTACAACCGTCTTTTTTTTTCTTTCACGCTGTCCGTTATTTGAAAGTTTTAATTGTTGTTGGGAGA
Source organism: Periplaneta americana (assembly GCF_040183065.1). NCBI lineage: Eukaryota > Metazoa > Arthropoda > Insecta > Blattodea > Blattidae > Periplaneta > Periplaneta americana. The sequence goes on along the minus strand of NC_091121.1, from coordinate 145,604,123 downwards.
TACATTTCAGTGCCCGCGTCCGTTATTGAGAATGTCCGCTATTTGGAAGAATTTTATCGTAAGGGCCAATGTTATTTTTGAGAGGAATTTTAAAAGTTCCGTTATTGGGAGGAGTCCGCTATTGGGAAGTGTCCGTTAAAGGAAGTTTCACTGTATAGACATACGGTACCTAGAGTATTACGCGCTATAATCAAATTAATTTATTTGTCTAGAATTTGAAATAGTAATGTTGGTTCGAAGTGACCATTTATAGAAGCTAAGAATTCATTAATACAAACCAGAGCAATTGATGTAAAATATTGCACAAGAAATATTCGAAGATATCTGACATGAAAAGAAGTCCGTTCTGAATGAACAAAGAACGATATTTCAGTCTCTCAAAAATCTTGAAGAATTTCGCAAGTAAAATAATTCTTAATCTTTATACACTAATCGAGAAAACATATCACAAAACTAGTGATATGACAGGCAATGGTAATCATTATGTTCTGCGAAAATGTACGTACAGTACATTTGCAAATATCCACCTAAATATCTGCTATATCCTAAATATTTACAACAATCTATATATTTGTTCATATCTGAATATTTATAAGTAAAACATTAGAAGAATTCCCAAGTTCTACTGAAAGAAATATTTATTCTCTCTTCAATTATTATTTTAATGCAATAATTTTCAAAGTAATTAAGAAAACCTATTAGACATTTATTTGGTTGATTTACGACATTTTAGGAGTTTTTTCATTTCAGCAAGATTTTTTCAATATTCGGAACGGATCTCATCATGTTAAATCTCAAAGTGCCGTCACATACATACATACATACATACATACATACATACATACATACATACATACATACATACCCGCATCAGTGTAGGTATGTATGGAGTATAGATCGGCGGAACCCAACTCTACTACACATTCAGGTCTGCTGTTCAGTGAACATAAGAAAACAAAACAAATCTAGGCGTTTGAAGCTCAGTGCCCTAATAGAAAAATATGGTAGTCAGCTCTTCATTACGAAAGAAGAACATGTATTTGATCAGAAAGAAAGAGAAAATTTTCATTTCAAACACTTAAAATGCTTACAGCCATTCATCGTAATGTGTAGAGACTCGTAAAACATGCACTCATACACCCTAATTTGTTTTATTTTAAGTTTGTGCTGACATTTATGTTTTTTCATTAGTTATTTCCAATCTTTACAAATATAAATTATCGTAACGCGATTTACTTATTGTAAAAGTCAGGGGTATACAAATTTCGGATAGCATGTAGCCATGGCTCCTGTAAATTATTACGTGTGCCTGAATATTGTTTATTGAGTTCAAAATTGTTTAAGACTTCGGTTTCTTTTATGTCACTACGACTAATATAATGTTAAGAAAAGCCGTTGTAGGAAGGAATTCGACTGTGCTTCTTAGATTAATATTGTTACACTTGTTGCTCATTTCACGATAGACCTATTGTCACTACATAGCTTCAGTGGATAGCATAGAGCGTCTCTCTAAGAGCATGTTTGTTTGCATTGCATAAATATTTAATATTGTTTCATATATATTGCTTTTATATGGAATATTAGGATGGGGTAGTACTTATAAAACTAATATTAATCCACTATATTTATTACAGAGAAGAACTTATTGATTATCCTACCGAAAAAAATGATTTTTTAGAATATAAAGTCTTGAAAACACGTCAAATTTACATGAATGCATTATTAAATTTTGTACATAAAAATCATAAGTATTTCAGACGATATACTCACAAACACAAAACCAAAGGCATGGACGCTATACGTTTATTTGAACCAAGTATTCAACGAGCACTGCTGTCAACCATAGTACTAACATCTGTCTTAGAATGTAATTATAACAAATTAATAAACAAATACCCACATCTATTTACCTCTAACTGTTTGACATTAGAAATATATGTAACCAATTTGTTATGAGTAATTATTAATTTTAGGTGTTATTTTTTTTTTATGAACGAAAATGTATTATGTATCGAAACCTCTCCTGAGCGAGAGCTAGAATTTTGTAAATTTACAATTTCTTTATATTGTATATTTCTGGCAATAAAGATTATTATTATTATTATTATTATTATTATTATTATTATTATTATTTCAGTAAATGTGTCATCTTAGCTCGAATAGTTTCCTCATTGCAAGTGTGGAGAAAATGTGGAGGCTTCCGAAAATTTTTAATTTTGTCTAACCGCGGTAAAAAAAATATATAGCCTATATATTATTTTATGTATGCTGTCTTTAAATAAATACTTTGTTACTGTTGTTAATTCAAGTGTTATTTTGTACATGGATACTATTCCTCTTCTTCACCGACTACATGAATAGATGTAAACACACAGTACCAGAGTGCGGGGAGAGACCGCAGTGTGAAGCTAGTATGATCGAGGTACACCTAAACTTGTATTCAAAGTAACAAAACGCACGACTCTAGTCATAAGTGATATCAATAAAGTGATATCATTAGGAAAAAAGTCGGAAGATAGTGGGGTAGGGTGGCCAGTTATATACAGTATACATGTATAGGCCTACAAATAACCTTAAGTATATATACAAACATACATACGCAAATACAGCACATACACACATAAATACAGGTACATACATACATACTTTACATTATACTTTATTACATTCTTTGAAACGTTTACATTAATCAGGCCTCTGGTTTGCAGGGTGTAAAATGTATATATCGTTCACCCTGCTTTATGAAGTAGAAACCAACAGTTAAGGCAACCGAAGGGAGGACAGAAGGCTTCTCGACGAATGAATGAAAGCTAATTAGCGAGCCTGTGCGTCTTCGGTTTCATCCTTTTAATTAAGTGTGTTAAAAAGATAATTCATTTTTATACCCTGATGCCGGACTTCTACAGAAGTATAAGCGAACTCAAGTTTTCTCTGCACGTAAATTCTGTTGCTCTTTCTACTAGTTCCCGTCCTTTCTCTCCTCTTCGTATGAACGTAAATTTTTACTCTTTTAGCTTGCCTTGCTTTCCGCCTCACATGAACATCAATTCGTGTTTCTCTTTTGACAGTTGAAAATGGAAAGTTCCGGTGCCACAACTTTCTCGCAAAGTTTGCAGAAGAAAAACGTTAACGCAGAGAATCTTCAAATAATATTTCGAAGTAACACAACTGATCTTAGGGAGCATTAAAACGAAATACGGCGATTTTAAATCATCTTTATTCAATAGTTTCATCTTAATACTATAACAACATGATGTTTTTGGGACAAAGCTTAATAATATGTCAGTTAAAATCTTATAAAAATTTCAGAATTTCGGCAATACCAAATAAATTAAGTGATTTAAAATTTGCGGAAAAATGTAATGTTTTATTATTCACTTACTTATAAAAACGAATCAAATACACTCGACGGATATTTATGCCTAATATATATTATTAGGAAATACTGGACCATCCTGAAATTATTAAAACTCCTTTCTACACTAGGAAAACTGGTCTGTTATGCCTATTAGATTTTTAGAAGGGAAATATGAGTTGACATGAGTGACCCAAACGAATAGATTTACAATCAGGGTATATACCATAATGCAGCGTTTCTCAAACTGTAGGTCATAGTGCCATACCAGGGGCGACACGAAATAAAAATAAAGTGTACAAATACATGATCTAGTCCACACCTGTGGAGTAACGGTCAGCGCGTCTGGCTGCGAAACCAGGTGGCCCGGGTTCGAATCCCGGTTGGGGCAAGTTACCTGGTTGCGGTTTTTTCCGGGGTTTTCCCTCAACCCAATACGAGCAAATGCTGGGTAACTTTCGGTGCTGGACCGCGGACTCATTTCACCGGCATTATCACCTTCATATCATTCAGACGCTAAATAACCTAGATGTTGATACAGCGTCGTAAAATAACCCAATAAAATAAAATAAAAAATACATGATCTATATTACCTAAGAAAAGCGGATAAAATATTAAAACTCATTTTATTAGACACAAAAATGTTAAAACACAGTTATTCAAAACTATAATCTCCAAAGATCAATTTCTTAACATCATGAATGTGTTTATTTTTCAATTACATCTTTATCCATACGTGAATCGATATTAGAACACAGTTATAAAAGAAAATTTATGTATTTAGATTTAATTTCTATCATAATCCGAAAGTCCTTTTCCTTATAGGTAACGGGCGAAATCATTTACTATTTTCATGAGATCAGTGATTGAATTTCCTTATTCCTTTCGACGGACAAACTAGAACTTGCCTAAATATTCCAATGTAAATTGCAATTATGTTTCATCAATGAATTGGTTGTGGGTCTCAACTGGTAACTTTGCAGATGCAGCAATGTTTTCATAAAACGGATGTAGTAGCAATCTTTTTGAGAAATAGCCATAAACGCCAGGTAAATAATATAAGTGAATGTTCAGCTCAGGTAAATTAATCTTTATCATCTCCAAAAAGCAGCCAATGATCGATCCATCTTTTTTTCTCATTACAGTAATTGTGAAGCAAGTGTAAACCTTCCGAAATGGTTTTCTTTCATATTGGAAAATCCAAATACGAAGCTTTTTTATGTAAACATTGGCTATGTTAATAACAGCACTTTTTCGCTCCTTCCCAACATTGACCACATCGATAAACAGGTAGTATGAAAATTCGGGTGGTACTTACTCATCTTAGCTAGACCTACTCTTAATGCTACGCGATATGTTGCTTTAAAAAGCATTGCTTTACCACTTTGTTTTTTTTTTTTCCTTAAAAATAGAAGAATGCTGATTTTTCGAATTCTGCCATTTTCCTTCGAAAAATTCTAGGGATGTTTATAAAAGGAGGATGTTTGGATTCCAAGTGCCGAACTGGCTTTGAAGGCTTCATACTTTCAATGAATGTTACTTGAAATCAAACAAGACATTGTGACTTACCATTCGATGAAATAACTTCACATCTTTCAGTAACTGTAGTTGAATATATTTTCTTTTCACTTATCGATTCACCGGATGTAGACGGTTAACTTCGTTCGGCACAAATTTGTCCATTGTGTATTATCAATTGAAGAAAAATATTTGAAGAGTTATTTTTACGAGCGCATACTAAAGACAGTAACCTCAATTACTTAGTATTTAGTATACAGGCTGTTTTAGAAATACTTTGACAAACCTTAGGGCATGTTCCTCACACCATAACAAGAAAAAAAATTCATATAAACATATGTCCGAAAATCCTTAGTTTTTTAGTCATTAATGGAAGAACATAATGAAACATCTCTTAGATATTGTCAACTTGCTAGCAAGTGTTGCAACTTTAATCAATTCATAACATATGTTCAAATGACAAACGACTGTAGTAAACAAGTTTCCTTGGGAACACATAGCCATCTAGGATACAATGGGCGCATCAGCAGACTTGTATCGATAACATCATTCGATTATCTAACAAAATGAATATTATTTTCGGTTACAAACTTAGGTAAGTTGTTGGATTGTACCTCGAAACGCGTTGAACGTAAAGTTTCATTGTTCTGAGTTTCTGAATTGATTAAAGTTGAAACACTTACTATCAAGCTGACAATATCTAACAGATGTTTCATTATGTTCTTTCATTAATAACTAAAAAAACTAAGGATTTCGAACATATGTTTATATGAATTTTTTCTTGTTCTGTTGTGAGGAACATCTCCCCAAGGTTTGTCAAAGTATTTCTGAAACACTCTGTATATTGCTACATACAATACAAAATAAATACATATTACAGATATAGCGCACACCCGTTTGAGCAAGCTCGTGTTCGGGGGCGGTTCCTACAAATAACTATTTTGTACTAAATGGAACATAAAGATTCAGTAAAATTACAAACCGATACAATTATTACAAAACAGGGATAATTATTCTTCTGATTGAAGTTCTGGGTAATATGAACATCTATTATCAGCAAAGCTCGGAACTTGGGGACTTGAGTGTCGTGTGCATGAGTAAGGTTACAGGTACAACGTACACAAAGCTCACCCTGCAAGTGCTCAGGGACAGTCGTGTGTACTAAGAAAGTGGTCACATCGAATGACAGGAAAACGGACGAGGAAACTGTGTCGTGTCGAAGCCAATGACATTCAGATAATTAATTAGAGATAAACGGTCTGTTTGAAAATAAGAAAATACCTATTATTCGAATGGGTATTGTATACGTTTGAAAATATATTTCTTAAAATTTAGGTACAGAATTTCGTGGAGGAATTCTGAGGAGATACATTATTTTCTTCGAATGGAGAGTTTATATTTTGTAACTTGTGTCAAACACAAACTAGAGATTGGAAACGGGCATTCATTGAAATACATTGCAGTCCCTTAAATCGGTGGAAAATTTGTCCATAGCCATGGATCAAGTTGTAGTGGAACCTTCCCTAGTAGTAACATAGAAATTGAAAACTATTTTCGAGACAAATTTTGAATACTTATCTTTCTCAGATACGAGATCAGCTAGCAACTACTGAAAATCGAACAGGAAACAGTGACAGTGAAAACATTCAATACTTTATTTCGGCCTAAGACTTTATAATACAATAAAAACTATTTTCCAAATTTGAAATTTTTTAAAATTGAAGCTTTTAAAAAATAAATTTGTAAAATTATCCACGATATAATATAATATTAACAAATGTATTTTTTTTCCTTTTATTTCTGTCTCTATATTCTTGTTTTCATTGAATATCACTGGCTTCTGTCGAATTGTCAATTTATATTAAATGTGTATTTTTCTCTCTTTTTCTCTTTCTTCTTTATTCTTGCTCTTGTGTTGTATTTATTGGTTTGAATTAAGTTACTTACTGTATTTAGTAAAGTGTCCTTGTAAATTTTATGTTATATTATTGACTAAGACCACACCGTACACGAGCCTGGCTCTTACGGTAGTGGCTAGAAACATTTTTGTTTTATAAATGTAATTTGTATTCAGTAGGTAGCTAGTTAAAATAAATAAAATAAAAAAAATTAAGTTTGCTCCCGTTACTTCATGTGACGTGGAAATAAGTTTCTTTCGTTTCAAATCATGTTCAACTAACAGACGAAGAAGGTATGGGTTCGAAAAATCTTCTAATGTATGTAGTCATACACTGTAATAAAATGTACAGAGCAGAACTGTAAATTTGATGTATTTTGCATGTTTATTTATATATATGCTATAAAATTGCTTGTTTCAACCTACCATAATATTATCATTATGTTGTTACAGCCAGGAACCACTTTTATAGCAGACCTGACAGTACCTCTGTGCTGGAAGCGGTAGTTTGTTGACATTGAAGTCCGGTCGCTTAGCCACGTTCAAAGACGCAAGTCCCCAAGTTCCGAGCTTTGATTATCAGGCAGTACATCTTACTCGACGGTATGTGTCAAAAGAAGAACAAAGATTTTGTATGCATGTGAAGTCTGATTAGTGTACTATGTAGCTAATCGACGATTGTATGCAATGGAGGGGGAAAGGAACTGGCCACCCTACCCTATTATCTCCTGGCCTAGTTGCCTTATGAGTGATGTCTTATTGTTGTCACATGAGGTTCAAAGCTGTCTTCGGACAGTTGACTAAACAACAGGGATAATTACGAAGGTAAAAGTAGATAATCAAGTCAAAAGCAGAATTAATTTGGAATGAATAAATAGTATAGCCTATTGAAATAAGAAAAAAGAGAGAAAAAAAAAAAGGAAAAAGGGACATGAATACTAAATAATTTGCTTAAATTTGTTCAACCCTCAACTGGTATCTATGGGTCATATTGCTTGATATCGTAATGTACACTTAAAAAGCGATACAGGTTGAGGGTTAAATTTTGTATTAAAATCAAAATAACCTAAGTCAGGATTTATTATCAAAATAGAGTTATATAACCTTTGTTCGTAACTCTGGCTATGATTTATTCCAGTGGTTGTGTAACATTTAGGTTCAGCTAACGGACATGTCAAATTTCTTCTGGTAGGATAAACATGTCGTTCTTCTTTATATTTCATATAATTTATATGGTAATATTTTAATAACGTATATTTATATATTTAATCAATTTTGAAACAATAAAATTGGAATAAAGTAAAATCACACTTCTGAAAAGTAAAATAAAAGCGCCAGCCGCAACCTCGAAAGCGATTTTATTTCTCTCGCTCCGCTTTATTCATAACAGGAACTGCTAACAGGTCATGTTCAACTTGTCAGGACTTGCGGGCGATGTGTACGTGGCAAGTAGAAACTTACACACATCAACTTATACAAATATGTCTACTCAAATACGTCGCTAATAATGGCAGATAAGTAGTTTGAACTAGTCGCTCATACGCTCTGATTGCTATTGTTATTAATTGACGCTGGAGTGTCGCGAAGTATAGGCCCTACACTTTTTACGTTTCGAGGATCGCGCGCCTAAAATAGACAGACAGACAGACAGACAGACAGACAGGATGGATGGATGGATGGATGGGTAGGTAGGTAGGTAGGTAGATAGATAGATAGATAGATAGATAGATAGATAGATAGATAGGTAGGTAGGTAGGTAGGTAGGTAGGTAGGTAGGTAGGTAGGTAGGTAGGTAGGTAGGTAGGTAGGTAGGTAGGTAGGTAGGTAGGTAGATAGATAGATAGATAGATAGATAGATAGATAGATAGATAGATAGATAGATAGATAGATAGATAGATAGATAGATAGATAGATAGATAGATAGATAGATAGATAGATAGATAGATAGATAGATAGATAGATAGATAGATAGGTGCATTTATTGATGCATAATAAATTATACAAACTCATGTACACAAGATCCTTCGCACGAGCCCGTACGGCCATTCGTGCTGTAACTATGCACAGTTTGAATCTTCAAAACGAAAATAATACCTACTAATAATAATAAAATAGTGAAATAACAGTTATTATTATTACTATCGTTATCATTGATTACCACTATTATAACTAATCTAACTTTATACCAAATTTCACAAAAATAATACAAATAAAATAAAAGGGAGATATGAAAAACACACACGCACATTGACACACACACACACACACACACACACACACACACACACACATATATATATATATATATATATATATATATATATATATATATATATATATACACAGTATAAACAATTCAATTTCTTGTTGAAGCTGCACCAAATAGTCCAAATAATAAATATAAAGATAATACAGTATATAAATAAAAACATACACACGCAATAAAATGCAAAAGACACAGTAAATACAAAAAAAAAGAACATTATCCCCTAATTATATCATTCGCTCAATGTTAATATTACTCATTGCAACACTAATAAATCTTTCCCTTAACCATTGGCTCGGTACAGTGGAAGCTCTTAAGTTCGACAGAAATCAAGTTCGACATTCTATAATGCTACTTCATTCAGGAGGTAAAGTATTTTACAAGAAGAATTTTTCTTCGTTTTTTGTCCCGGAAGTAAATAAGGTCCCTGAGACAAATAACGTCATGTACAGGGACATCAATTTATTTTTACTTCAATTTTTATTGTACCTGAGTTTTTGAATGTACTTCACTCCTACCCCTTCTACTAATGAAGTTCAACCATCCTCCACACAGATCCAAGACCGCATATACAGTCATAGTAGCTTTACGATCAGAGTAAAAACAGTACGTTCCAAAAATGTGTTCGCGTTTTCCAATGACGAAAGAGCTTTCAATATTGAATCATTTTCGCACAGGTACTGTCGTCCATTTTCCTACGTCGCATCCCGGTTTCCCCCACCTGCTTCTATTCGCCTTTCTGTAAAGGCTAGTGACTGGGCTGTCTTAAGGCTGGTTCACAATAAACCGGGAACGGAAACGACAACGAGAATGAAAACGGAAATAATGTTAAAATAAATGTATTTAAATGAGAACATTCACAATTAACTATTGTGAAAGCTCACATTTAAATACATTTATTTTCACAATATTTCCGTTCTCGTTCTCGTTGTCGATTTCGTTCACGGTTTATTGTGAACCAGCCTTTAGCTCTTTTCTGAGAACATTAATTTCTGTTAGGAATTGGACGTCTACGTAATATTATACCCATACAATTGTTTAAAATAACTTAAATAAAAGGGCCTCGTTAAGTAATTAACTGTCGCGTGATTTCCTCCATTTCTACGACCCTGCGATATAACCACTTGGACGGACAGCAGATAGCATGTCTGAATAATTTTATCTTTTTGGATAGGCCAGAAATGAAGATTGAATTTAAAGTACGTCAGGTACTCTTTTGTAGAGTAGGTACAGAATTATTTCAACATGAGTTACTAGTTACGAAGGACGAAACTGGTAATTGGAATTACGTACAATAGTCTATAGTGCTATAATATGCACATTAGAACTGAAGCCTGTATCGAAATGAACGGCCACCATTTTCAAAAATGTGTTTAAATATCCACATTATGATTGTTTTTCAATTTAACTTCATTCTCTATATTGTACGCTAATGTGCTTTAGACAGTATAATATACATTGCATAATGAATACGTTCGAATGGATAACTCAGTTCTTGAGTAAAAACACTTATTATTAATACAGTACTGTATTTTGATTAAAGAGAAAAACTAATGAAAATTATCAAACTCAAAATCGCGATAATTCCTAGTTTACGTAAATGGATGAACTATTTTTCTTCCCTCCTATACCTAATAAAGTGATTTGTTTGTATTTTACGCCAGTATCATCAAACTCCAGTCCTGGAAGGGGATAGGCAAACGGTGTTTGCGGTTCTCAATCTTGATCCAAGATAATATAAAAAATGTTAGTAAAAATAAAATGATGTCCCTGTACAAACATGTCTACTCAAATTCGTCGCTATCATGGCAGCTAAGTAGTTTTGAACTAGTCGCTCGTACGCTCTGATTGCTATTGTTATTAATTTACGCTGGAGTGTCGCGAAGTATACGCTTTTTACGTTTCGAGGGTCGCGCGGCTAAAATAGGTATTTGAGAAAGACTGCCACAGACAGGCTTAGACACTTTCTTAATACTCGCCAGATGTAATAGATATTGCACTATAACCAGCAGGTTTTATTACTCGAACATCTCCACCTAACACCGGTACGAAGATGAAGTCACAATCTTTTGTTTTAAGCTGATAACACCTACGCTCTTACGTCATGCTGTCACATTACTTTAAGAAATTAAATTAAGCCAAGTGATGTATAAAGTGAAATTGAAACTCTTGATAAAATTAAATCTATAAAGTTCAGGCGAAACGGAGGGGAACGTTCTTCTCTGCTCTTGTCCACCACAAACACTGATTCAGTTGGAGTGATGTAAATTTCCTACAAGGGGGCTGTTTACCTCTTTATAAATACGTAAATTTCCTCCTGTTTACTAGAGATATACGTAAATTGCCTCCCATTTTTCTAGGACGTCGAATGTTCAAATCCTTCACTGGCTGCATCTCGCACGGTACTATTTGTTTATCCGTCGAAATGACGTAATTCCATAGAAAACTTGTTGTCTCTTTACCGCCAGACATTCAAATATTTACCACTTCATTGATGTTCTTAAACAAAAACAGAGTGACACTTATGTGTCGGCCTGGGAAAAAGAAATAAATCTGCTTTACGCAAAGAATTATTTTCGGAAAATAAAATACTTGCACTGCAGCAAGAACCGATTAGTTGACTTGAGTTTTTTAGGATTGTTTATTTTAAATTCCTGCCTGACTAAATAAGTCGGCAATTAATGTTTTAATACACATTTAAAGTTCTATGATGAAGTATTTCTAACTGAAACTGACCAATATTTTAATTACACTGATTCACATACAGCAGAATATTTACAAACGGAAAGCACGTTTACTGTCTCATGTAAAGACGCGGCAATTTACGTACCACAGCTCATGTAAACAGGAGGCAATTTACGTAACTTTTTATCTGTGGAGGTAATCTACCGTCTCCGCTTCAGTCACACCGAAGATCGAATGCGATTCTTCGATACGTTATAGCGACGACGGTAAAACACTGAGCTTTCGGAGAGAAAAACATGGAAATTGGACCTTGTACGGTAAGGTTGCCTAATTCCGTGACATATTTAATAAAGTCTATATTTATGCCAAACTTGTACTAAAAATTTTCAAATAACACCTAAATGACGTTATTTGGACCTTTACCTACAGTTTTTACCACATTCAGTGTCAACAGTTTCACAAGTTTGATATATAATATATGATTCTTCATTGTTATACAGTGGCTCCTAAATCCGTGACAGGGATCCAAATTCCGTGATAGTGGTTTCCTAATTACGTGAGTGATATCCTAATTCCGTGATACTAAAATAATCCTCATTAACTGCTCAGAAAACAAACGTGGTATGTTGTTTTAATATGGATTAACTAAGAAATTACAACATAGAAAAAGGGTCTAAGTGACAAATTTCATAGAAAATACTTGTGTAACTACAGGAATACATATTACATATTAATATATTATAAACAGAATAAACTGAAAGTTGAATTCAAGACAAAATTAAATTTCAATAAATTGAATCATAATAAAATTAATTCTCATTATTTATATTCCTAACAACATCAGTAATTAAGTTAAATATATGCCCTATTATTTTATTATATTTATAATTGATACTTTCTGTAACTTATTTCTATTATTATTTTCACGAACTATTTTCTTTCATAGACATTAATTTTCACAATTTAGTTTTGGCATCACTGGTCGAGTGAGCCAGGAAGGAGAAATATGAAAATAAATCCGAAAATGGGAAAGCTCCTGTAGCATTATTGTCTCACAATGTTTAAATAATCACACACATTGATTCAGCTGACTTTAATCTACAGTAATGTATCATTTTTATAATGCTATATTAATGCTTACTTCAAATATAAAATCTTTCTTCAGGAACAAGAGAAAGAAAAACTTACTGGTTAACCACCTTTCACTGAACAAAAGCTTCTGCAGTCGATTCAAAAGATGACATCTCCTGGCATCTGTTAGATATTTCAAAAACTTAAAAGTCAGAGACCACAACTCCATGGCAGTCAATTGAAATTTTATCACGGGATTAGGGGTATCACGGAATTAGGCACCTTTACCCTACATGATTTGTATGCGTGGAATAATCGTGTCAGTGTATTCTGAGGAGAGAGTAAATTCTGAAAGATGTGTAAATGATACAGTAGTTCAATATATCATATGTCATACAAACCAAAACGAAATATACAGGAGACAGGTAAATGTAATACACGACTTTTTAATATATGTTCGGTAATTTGCAAAACATGAAATCTATATAAACCAAATGTAGCGGAAAAATATTCCTGACTACATTATTTCCATTGCACACTGACTGACAGCATGCTCGTTAGATTAAGAATAACGCAAAATGAAATGGTAATGAGATGAATGACAAATATAATATGCATCCCGGTTGTGTGTATGAAAACATGCATAATGCTAGGAACTAAAATTACAGCCCATTTTCAATTCATGATGAAATAACATATTAACTGCAGTTACCTGTACGTCATACAAATATTTACAGTACACATATAATAATAATAATAATAATAATAATAATAATAATAGTAATAATAATAACAATAATAATTTATTTATTTATTTATTTATTTATTTATTTATTTATTTATTTATTTATAATATTAACGTGCAAAACAACAGCACAAGGCCAATTAAAGTTTAGCACGATACAAAACAGAACAAAACAACAAATGATGATCAGAATGAATGATAGAAAATGGCAATGAGATGAAATACAAACAATATAATAGTCTACATCAATCATAGATCAAAAATAAAAATTATAAAATTATAAATTAGTACAATAAGATAATTGAAATAATGTAATAATCTACCTTAATCAATTGACCAAATGCAAGAAAAAAATGGACAAATAATTATTAAAATTAGATCAGTGAGTTAAAAACTCAAAGATATACTACACATTAAATGGATCCAAGTTGAATCCATGCAAATTAGCATATTTAATGCATCTGCAGACCGGAGAGAGAGATTTAGGGTTCTTATTATAAAACAATTTATGAACAATTTAATAACAATAATAATAATAGCTTTTATCATCCAGTCTGGTGTCAAAAAACCTGAAATAATTTATAAAACAGTTATATTACCGGTTGTTCTTTATGATTGTGAAACTTGGACTCCCACTTCAAGAGAGGAACAAAGGTTAAGAGTATTTGAGAATAAGGTGCTTAGGAAAAAATCTGGGGCTAAGAGGGATGAAGTTACGAAGAATGGAGAAAGTTACACAACACAGAATTGCACGCATTGCATTCTTCACCTGACATAATTAGGAACATTATATCCAGACGTTTGAGATGGCCAGGGCATGTAGCACGTATGGGCGAATCCAGAAATGCATATAGAGTGTTAGTTGGGAGGCCGGAGGAAAAAAGACCTTTAGGGAGGCCGAGACGTAGATGGGAAGATAATATTAAAATGGATTTGAGGGAGGTGGGATATGACAGAGACTGGATTAATCTTGCTCAGGTTAGAGACAAATGGCGGGCTTATGTGAGGGCGGCAATGAACCTCCGGGTTCCTTAAAAGCCAGTAAATAAATAATAATAATAATAATAATAATAATATATTTATTATTATTATTATTATTATTATTGTAAAACCTCAGATTTTAGTGGATTATTTTACGACGCTTTGTCAACTGATACGGTTATCTAGCGTCTGAATGATCTACAGGTGATAATGCGGGCGAAATGAATCCAGGATCCAGCAACGAAAGTTACTAAAGATTTGCCATTATTGCCTTGAGGAAAAACCCCGGAATAGAACTCAACCAGGTAACTTGTCCCAACCAGGATTTGAACCCGGGCCCGCTCCTTGCACGGCCAGACATGCTAACCGTTACTCCACACCGGAGGACTCAATATTCAGTTACAAGTCTACACAATCATAGTAAACAATATTTTCAGATTTGAAAATATGGAGCAAATGAAGCTTTGAAATATTATGTTGAAGGTATTTACAAACAAAAACAGAAAATTGCACACTTTTCTGTTATTTATTTTTAAACTAATGTAAGATGACTCAAGTTTATATGAAATATTTTTTTACTTGGTTATTTAATGACTCTGTATAAACTAAGAAGTTATTTAGCGTAGATGAGATTGGTGATTGCGAGATGTGGCCGAGGATTGCCCATAGATTACCTGAAAGTTGGGGAAAACCTAGGAAAGAACCCAACCAGATAATCGGCTCAAGCGGGAATCGAACCCACGCCCGAGCAGGCAGGCAAGCGCCTTAGCCTACTGATCTACGACGGTGGCGAAATGTCTTGTATGCAGTTTCTACAATAAATAAGTAAATATTAAACTGAAATTAGTGAAAGGATTATATAAGGAACATAATAATAAAAACATTAAATGAAATATCAAATCTTTTATTAAAAAGAAAAACATTCTTATATAGAAATCATTATTTCGGAGTCTAGTAACTTATGAAACAGAAGTGTGGGTATTAAATTCAAAATTTAAATGCAAATTAGAATCCACAGAAATGGAATTTCTCAGATCTGCACGAGGTTAAAAATTGCGTAAAGTGAGAAATGAAGAAATAAGGAAAAAAAAAAATGAAATATCAAAATTCTATAGTAGTAACCTGGTACGGCCATGTTCGGAGAATGGAGGAGGATAGACTGCCAAGGAGATGTTGGAATGGATTTCCGATTACGTTGAGGATTTGTAGAAGGCCACGGACTATTGAATGAAGGAGATTGATAAAACTATAAACTATGCAACGTAAAGGATTTGTAGAAGGCCACGGACTATTGAATGAAGGAGATTGATGAAACTATAAACTATGCAACGTAAAGGATTTGTAGAAGGCCACGGACTATTGAATGAAGGAGATTGATAAAACTATAAACTATGCAACGTAAAGGATTTGTAGAAGGCGACTGGCAAGATAGAGCAGAATGAAGAAGAAAAATCTGGGCACAGGAAGATGCTTAAGTATTGTTAACTTGTTATATATGAATCGTTGATTTAAAAAACAACCTATACTCAAGTTTTTACTGTTTTCGTTTTTTTTCTGCATTCTTTTCCTACAGAGGTATACACTTGTTGATTTCAAAAACACTCTACGGCTTTTGATAGTACGCGGTTATACACTGTATTCAACATTGTAGCGGGTGTAGGAACAACCTATTTGGTGGACATAGGTTTTTTTTTTTTCACTCAACTGATTCTGTTAGTGTTTTGCTTGTGCCGCATAGCCTTGATTCATCTTAATTATGTAATGCTTTACATAAATTAAGCTTATTAGTCCTACTATATAATACTGTATACTGAATTTATTAACATATTTTTACATTTACTCTGTATTTTGCCAATTATAGCTACATTTTACATTTTTGGCTATGATATCTATACTTAACTCTTTTTAATTTACTTTTATTTGGTATTTTTCATTTATATCTATATCTGTGTCCTTTATTTAGGTAATATCTATTTGTTTTTTTTTCTTTTTTAATTTGTAATTACACTTGTAATGTTTATGTTCTATCTCTTTTTACAAGTTATATGCAATTCTGTGTTTTTTAAACAAATCTGTACTGTCTATTATAATTGGGGCTTTGCCCTGTTATAGACATAAATAAATAAAGAAATAAATAGATAAGTAAATAAATAAATATGAAAATAGGGTGACCAACTTGTGCTAAAAGATATGGGAGACATCGTCACGACAAATTTTAGCGCAAATTTTGGGATGTAAAGCCTGTATTCATTGATTGTATGGCTAATATTTTAGTACAAAACTATCAATTTAACTATAATATAAATACTATTTAGCTCACAATATTGAGTACAAATAACCCCCTGAAATTAATGACATTGCTTATGGTTCACTCTGTATATTTGCAGGTATTATTATTAGATTGCTTTAAAAAATTGGCGACCATGAATGATGAAGAAAAATACTAGAGGGTTAGGAGACCAATACAGGAGCCAGAAGGATCCAAAAAAAGTTACCTGAAATATAGGAGTACAGTACGATTATTTAGTTCTGACAGATGCCGGAGATGTGCGGCTGGGACAGGCGGGTCCATTTACTTACGCCAAGGGGTGTTTGGGTTATTATTACCGACCGCTCGCCCTTATCTCTACTTCGGAACTCTCCCCACTCCTTCTATTACTTCCTCAATTTCGCGTCGCTGAGCTGTCAGAACTAAATAATCGGTCTGTAAAGGAGAATTGATCATGCTATGTGAAAAAAAAATGAAATAAAATAAAATTTGAAGTTATGATAAAAAAAATCCTCAAATAAAGCAAAATAAACTTGCCTTCATATAAATCATCCAAACCTGTAAGATAGACAAATCAACAAAAAATATGTAGCTACTTAAGACAACTTCCGCAATTTGGTCGTAAATATTGCGTATTCGTTATAGAAAGGACAGTCGTCATTGGTCAGGGAATTTAAATTACATTTTAAAAATAAAATAAAATAATTCACTTTCTTCCTTATTAACTGTGCTGTACAGAAAGTGAAGAACGTGTGATGACACTACGGCAGTGATCTTGGTGATGTTGAGCAATTTAAGTAGCAGCTGCCTCACTTAAACTATAATTATGTAATATCTTGTAGTTTGGTGATAATAAAGTGGTGCCATGCTGTGGACAATATTTCTCACGCACGTATGCTTGCACGCTAGGAGGAACGAAAATTTCTTTATTACCGCAAGAACGTACGCTCAAAGGGCAATGAAGAATTTAAATTGTAGGTAGTGAATTTCCATATACTGAACAGATTCCATATTATGGGAGTTCGTTCATATTAAAGAGATGTTTTGCTCTTGATTTAGCTTAATAAAATCTTCTTTATTCTCAATAGATTTAAAACTAGATTTTATAATTAGTTATTAAATAATCCTTTCTACTCTGCTGGTGACTTTTTAACACAAATTTGCATGAAATTGGGTTTTACTAAATACATTAAATAATATTTTACCTTTAATACATTATGGATGAAATGTTTTCATTAATTTTTATAGTTTTCTTAATATTTCGTGTTTTCATTGTTTTAATTCAATTTCACCGTTTCAATTATACTTGTGCTTTTCAAATGTATTATAAGTAGACAGTGGATGCGGGATGACTTATCGTTGAATGTAGGTGCACATGTATCTTCGTAAAGTCAGAAGGAAAAGGAAAATAACTTACTGTAGTAGTGTAGCACATACCTTGCAAGTTCGGTCCTCGTCATCATTGATGCAATTACCAGCGTTGCAGTAAACGACGACATATTCTCGTAAGTTGTCGAAGCTGAATCGTTTTCGCCTATCGCTTAAACAGTTTTTGTATCGAGAGAATTTCTGAAGAAAACCTCTAAAATGGGGATCACTCAATTTCTTTAGACGAATATTTGTACTGAGCATCATGTTGCACGTGTCGTTTAGACCTGCACAACTAAATGATGATGATGATGATGATGGTTCCTCAGGTTTCATTTCAACGCATTTCCTGTGCGATGTACTGTTGCAATGTTTCTCTATAGCCTGAGTTGTTCTGGTTTTTATTTCAATTTTACATACCTACTTTACACACGATATTGTCTTCGTTAATACATAAAATGTCACTCTCATACTTCTTAATTGCATTTCGTATCTCTAAGCGAATTTAACGTTTTGCCATTATGAATGGATCAGCATAATAATACTATTCAACTCGTACTAAGTACTTGAGCAGGATAACACAACTGCACACATTGCGTTGCAATATTACTATGAACTGACCGGGGTTCCTTCGTTCTGTACGCTGCTGTACTCGCCAGGCACACAAAAGACGGACGACGCGGCACGTGCCATATACTCCGATACGAAACAACTTCACTTTTCCTTAAGTCATCCCGAATACACTGTCTAATTATAAATTTTTCAATGTATCTGTGACGAAGCCTGTTACTGTATGTATAATGGCCTAATAAATTGAATAGTGTTAAACATTCTGTTTTAACCTCTGTGATTTATAGTCAGTCGAAGATAAATCTTAGAAAAAAAATGAAAGTTCTTTGCACATCTTCCATCGAAAATTATTTCATGTTATTTCTAGTAGATATATTTCTGTACCTTTCTCTTAAGAACAGGACATAAGTTCACGTAAACTTTTTTGTTCAGAATCACCAACATTAGCCTATCACCTTTCAAATCATGTACCTTTCCCCCTGACTCACCCTCCATATGGGGCGCACAACGAGCCTAATTCCAAGGATCCGTCCCGGGTCCAAAACTCGAAAAGCCAAGTCATCTCCCCCTCTTCTCTCTCTGTCTGTAGGAAGTGGCACAACACGAAATGTTGATTGTAGTTCAGGAGGACTTCCGTCCGTCCTCCTCTGTAGATGCAAATACAATAAAATATCCCTAAGGCTCCAACTGTAGTAACTGTTAAGGCAAATAAAGGTTAACTGGAGTGCGGTGAAATTACATGAAGCCTAGCAAGGCGATAGCGAATATTAATGCTCTTTCAAAAAGCAAGCAAGCTTGGGAAGAAGCTGTAATCTGGGAGTAAGACAGCAGAAGGAGATAATAGTAGCTACATATGAACTTCAAATGTTATGAGTTCGCAAGTTCCATTGGACATACTAATGTCCTTGTTTTAGTTAACAGAACTTTGAGACGTAGGTCTATTACATTTCTACTCAAGTAAAATTAACAACAAACATGCTTGTTCTAGCCGAACTCGTCTCTGCTTATCAATTCAGCCAAGATTTCCATTCAAAATGTAGGCCATGTCGTCTATACGCAAACTCAATAGATGTGGGTTCGAATTGCTGGAAATAAACTAGACTAATGTGTTCTGTTCTTTATCAATACATTTATCTTCTCCAGCAGTGTTATAGCAGGCTGACCATGCCACCTGATGTAGGTACAAAATACACATAAGAATGCGCACGAAACGAACGAATCTTTTAAAGGAGTATTGATGTAAAACAAGATAAAAAAAACTATATTAAACAGCTTATCAGCATACGACAATTTTACAGAAATAACTTTTATATAATTATTGAACAAACTTGCGAATTTTTATATCAGGATGTAAGAAATTTTATTCTATACGAAAATATATGTTTCGATATTCTCTATTGCATTCGGCATCATAAAATTAAGTAATACCGAAACTAGTTCGATTAATTAAAATGTGTCTCAGTGAAACGTACAGCAGAGTTCGTATAGGCCAGTTTCTGTCAGATGCGTTTCAAATTCACTGTGGACTAAAGCAAGGAGATGCACTATCACCATTACGTTTTAACTTTGCTCTAGAGTATGCCATTAGGAAAGTCCAGGATAACAGAGAGGGCTTGGAATTGAACGGGTACATCAGCTCCTTGTCTATGCGGATGATTGAATATGTTAGGAGAAAATCCACAAACGATTAGGGAAAACACGGGAATTTTACTGGAAGCAAGTAAAGAGATAGGTTTGGAAGTAAATCCCGAAAAGACAAAGTATTTGATTATGACTCGTGGCGGGAATATTGTACGAAATGGAAATATAAAAATTGGAAATGTATCTTTTGAAGAGGTGGAGAAGTTCCAATATCTTGGAGCAACAGTAACAAATATAAATGGTACTCGGGAGGAAATTAAACACAGAATAAATATGGGAAATGCCTATTATTATTCGGTTGAGAAACTTTTATCATTCAGTCTGCTGTCGAAAAATCTGAAAGTTAGAATTTATAAAACAATTATATTAATGGTTGTTTTTTATGGTTGTGAAACTTGGACTCTCACTTTGAGAGAGGAACATAGGCTAAGGGTGTTTGAGAATAAGGTACCTAGGAAAATATTTAAGGCTAAGAGGGATGAAGTTACAGGAGAATGGAGAAAGTTACATAACACAGAACTGCACGCTTGTATTCTTCACCTGACATAATTAGGAACATTAAATCAAGACGTTTGAGATGGGCAGGGCATGTAGCACGTATGGGCGAATCCAGAAATGCATATAGAGTGTTAGTTGGGAAGCCGGAGGGAAAAAAGACCTTTAGGGAGGCCGAGACGTAGATGGGAAGATAATATTAAAGTGGATTTGAGGGAGGTGGGATTTGATGATAGAGAATGGATTAATCTTGCTCAGGATAGGGACCAATGGCTAGCTTATGTGAGGGTGGCAATGAACCTCCGTGTTCCTTAAAGCCAGTAAGTAAGTAATACTGATATTGTGGGATAATGTGGGGGATGATAGGAGGAGGGAGAAGAATAAAGTGCATAAGATTTGCTGATGATATGGCATTGTTAGAGAGGATACTGAGAGATATGCTACTGGAGGTAAATGACAGCTGTGAACATTACGAGGTGAAGATAAATGCAAATAAGGCCAACATCATGGTTATCGGGAGAACAATAAAGAAGGTAAACATCCGAATTCAAAATAAGGCAGTGGAATAAATGGACAGCTTCAAATACTTGTGTTGTATTGTAAGCAGTAACATAAGCTGCTGCCAGGAAGTCAAAAGGAGGATAGCAATGGCAAAGGAAGCTTTTAATAGAAAAAGGAGAATCTACTGCGGACCTCTGGGAAAATAACTTAACAAGAGTTTAGTGAAGTTTCTTGTGTGGAATGTGGCACTGTATGAAGTAGAAACATGACATTACGACGAAGTGAAGAAAACTTGGAACGTTTGAAATACGAATATGGAGAAGAACGGAGCGTGTGAAATGGACAAAATAAAAAAATTAAACTGTGCTAGAGAGAGAAGGGAAGAAAGAATAATGCTGAAAGTGATTGGGAGGAGAAAATGAAATTAGCTTGGTCAGTGGCTGAAGAATACACTGGAAGAAATTGTAAAAAGGAGAAAAGTTCGGGGGCAGAAGAAAATGTCAAATGATAGAGAACATTAAGACATATGGATCTATAGTGAGACTAAAAGGAAGGTACAAATCATGTGGTCGCGACAATGGACATTAAACAACGTGGGAAAATAATAATTGAGAACGGAAATGACACCGAACGGCTTCTAGAAAAGCATAAGAAGAAAATTAAATTCATCACTGTTGAACAGACAGAGAAATTTCTAACTTTAAGCTTATGGAATCACGATTCCAATCCCAGTAATAAGTGAAATATATCTCCATTGCTTTTATTTGTTGTAGACTTTTCCACCACGTGCTAGTGATAGAAGCCCACGACTCTTAAGGGTGGATCACAATAAACCGGGAACGGAAACGACAATAATAACGAGAACGGAAATAATGTTAAATACATTTATTTTAACAATATTTCCGTTCTCGTTGTCGTTCCCGGTTTATTGTGGACCAGCCTTTACACGATTAACGGCAGTTTGGGTCAAAGGACTCAGTTCAGGAAATCAGACGATACAGCTGCTGCTGATTATGTATGTATGTGTTTATTTACACTGCAAGTGGGCAAGCACCCGGTGGCAGTGGTATATACAATATTAACAATACACAATAAAATGATAACCAATACACAATAAAATTTACAATACACAATACAATTTACAACTCATATACAATTTTATACACAATACAATAAGAATACACAATACAATTTAACACAATAATAATAAAACATAAAATAAAATACCTAATTTTACAACACAACCTACATAATTATGTATAGGTCCTACATAAGTTTCAATAGTCTTTCACTTTACTCTCATCTCATTCCCTGTAGTGGCACTATGACGCATTTCACTGACACTTTAGCACACATTTCACTGACACTCTGTAACACATTTCACTGACACTATAGAACACATTTCATTGACGCTATAAATTATCACTGATCGGAACTGTTCACTGCACTGTAAAACCATAACTTCACTGACTCACCTCGCTTCACTGATACAACAGTTCAAATAAGTCAAATAATTACATCCTTATGCATACTTATAAACAGAACTACATTTAAACTAAACATTTCTAGTCTAAGGCCCTCTTACACACTATTTTTAAATAATTTACAATTCAAACCAAGGAAGTAAACTCGTCAGGCTAGATAAATACATGTCACCTTAAAAAATTAAATGTTGAATGTCACCTTAATTTTAATTTTCACTTTATACACAACTTTTTAAATTATTCTTGAAACTCCTTAAGGAAGGACAGCCCTCAAAGACCGCTGCAGGTATGATTTTAAAAGATGCATAATTATAATAAAATAGATACCTTTTTGACATTTACCAACATAAATTCACCTTTGTATGTTATTTTTGTACAGAGTCACTAATCAATATAAATGACGACACTTAGACCATGAAACGGAAGCAAATATAGATATTGTATTATTAACACTTAATTGCCCACAGAACGTCAGCTCACGTCATGTTCAGACCTTCACTTGACAATATCAAAAACAGATGTTTTATAAATATTTAATAGTCTGGTAATGAATTCCCGGGTCGGAAGCGCAACAAACAATAGAGTCATGTGAGGTAGGCTCTATCTATTATCCCCGGATTCTGCTGCTGTTGTTAGGGACTCCAAAATCGTACTGGCCGGCCAATTGGTTTAACTTCCGCTACTGTTGGCGACGTAAATGGATTTTTGTGTCAGCTAATTACTAACTGAATTTTGAACAGAGATTTATGGTAAGAAAAATATGATAGAAAGGAGGTAAACACACACTATTTAACGAATAAATAAATAATTGTTATAAACTTTTTCGACCACGCAAACTACAATCACATGGAAACTCGATTTAAAACATGAAATCAATGCGTCTGTAGTATATCTAGGAATATGGATTTAACGTGAACAGAAGGCCTTATCAGTAAGGTGGCGAAGTCTCCATGATGCCTAAGTTGTATTAATACATCAGAATAATTTCACTTGAATACTCGTACTGCGTGTAGGTATGAACACGTCACAAACATATAATGTGCGAAAAAGAGATATAGAAAAGGCAACTATCTTACTGATGACAACGAAACAGAAGAGATGAAAATGTCGCTCATGACGAAGGTATCACGACGATGAAGATGTTGCTGATGACGACGATGAAGATGTTGCTGATGACGACGATAAAGATGTTGCTGATGACGATAAAGATATTGCTGATGACGATAAAGATGTTGCTGATGACGACAATAAAGATGTTGCTGATGACGATAAAGATGTTGCTGATAACGATGGAGATGTGGAGATGTTGCTGATGACGACGATAAAGATGTTGCTGATGACAACGATAAAGATGTTGCTGATGACGATGGAGATGTTGCTGATGACGACGATAAAGATGTTGCTGATGACGATGAAGATGTTGCTGATGACAACGATAAAGATGTTGGTGATGACAACGATAAAGATGTTGCTGATGACGATGGAGGTGTGGAGATGTTGCTGATGGCGACGATGGAGATGTCGCTGATGACGACGATAAAGATGTTGCTGATGACGATGGAGATGTTGCTGATGACGATGAAGATGTTGCTGATGACGATGAAGATGTTGCTGATGACGATAAAGATGTTGTTGATGACGTCGATGAAGATATTGCTGAGGACGTCAATGAAGATACTGCGAAGGACGTCGATGAAGATTTGCTAAGGACATCGATGAAGATGTTGCTGATGACGATGAAGATGTTGGTGATGATGACGATGAAGATGAAGATGAAGATAAAGGCGATACTGCAATAATGAATATGCTGACGACAGAACGATTTTGCTCATTCTCAACATATGATCCAGCGCTGTGGATTAATGGTTAGCCTGCCTGACCGTGAAACGAATGGGCCCGTGTTCAAATCCCGGTTGAGATAAGTTATCTAGTTGAGATTTTTTCGGGATTTTCCCCACAACCCATTAAGAGCAAATGCCGGGTAACTTTCGGAGCTCGACCCTGCACTCATGTCGCTAGCATTAACATCATCATCTCACTCATACGTTAGATAAACGTAGTAGTTGATAAAACGTCGTAAAATAACAATTAAATATCTCTAACTACAACTATGCAGAAGCAACATAAAGTTATGTATCGCAATTCCGATCTTTTGCACAATTAGGCATATGTTTTGCATGTACTTCTCGATCTCAGCATTCACAAAGAACAGTGCAAAAATCATACCTCTTGTTTCCATGATGTGTTTGGTTTACAGTAACAATTTTCATGCTCATGGAAACTCCAGAATTTACATCTCGATTAACAGACAAAGATTTTAAACTGTGTAGTTTTCCTGAGCAGCAAGCAGGGAAAAGAAATTTCAAGTGAAACATTGTTCCGGGGCCGGGTATCGATCCCGGGGCCTCTGGTTGAACGTACCAACGCTCTACTGACTTAGCTACCCAGGAACTCTAACCGACACAGTATCAATTTTTCCACTTATATCCACACAACTCGAGTGGGCTGACGAGACGCCAGAGATCCACATCGAGTGCACACAAACTCTGTGTGACTTAAAATTGTGGTCCCGGAACAATTTTTCCCTTGAAATTATCCAAATCTGCTTCACAGGGAGCTTTACATGAAGATTAGATTTGCATAAGGAAAAAGAAACTTAAACAGCTTATTTATACACATTTGTTCTGCCGTATGTAAAGTTTCCTAAATAAATTACTGTTCCGAAACTTTCCCACGAATATCTCTGTTTTTCTGAAGCTTCACATACTTGAAATGTTGACCTATCCTGTCCTTAAGATGCTTCACATCTACCTTGTATTAATATCACAAACCGATCATCGAATAATTGTATTATCTGCTTCGAGTAAACCGTTCTTGAAACTGCTTGCCACATTTCTTAGTTTGCTGCTGATTATGCCTGACTTCTCCTTTTGAGTAATACTTAATAGTAGTGTTTGCCACTATCACCCAGCAAAGTTGAAAATATTCAACAGAAATTTACTAATCCTCTCTCTCTCTCTCTCTCGCTCTCTGGCTCTGCATCTGCTACTGGAATGGCATTAGATAATATTTTCAGCACATGTAATATGCTACCGTATCGCACGCTGCAGCTGCCGTGACGGTCCGAGCAGACCTAAGAGGCGTGGCTATATGCGCTAGGGAACTCTCGGCTCCAGAAGTGAGACACGGGCTATACTGCCTGCTTCTAGTGTTGCCAACTCATCAAATCAAATGTCACCAAGTAATAGTAAAAAAATCACGAGAAAATCCCCAAAAATACATTTTATTAATTTTAATTAAATGGGAGCATTTGTGTTAAAATACAAATAAAAAGTACGTCTCATTATTAATAAATTATAATCCTATATTAAGTCGTAGAACATTTCCTGTTCTTCCTCCTCCTCAAAGACGACATCTCGAGAAGTTAACGCTGCGGACTTAGGCCTATATGACTGTAGGGTGCCAATTTGTTTAACTATTTCTTCTGGTAAACTGTGGCTACGACAGCAATTCTCGACTCTTTTCGAGTAAAATTTAATTCACATAAAAGCATGAAGTGTTTCAACTTTCATTCTATTTTGCAATTTAGATTTGGTCAAATTCACTACATTGGGCAAGTGTTCAACATCAGCATTTGGTTACGGAATAGTTAGAAATGACAAAGCAAGTGTAGCAAGCTCAAAAAGGGGATATTCACAAATAATCACACTCAACTCCACACTGCACTTTTCTCTTATAAAGTAGGAAAAAGTTTAAAATGACCGTTTCGTCGGGAAAAATTCCGACAACTCAATAACAAATCGAACTGCTAATGAAACAACAAAATGCACTCACTTCTGTACCTCTTCATTACTATTTTCTGTTTCCTTTCGCTCGTGACCTCGTAGCTCCTATTCTGTGGGTTAATAGAGTGATGCAATAACTGTGATGATGTGGAGGGGAATCCCAACGTGGGGACATTACTGTTCTCCAACTAGGAGATGAACCGTGAAAGGAATGTGCTTACTATTGCGTCATCTATTGGAGCGAAGTAGATAGATAATATTACAGTTATACCGTCAGTTTAAAAATCATGCCCTCTCCTGCATATGTTATTTCCTGTATGGAGGGATTAAAAGACCAGGAAATTAACAGTGATCTAATTTTGTAACTAGGGTAGTATAAAAATGTGTATATCAGTGTTATGATTTGTGCTTTGAGAGATAGCCAATAGAGATACGAGTACCCACGTGTCTGACCTTACGACATTTTATGACATCAACATTCATTCACAGCATCACCCTGCTTCGTTTCATTCCCTGGAGACTTTCTCGTGGTTGGTGTACAGTACACATTATTTTCAAACGCTTACATGCCAAATTTCCCAGTGAATTAATACTTAAGGATAATTAAATGAAAAACGAGAATAAATGAAATATTAATTGTGTGCATCCAATATATCAGATTTATCACCAGACTTACTTTAAAATCACCAAAATTTCGACATGTCGCTAAATGACATTTTTTGGCATCAAATGGCTTCCCAAAAACACCAGATCTGGTGACAAAATCACCAATTTGGCAACCATGCCTGTTTCACATCTTCAAGGACAACACGCGCGCCATGGGGACTGGGCGAGTCCAAAAGTGAAGCGAGTTCGGTGTAGAACACTTGTTCATCCTTTCTTCCCTCAGTCTACAACAGTATAGGCGTTTGTTATGTTTGGCATCATAAAATAGAGTAAATTATCGAAGTTTTCGTCATGTATTGTCAAAAAAGATATAATAAGCAGAGATGTTGCTGAGAAGGGGAATACAGACCAAAAAGAGAATTTAAAACCACGAATTCTCGAGTATTCAAAACAGCTATCACCGCTTATTCTTTCGTTGTTTTTCTATTGATTTAAGTAGTTTTGCACCATGATCATCAAATCACCATACATAATATTAGGGTCAACCTAACTTATGTATTAATGGCTTTATTCGAAATCTTACCTACAATCGTCGGGACAAAATTTATAAAATTTCCAATTATTATTATTGTGATTACGGTACATTGTACTTTTAATTTTTACATCTTGATTACACAACTTTTAACTCTATATCACTTCGGAAAACGTATTATGTGTCTCAACTCAATTTCAGAACACACATACACTCTTTGACTCCACATTACACTATACAAATACACGCTTCCACCGTATATAGTCCATACTACAGAACGTCCATATGACAAAATGTCCATATTGTCAAAATGTCCATATTGTCAAAATGTCCATATTGTCAAAATGTCCATATTGTCAAAATGTCCATATTTTCAAGATGTCCATACGGTGAAAACGTCCATGTACTAAATGTCCATAAGACAGAAAGGGAGAACGTCCGTTAGGTCAAAATGTCCAAAGTGTCAAACGTCCATCATGTCCAAGTTCAAAGGAAAATTCTGCTTGAATAGAACACAATAAATTTTATTCCATAACTCGTACAAATAAGTTATTAATCATCGGGAACCGGAGCCCCAATTTTAAGATGGTGACTAACACTTTTAAGATTTAAGAGAATTTCTCCTTTTTCTTTGTACCTGTTGTAGTTTCTCACAATGTGGAGAATTTGTCTTTGATTCGTCAAATACGTTTCATTCCCGGCTCTTTAATTTGTGTATGCCTCACTCTTGCTTGCAATATTTGTGTCCAAATTCCATTTTCTTCGCGCTTTAGGCACTGTATAAATCGCCAAGTGGATGGATGTACAGCCATCACGCGTTGAAGAAGATTGTGCCAGTCTTCTACCGCGTTGTTTGTGTGCTGCATGCCTTTCAGCCTTGGGAGGTTCATGTTCCTGTATCGCCAATATATTTTTGTCTTATCTCTATTAAAGTCATCATATTGGTACAGGTATCCACGAAACGAAAGAAGCGGCTTACACTTTGTGATGGCACTAACTGAAGATTTCGTTCCGTCTTTAAAAAATTCAGTTCTAATTAGTTCTGCATTTGAAAATTTTTACATAGGTTACTATAACTACCATGAACAATGGATATAGTGTACATTATAGAGCTATGGACATTATGACTCTGGACATCAGAGTGAAGTGGACATTATACTATTATGAATATTTTGACTCTGGACATCAGAGTGAAATGGACATTATATAACTATGGACATTTTGACTCTGGACGATTTAACATGGACATTTTCAACGTGGACATTATTCCATGGACACTTTGACGTATGGACATTATAATCCTGGACTTTAAGTCTGATAACCCAAACACACCCCTACAGGAAACACAAACAAAAGGCGCGAAGACCAGCAAAAACCAGTTCTGAAGATGGCCGATAACAGGCTGAAACATGGTACATGGCGAGTGAGTACAAATTAAAATTATAAAACAAAAATATTTCTAGCCACTATCGTAAGAGCCAGGCTCGTGTACGGTGTGGTCTTAGCCAATAATGTAACGAGGTAATGTAAAATTTAACACGAGAAAGACACAAAATACGTTTTCCGAAGTTTTAATTTTTATTATTATTATTATTATTATTATTATTATTATTATTATTATTATTATTATTTAAACTGACTGTAAAATTAATCTATATTAAACAGTTATAATATATCATTGCCTTCAAAGTAATTAAGTATTTTTCATAAATCTAATTTAATTTTCCACTTAACGGAAACGCAGAGCAATTTGAACATCACTGCAGGAATTATTTACAATATGATTTCATATAACTTGCTAAAATACAGTTAATCATACATATAGAAGCAGAACTTGAACTGAATTTTACTTTCATACTGTTAGGTTGGCAGCGTTTACATACGTGACTTCCGTTATCTTCTGATTCAATCTCCAGATATATACCGCACCAGGGAAGAGAACAATAATTAAAATTGAAATGAAGTGGGTAGCTCCCCTCCGCCCACCCGGTTAGTTAAGGGTTTTACTGAGATGAGACGTGCTTTGAAGGCTACAAACGAGATTATGGCGTATATAAAGTGAAGTAAAAACCTATATCATGCTTCTGCATTTTCCTTCCCTTTCTACTCTCATTACCATTGCTTTCCGTTTCCAGTCGACTTCCAGGTGATTTGAATATGGAAGGATTGGATACAGTGTAGTGTACAGTGGAATATTTCCGGTCCAAAAGTTATGGCTTCATACAATACGTTCTGTGGGATTTTTTCATGCAATTGACTTCATTTGAAAGAGAGACTGGATATGAATAATTGAGTGACATATGAGTAGCTCCCGCACCAAGTTAACGCAGGAAATTAAATTCTTTATCTGTAACTCTGAACAAAGAAAGAATGTTTATTTAAGAATGCGTAAATAAGTAAATACATATAGGTCTACATATTACCAAGAACAAAAGTAAAAGCTGAAGATTTTACGAAAGAAGAAATTGGAAAATCTTTAATATAATATAGGTAATCAAAGTAACATGACAAATTGTGGATATTATAATAAAAGAAATAGCAGAAGCATTATAAAAAATACCAGCAGAGTACAATTTGTATCCTATCCGTCAAAAAATACCAGCAGAGTACAATTTGTATCCTATCCGTCAAAAGGTATTTTCAAAGACACATACCCGTAAAAAGTAAAGTATAAAAGTTCAGTACATACATGGACAGGTTTTTCACTGAAAACCCAGCATTCTCCAATCTTTCCTACTTTCTGCTTTCCTCTTTGTCTCCGCATATGATCCATATATCTTACTGTCGTCTATCATCTGATATCTTCTTCTGCCCGAACTCTTCTCCCGTTCACCATTCCTTCCAGTGCATCCTTCAGTGGGCAGTTTCTTCTCAGCCGGTAACCCAACCAATTCCTTTTTCACTTTCTGATCAGTTTCAGCATCATTCTTTCTTTACCCACTGTTTCCAACATAACTTGATTTCTTATTCTGTCTGTCCACTTCACACGCTCCATTCTTTTCCATAGCCACATTTCAAATTATTCTATTCGTTTCTCTTCATTTCGTCCTAATTTCCATGTTTTTGCCCCATACAAGTCACACTTCACACAAACCACTTCATTGGTCTCTTCCTTAGCTCTTTTTCACAAAGTCTGCAGAAGATGCTCCTCTTTCTATTAAAAGCTTACTTTGCCATGCTATCCTCCTTTTGACTTCCTGGCTGCAGCTCATGTTACTGCTTATAGTATATCCCAAGTATTTGAAGCCGTCCACTTGCTCTACTGTCTCATTTGGAATTCGCAAGTTTACCTTCTTTATTTTTATTGCGACAACGTGATCTTTGTTTTGTTTGAATTTATCTTCATCCCATACTGCGCACAGCTGTCTTTTAGTTACTTTAAGATAATGGCTATTTAATGACCGTGGACATAGTTTATACTGGACATTTGATGACGGGGGACATTTTTGATACTGGACATTAATGATGACGGAATTTTTGGAGTGGACTAATTGACTGATAGGCCTAATCATTTAAAGTACTAAGCTTATTTCATGTAAATTGCATATATTATAAAAATGTAACAATTAAAAATTATTTAAATTTAAAATTCATATTAATAAACTCCTTGTTTATGCGGATGATGTGATTACGTTAGGAGAAAATCTACAAACGATTAGGGAAAACACGGAAATTTTACTTGAAGCAAGTAAAGAGATAAGTTTGGAAGTAAATCCCGAAAAGACAAAGTATATCATTATGTCTCGTGACCTGAATATTGCACGAAATGGAAATATAAAATTGTAAATTTATCCTTAATGAAGAGGTGGAAAAATTCAAATATCTTGGAGCAACAGTAACAAATATAAATGATACTTGGGAGGAAATTAAACACAGAATAAATATGGAAAATGCCTATTATTATTCAGTTGATAAGTTTTATCATCCAGTCTGCTGTCAAAAAAGCTGAAAATTAGAATTTATAAAACAATTACTCGTATATTACCGGTTGCTCTGTATGGTTGTGAAACTTGGACTCTCACTTTGAGAGAGGAGCAGAAGTTAAAGGTGTTTGAGAATAAGATGCTCAGCAAAAAATTTGGGTCTAAGAGGGATGAAGTTACAGTAGAATGGAGAAAGCTACACAACGCCGAAACAGCACGCATTTTATTCTTCACCTGAGATAATTAGGAACAATAAATTCAGACGTTTGAGATGGGCAGGGCATGTAGCATGTATGGGCGAATCCAGAAATATATATACAGTGTTAGTTGGGAGGCCGGAGGGAAAAAGACCTTTTGGGTAGGGCGAGACGTAGATGGGAGAATAATGTAAAAATGTATTTGATGCATATGATGGTAAAGACTGGATTTATCTTATTCAAGATAGGGACCGATGGTGGGTTTATGTGAGGGTGGCAATGAACCTCCGGGTTCTTAAATGCCATAAGTAAGTATTGATAAATTATTATACTTAAATATTTCAAAATTTGACTTGCGTACCATAACTAAAAAGAAAGTGATATACTCTTTAGTACGAGGTTAAAAGTTGAAGAGCTTTTCTCTTTAAGAAAAGCCTTGCGATCAACGGTTTTTCATTAGCAGCCCAGTGCGAGCTGTGGATTTGATTAGCTTGAACATCGTCCGATAATTAAATTACACCTCCACAGGCACTCCTACGGTGTGCAAATAGTTGTAAAACGGTTCCTCGCTTTCAAAAATCAAGTCATAGATTACCAACGTGATCGATAAAGAGAGAACTTTCGTCTCAAATAATTAGAAAAAAAAAAAAGAAAAGTTCGGAAATGTGACAGTCAGAATATGAAGAGAGTTGCGTACAATAAGTAATCTGCGATATCTCACAATCTCTGATAAAGATGTTGAAATTTTAATTTTGAGATTGCAAATAATATGATGGTTGTGATGCCTAGTAATTAGTTCACATATTTTCCGTTATAATAGAGAAAAAACTTAAACCCTCGCTTCGAACATGGTCGGCTCTTAATGTAGTAGTAAGAAGATATGTTGTAAGATTCATATTGACAATTTCATTTAGTTATTGTAGAGAGTGTATCACTTAAGGCAGTGATGTCAAAGCAAGCGCATTTTTCTGACCTTGACGTCGTGCGCGGGCATCAAGCGCTAAGTTTGAAAAGAGGAAGGGTTTTGTATACGAATAAGCAGCCTGTTGGATTAAGAAAACAGTGGTGCACAAACTTCAAACGGAAAGTGAAATTTTATGTCGTTATTTTTATATGGCTTCTTTCTATATTGTCTGTAAAACAAAAGTACTAATACCAATTTCTTAATATTGAAGTTGTATTTTAAACGTTAATAACATAATAAAGAGTTAAGAAGGAATATTTACATAAATTCCATAGTAGTACAACTATACTATACTAAATGGATGAAATACATCAATCATAAAGAAATTGTTATCCCAAAAGAAAGAGATTTAGTGTGACGTGATAAGTTGGAATTGATATTGATGGTACCTTTAGCCTTATAAAAGCAATCAATAAACTAATCAAAACAATATTACAGTACAAAGTAAAGTTACCTAGGTGCTGTATATATTTTAAGTGTAACTAATATTCCATAACAAAACTCTTATTGTATTATGCTTTTAAGGTGATAGTGGTTAGCAAGTTCCTAACAGCAGAATATTAAATTATTTTCTTGAAATCTCTTGAAGCTATAACACATGGGCACATATATTTTGCTTATGATGTAACAGTAGTTGCTTTGTTAATTAATATCCTTACAAACAATAAAATTTCCATGCGAATATTTTTAAAATTTTCAATACACTATCTTCAGTAATACGTATTTACGTAGGCCTATATTAGATTTACGAAAACATTCCGTAAGGCTACTAAATAAATAGGCCTATAGGCTATCTGAAAATTTCACTTTTGTATAAAAGAAGTTGAGAAAATATTTCTTTTCAATAAAAAATGAAACTTGTGAAAAATGGGTATTAAAATTAAAACTTACATTCTTATAATGCACTTATGCTTCTCAGACAAATCTAAAAATTAACATGGATACACTTTTAATCAGTTCTATTCCCTTTATCTATTGAATCCGTGCTTGCCATCCCTGAATATAGTTCGACCATGCGGCATATACTGCCACTTTCGTCTGTCTCTTTCCTTTCCGCTGTAAAGCGCTTAGGCTCTCCTGAGCTCTAAAGCGCCCGCTTGCTCCTATGGCATCAATTGACATCACTGACTTAAGGGGTCAGGTACAACTTATAGCAGTAAAATGTTTTGGAAATATTCAACATTTTTTCCTCCGTTACTGTATCTTGTACAATAATGAAAATTGGTATGTGTATATGAAAAAAATATTTTTACGATTTAAACAAATTACTTATATTATATATATATTTATTTATTTATTTATATAAATATATATATATTTTCAAAATGCATAATGGTGGTACTTCACTGTGCAGTGATGAAGCGTTTTTTTCCTCATAACTCATAAACTTGTTAACTTATTTATGTTCTCTCTCTTATTTTATTACTGAAAATCTTGTTTACAATATCATGCTCTTTCAACTACATTCCTTAATAAATAATATTTTTTTTTATTTTTGTGTTAAAAGAAAATACTGATATTTCACAATTCTTTAATGAATTTATTTATATCAGACAATCTATCAAAGGTAGAGATGTGATCTTGCATCATATTGTAGATATGTTATGCATAAATACATACAAACAATTTCATCGCAGAATGTTGAATAGTTTTTTAATTATGTGGGAAACGCTTCATCACTGCACAGTGAAATTAATTTTGAAAAATAAAATGTACATCATCTTTTTTTTTAAATCGTAAAAATATTTTTCTTATAGGAGGACAGTGTTTTACACACACTAATTTTCATTATTGTGCAAGATACAGTAATGGAGGAAAAAATGTTGAATATTTCCAAAATTGTACTACTGTAAGCTGTACCTAACCCCTTAAGCCGTTCATTTTTGCTTTCGCCGTCCAAATAACATTCGCGACATGTGGAAGGTAATTAATGGTTTCCTAGGCGGAATCATGGGTGCGTATAACTTTCACTGCCATCATCACATGAAGGTTAAAGTGTTTTAGTCTTCGTATGATAATTTGATGTCAAACACGTGTTGTCGATATATTGTGTAATTATTTATTTTCTCTATCCACTCAAACGTTTGTTTCAGTCTTGTATAATGTTTTACCTAGTCATTTGCTTTTCTTATAGTTCCTACAACATCGTTTTCTAAATTCGCAGGTTATATCCAAGCCTTCAAATTAATTTTTTAATTCGGAATAAGAAACGTATCTTTACAGAACATATAGGGCATAATTTTAAGAAAATTTATTAATTTATTTCAATATATCTTCAATATATCACATCTAGTGCCACCCCATGAGAACGCCAAAATCTGGTTACACAAAGAAAAAAGTTGGAATCAAACTATGGCAAATCATATGGTCTAAGACATACGAGATCATTAACAACCCGCATGGAATTTGCTTGCTAGAACATCTGATATTTAATTGTTCTCTCGCTATCTTCCACTTTCGCTATTACGAACTTCAGATATTCGAACCGTAAATGGTTACCGAAGTTGAATTCGAGCTTTTACAGCTTCTGTTGCGAATCATTCTGATTAATATGATGTTGCGATGGACTGCGTATTTCCATTTTAAAGTAGTATTACTTAGAATATTATAGAATCAATTGGAATCGAAGTTCGAAATAAAAAGCAAGAAAGGAAGATATTTCGGGCTGTGAATCATGCACATGTTGTAAGTATTGTGTAACGAACTTATACCATTACTAACATTACCAGTACAATCACTATTTCAATAAAATTGATACTTAATTTTTGGACACCCGTATTATTATTTATTTTGGACATGACTTCGAAGATTTCTTTCAGGTTTATTCTTTTAATAGGTTTTCATAGCTCGCCCAATTTCTAATGAAGGCGAAATCTGCGAACACAATTTGATAAACATGAAAGGAAATATTATACACCTAATGAAGTATATCTACAAAATGTATTTTTCTTCCTCCTCGGTAAGGGCGTAGATATTTACTAAATCAGCCTGGCACGAATGACTCATTGTATTCCTCATAACCCAGAAATCAAGCCAGAAGGCTGCAGTGGGTGACCACCTTCGCGATGCTGCATAGTTTCATTATCTAAATTTCCTTTGGAGACAACACATGTTTCTCGAGGTATGGCTTAAAACTCTACAATTGAACATAATGTGAGTGATGACTCAACATCGATCACACATTTCTTAAAAGTTTGGTCATCTACAAGGCCCAATATATGTAAATACTTAAAATTCAAAAGGTAGTGTCCGTTCAGAAGTCCGGTGGTCCATTTTAAGCTTCTTCTACGCAGAGCTAAGATTTATTTAGTTAAGATACATCTTCTCTCCACTAAGGATTTGGACTGTCTCATGACTGGTGTAGATCTTTGGCTCTCAGTAAACCCTCAACAGTTATCCCTTAGAGTCTGTTTCAGTGACTTAAATTCTAGCAAGCTGATCTTCCATCCAACCTGCCAGGGTTGCAGAGGCTTTTCTCGGGGTCTTCCCATTTCCCATTATTATTCCACCGACTTTCTCCACCTCCCCCTAATTTAATCTAACATCTATTTCATAGTAAAAATAGGCTTGGGTGACGTCTGGGAATAGTACGGTTTTCCGATGACGATAGAGGAAGAGTTTGGTGCTCCAATTCCCTGAGGCTCAACAGACTACTCGTGTCCAGAAGGGACCTGACGTCAGGCTGAGGTAGTATGGCCCACTTGTCAGCATCGGCTGATCAGGAAGGGCTTAGAGCTCTTTACACCAGAGTCTGCACAACGGCCCAGCTGCCCATGGGCTGCTTCCGCACTGCACAACACTGGGCTCCACAGTGTCGCATGGAACTAGCCCATGACGTCACCCAGCATCACCGCATGGGTCGTAGCGAACTGCTTGCGGAACAGTTTTGTGCGGTGGGCTTGTCTGAAGGCATCGAGCCCAAGTTTCGCTTCTATCAGTTACTTATGCATTTAGTTTGCGCGGGCTTATACTACTGTTTCGTTTTCGTTTTAGTTTTCGATTTCTGTTTTTCAAGATGAGTCCAAATAATCACAAAGAAAATGCGGTCTCTGTGAGGCTACTATTACACTATTAAAGTTCTTTGACAAAGGGGTTTCTTGGGGTCTTCCCATTATTATTCCACCGAATTTAATATATCTGAAAATAATGAAAGTAGGCTTGGGTGACGTCTGGGGGTAGTAAAGTTTTCCGATGACGATAGAGGAAGGGTTTAGTGCTCCAGGTCCCTGAGACTGAACAGACTACTCGTGTGCAAAGGGACGTGGGTCTATCAGGGGCTGAGGTAGTATGGCCCACCAGTCAGCTTCGGCTGATCAGGAAGGACTTAGAGCTCCTTACTCCTGGGGCTTATCATCCTACTCAGCCACGAAACGGGACCTGGCTCTATCAGGGGTTAGGGAAAGATGACCCACCTGTCAACGTCGTGTTCACGAATGCCATTCAAGCCACCTGTCGATCTTGGACAGTCATCGCGTATATAGGGCGCACAATGGGCCAAAGAGTGGCAAGTGTACGGATCCGAACTTTTTCCAGTCCTCGCAAAGTCTGCTAGCCAGCCAGTCATAGCCTGTTTGATTATATACTTACAGATAGGCCTACCGACACAAGGTTCCGGGCCATATGTAGCTTGGCCAGCAAATAGACTAGTTCATTACAGTACACCAGGTATGAGACTATATTAGCTCCCAATCATGGTAGAAGAGCTCGACCTTGATCACGAGCGCATAGCGCATCCACTATGTAGCGTCGTAACGTAGACAACAGGGATGTACAGTACATACAAATGCAGCGAATAAAGGCAGCAATTATTACAATAACTTGCGTTACTAAATTTCTGGCTATGTAGTAGGGCTAATTACTAAGTTATTTAATATACATGTACATATATAAACAAATCGCAAAGGGAAGGGTTTTTAGGAACAAAAAACAAGAAATAGGAAAAGTTAATTGTATGTAAACCATTTTATTGTTAAAAGCAATTATTTATTATGTAAATACTTCACTTCATTGGTTAGGAGAAACTAATAGGGTCTACCTGCTCCACGTGTGTGATCTCTAAGTACTTTAGAGTACTTGTTGAAAACAAATTAATGGCAATATTGATTGAAATAGAGTATATTGATTGTGTGATTGTGAAAATGTAGTCCTTACTCTCCAGTCGTGATTATGCAATGAGTTTTCTTAGAGTGATTTGTGAGATGCACGTAACACGAAAAAAAACAAATTGATTAAATTAAGATATTGAGAGCCATCGTAACTTTTGGGGTCAATAAATTAAGGGGATATGTATGACTTTTTAAACTTCCACAATTTCGGCCAAAATTTGTGAAATTTAAACTATATAAACAGGTCTATAATAATATCATCTGTACAAAATTTGGTGCAATTATGTCTAATAGTTTTGAAATTATATTTTTAAGTATATTTTATATTGACGTTACTAAAAAAAGCTCCTTGCATCAAAGTTTTCAAAATGTTTAGTTCATATTTGCTTGAAATCCTGAAAATAGTTATTGGAATAAAAGTGAATTAGCATTTTGAGCTTAGTAATAGTATAAGTTAAAGTGCAATCAAAGATAAAATATTATTTCTAAATTAAAGAAACACGTAGTCTAATATACGTAAATGTCCAGAAACAAGCAAAAAATAAAACATCAAAGTTTCCATGTCAATTCCGAAATCAATTTATTTCTCTCTTCTCCTGAATAATGCCTATTTTTTTTTTCATGTTGCGTCTCATAATGCCGTTTTATGTTGCTTTTTTGCAAATGACGTTTTTTACACAACGAGCACTGGACTTCATCACCATGTTCGAAGCATAAATATTGTATTTTCCATTCTTCCTTGAAAGCTTTAAGCGCTTCCATTCCGTCATGATGAGCTGTGTTCTAAGATCTGTAAATCCTTTAGCAATATTTACAGGTAAAAGAGCTCCGCACGCGCGCAGCGGGCATGAAATAGCTCTCGCTCGCAATTATTAGTCACCATCGCAAGACTGCAGTACACCTAACTGTGTATACAGTAAGTATCGCTTTTATTGTCTCGTTCTAGTGGAATATTAGCGTGCTTCTTATCCTAAGAGTGAAAGCACTATGGAAGCAGCGACCATATTGAAATAACATTTCTTTATGACACTCTATAGAATATTTCAGTTGCCCCTGTACCGCGGCTTACGGCACAACTTTTCCACTCCCCACTCCCACGAATTCCATTCATTTTCAAACTCTCTTGCCACATCGACATCTGCTGGCCCGATGAGGGAGGAAGCAGTGCATTCTTCCACTAATGAATCAGAGAAGCAGCTCCGATATTAAGAAAGTTTGCAGATAAACAGTCTATATTCTATCATATATCAACACGGATATCTCTGTACAAAACACGTAATGGAAATTCAAGAAAACAGATTATGCAAATTACAGGTAATGAAAATTTCTGGCAGTTAAAAGAGCGCAGAGCGCCGTAAGAATGTAATTCAATAAGCAGCTCAATTATGAGAAATTAATAGCAAACAAGTAATTTAACAGAGTTCATGTTTAATACATTGTTATTCGTAGATGTCCACCTCATTACAGAAGACAATTCAAAACAGCAGTTTATATAATATTTAATATTTCTGAAGAGTTCAAAGATATTAAATACGATTTTGTTGGCACAGCTGACATTAAAACAAAAATTCTGGTAAGTAATAAAGAAAATATAAAAAGTCTAACACTTTACCTATTTAGATTGTAATATTTCATATTTGTAGGAGCTAAGTTGGCCAAATTGGCCAAATTAATACAATTAATTGGTACAGAGAAAATAATGACTTTCCGAAAAAATTTTGATTGTACATGTATTTTATATGGGTGACAAATTTTAGATTTCGACAGCCTCACAGAAGCAAATAATTCAAGCAACAGAGATGACGTTACTTAGGACTTTGGCAGAATTTTATCTTGGGGACCATGACTCGAATTGGGCTTTGTTGAAATGTGGTTTAATATTGAAATGACTAGTAGAAATAAATTGGATGAATACTAAACAAGCAATTCTTTCGTCTTCAACAACAAAATAATCATATTCCCATTTCCTTTGGCAGTAGTATTTCTTCACGGGTTTAGATTTTGCTATGATCCAGTTCTCTTTAAACTGCAATACGCGTATTGTATGTATGTATATATATATATATATATATATATATATATATATATATATATATATATTTATTTATTTGACTACAGTGCGTTACAATGTTGAATGACAGCACTGACATTCGGTCATATAGCTATCAGTCACTTATCAACGTACAATTTATTTATCGTCCTATTACTAGTAAAACCAGTTAAGACCAGTAATGCAAGTTTTGTAAAAACAGGAATTAAAACTTTATTAATGCACGAAAAATCATAATAAATTCTTCAAATGAAGTAATCGGTTTGTTGCCTTATTGCTTCGGACTTAGTTCATTTTATTAGAATACAGAGCACGGAAAGACAAGTCGGGGACTGTACTTAACTTATTTTACACAAAAAGTGGACTTAATCGGCTTTACTAGTAATAGGACGATATATACATAGACAGATCTTCTTACATCATATGCGCACATACATTTTAAAATTTATTTTACATGCTTTTTAACTTATTCATTTCCCTCATTCATTTTTCTCTTACTTTCTAAAGGTATGTTCCTAAGGATTTTATTATCTGTTCATTTGTAATTCTTGATAGCGTATTGTATACCTGCCGCCGTGAAAATGAATATTGATGCAGCCGAGCGTAACTATGACCGAACTGATAGAAAAGGTGGGTGGGGTAGAAAGGATGATAAAATCAGTCGCTCTGAGGAGCTACATTTCTGCAGGTCTGTCTTAGACCATATGTGTCTAAGAGGTCGCATTTTCAGAACATAATGTAATTAATTAATTGAAGAAGAATTTAATATTATTTTAAGATTTTTACAATGTCCATGTTTTTGGAAACATTCTTCTATTTTTCTATAAAAATTTCACATGTATTAACTAAACCACTAAGCAATTAGAGCTCAAAATCCAAAAAGTGTGTACTCTTACCCTACTTTCCCCTAATTTTAAACCTTCCTCTGACTTCTTGAGTTATATTCCTTAACTATAAAACTCCCTGTGCTAAAAGATAAACGTTTACACCTCGCCGTACACAATGCGACATGCTGCGGATGGGGTCAGTTGAGAGATAAACGCAGCGTGATGCCCCAGCTCGTAATCACCACGATGGACAAGGTTTCGTGACTCTTCCACTCCCCTGGCGTGTATTGTAACAAAGAACGCTGCATATCACGAGTGACATGCTCCTCTTTCTCCAAGTGCTGAATTGTCTACAGAGCTTGTATTTCATTGACAGAGCTGAAACCGTTTATTTCGGGTTCTGCGAGGTCTGCTGTCTGCATATAAAAGAAATCTGAGCATATACAAAGAATGTGCTCAGTTCCAAACAATTTCTAATATTTTACTTTTAGTAGTTTTAAATTTTCATACTCTTATTACATAAACAAAACCTACCTTATTCATTTATGCCCCTATTTATACTATATCCATTTATTCACGTATTTATTAACTTATAACTAGGGCCGTGACATCGGTATATTTATATTAGTATGAGGTGAACACATGACGCCGGACAGAATGTAGTCAACATTTCAACTACAGAAGCGGAAGCGAATTTGACACACGTTCCGTGTTTTGTATACGATTATTGCGTATTATAAAATCAAGACAATACAATTATTGTATATAAGAGTTAATATCGGAAAGGTCTAAAATGCTGGTGAGGTTGAGAAATCATACTTAAATTGTGGTAAAACATAAGTCTAAAAATATGTTTTTTTTTTATATCTAGAGTTTTGCATTACAGTTTTAGAATGCCGAAAAGGTATATGGCGTACAATTTTGCTTTCCCTACTGTTTATTTAACTGCTACATTAATTTATTTATCACATCTATTCCGTACCTTACTTTTCTTGCATGTTGTTTGCCTGGTTTCGGTTGCTGCTGCAATAAACAACAACTTTCATTTTCAGTTTCAAATGAAAAGTGAAGAAAAGTATAACCTTGTATTCGGAAAAACTGCGTTCTACATCGGTTGAAATCAAGGGCGCATATGTAAAATATTTCACATCATCCATTTCGACATCAAGTATATAACAATCGCACTTGTCATCTGACAAAACTCTTGCAATTTTGCATAATTTATTGAAACCACAGTTTTTTTTTTTTGTTCATTTTCGCACACCTTTTTGATTATATCATCATACGCCATGTACGTTTTCGGCTTTCCAAACCTGTAATGCAAAACTCTAAATAATAAAAAAGAACATCTCTTCAGACTTATGTTTTACCACATTTGTGACAATTTAAGTATGATTTCCAACAATTATTCTCAACCTCAACATTTTAGATTTTTCCGATGTTAACCCTTATACACAATAATTGTATTGTCTTGATTTTATAATACGCAATAATCCTATACAAAACACGGAACGTGCTTGCTTAGGCGTGTATCAAATTCGCTTCCGCTGCCTGTACTTGAAACGCGTCGACTACATTCTGTCCGGCGTCGTATGTTCACCTTCAAACTAATACAAATATGCCGTTGTCACGGCCCTACTTACAAGTCCTGCATCAATCAGAACATGAATTATATGACAGTATTTCTTAATTCTAATATTATTTGGTATTCTTGAAGAAATTCTTGATATAATTATTATAAACATCTATGAAAACTTTACGTAAATATAATTCTCATGTAGAACGTACCTACCTACGTGACATTCTGGTTGCCTGACTCTGTCGGTAGTTCTAGGCACGAGTCCCTTCCCCGGGAATAGCTGACTCCCTTTAGAAGCCAAGGCAATGTGAGTGAGAGAACATTGTAAAGACGCGTATCCACGCAGCGAGGCTGCCATGAGCGGCGTCTCGCGGTAGCCTCGCTTGTTATTTGCCTCGCGGTTTGTTCTTTAAGTAGCGATAATAGAACTCAAAGCAGTTTGAACCACAAATTACTCCGCGGAAATTTAGGAAATAATATCTGGTCGCATGATATTTTTATCAACGAATAGTTCACACAGGCGAGTTAATCACTGCGAGGCATCTTTCATCGCATTAAAAAACTGACTGGAATTTTCTCACGGGTGAGACAGCTTCCCATTCTAGCAGGCACGGTACCCATTGAGCGAAGCAAGCATCATGAGGCAGCCTATACTTCGTTACATAATGTCTAACAGGAGGTGTAAACATTGTTGGCAGAGGAGAGCACTATTGCACCAATGGCAGAGGTCTCATTCCACGCTTGTCCTGAAGTTGGGCGGGGATAAAACGCTTCAGAGCGCCCAACTTCAAGATGAGCGTGGAAAAGACCTCTGCCATTCATTCAATAGCAATTATACTGCTCTCATCCGCTGTCGGTAATGTTTACTTCTCTTGTCAGACATTATGGGACGAAGTATAGATTCGTGGATACGCGCCTTAATATTCTTGGGTCAGACTTGAGTTAAGACTTGCGGGAAAGAGGTGAAACTGTGGTAATATAAGACTGATGTTTTTAAACTACGAATACAATGTGCCCTTAATTGGGTCTCTATTGAGACACAACTGACAGACCTCTCTTTGCAATGTGCTGTGTGCCATTTTTGAACCGAAAGCTAGAGCTCAAGTCTTAACGAACAACCTGTAGGAGTGGTTAACTCATTCATGTGAAATTCAATTTTAAAAATACTCTCAAATGTCACAATAGATCTACAATAAACTGAAAGATCGGAAAGAAGCCTGATTTTAAATAAGACTGAAAATACAAAACTGACATACAAACTCTAACAACAAGAGAGAGGTCCTGAATTCTGAACAGACCAAAGTCAAATCATGTACAGTTCGATTCTCATGACGATGACAGAAAGAACTTCAGAATTATTAAAGAAGTTCTTTGGAATGGAAAAATGTTACATAAATAGGTAAAATCTCAGTAGCGGAAATAAACGAATTTCCATTCATATTTTCCTTTGGCATTAATTAAAAATAACGAACTCAGTATTCACTCATGTATAATTTTATTAAAACCGTTTGCAATTCCTTGAAATAAAAGTCTGTATAATGAAATATAAAATAATAATAATAATAATAATAATAATAATAATAATAATAATAATAATAATAATAATCGTCTCTTCATGGATTACGAGATTTCCTGTTCCGGCCTCATGTCTCTCTCCATCTCTTCATCAGTCTTCCAACGTCTCCTCTCCCATGTGGTTGTGGCGGAGTGGCTCAGTACTGATGATCCAGACGACCGAGTTGGGAAAGTCTAGTTTACTATAGGCATCCAACAAGGAAAACTCGGTGCGCAGAAACCAGCGGGCGTGACTGTCTCGCACAGATGACGTATGCTCCCGTTTCCAGCATGCTCTCAAGCCTACTGCAGGGGAGTAAGAGGGGTATAGCATGCGCGCCGCGAGGAGTCCGAGCTGAGTTTTGTTTGTA
The DNA here is from genome assembly GCF_040183065.1 of Periplaneta americana. Taxonomy (NCBI): domain Eukaryota; kingdom Metazoa; phylum Arthropoda; class Insecta; order Blattodea; family Blattidae; genus Periplaneta; species Periplaneta americana. The sequence continues at coordinate 145,559,784 of NC_091121.1, read as the reverse complement.
CGATACCTAAAGCTTGCTGACTGGTAAGAGGTGAGGGAAACGAAGTAAACCCACAACGGAGACTCCAACAGCTTCAGATACGGAAGAGGAACATGAAGGTTCCCAACGGCGAAGAAGGTGGAGAGAAAACCCCAAAACCGGGAAGAGGACTGTCGTCAGTCAAAAGAAGACAATCATTTAAGGGAAGGACACCTTGACAGAAAAGCCCTGCTTCACCGAAGCCGAGGTGGCAACCCCACCAATGTCTTACTCTACGCAGCACTCGTAATGCTGCTAGAGGACATAGTAATTACTGGTAAGCCTCAAGATATAGCCGATCTTCTAATAAAATATAGAATCAATAACTAAAATAAAAAGCTGATATTGTGGCAAATATAAATTTAATAATGTAATAAATGTTTATAGTACTATACTAACATTCAGTAGGTGTAAAATACAACACACAGTAGATTGTACAGTATTTTATTACAAATAATCCCTACTATTTACAAACTGAGTAACTTAAACATAGGTGTAAGAAAGAAGTTATAGACCTGTGTTCTAATGTATTTTAAGAGCGAAATGGATGGAAGTCACGAAAACCCAAAGCAAGTAAACGTAGAGCAATGGTCGTTCCAGCCTTTGACATCTGAATTTAAAGAGAATACGAATTTTCTGCACTTCCATATTTTTCCAGCTGATAGAGGAAGAAATTCTGATCAAAATGATGTGCGCAAGTTATCTCGAAATCAGTATAATTGGACTTTAATTCTTTTCGCTGTGACATGCTGATTTATTCTTCACTTATAATTTATTATTACTAAATGTTCTAGATTTTGTTTTATTGCATTTTTTATTTAATAATTGAAATTAATAACTACCGTACTAAATGGTTTCTCACATTGAGTTTTAACCTTATTTTATTTATTATTTTTAGTCTTCACTAATTATAATAAACTTTTCACTGATTAAGGAAAAAAATTTGATAGACTCTCAAGAAACAACTCTTGAAAATCATGTGCAAGAGATCATTTCCAGAATACATGACAGAAATTGTACAGGGTCTGTATTTTAACTCCGATGTAACTACTGACAAAGTAGGGCTAACGAGTGAAAACATATTAAATAGTAGGGAGTTAGACAGGGACGCCAGCGAATAGAGATTACAAAGAATGGACACTGAGCGAATTTTCCTGTGTTTTGTTTCTCTGTGCGCCGGCGTTTAGTTCCACTTTCAAGCGCTAGAGGTTAGTGTAATCGAGCACACGCTAAGATAATAATTTAGTATAGATTTGAGACACAGGATCCAAACATCGCCTACCTTATTGCATAATCCAGTAACGCTTTGCTTCAAATAAATTCAAGTTTACAGCTTTCCTTATTTCTCAGTGACAAACTATTTGTAATAATATTTTATGTTTTATAGATAATAAATTACATTATAACATAACTTAATACATTATAAAATTATGTATCAAATTCGCTTAATATTTGTACACAATATAATATAGGTATATGGTTTTACTTCTCATAGGAGTTATGTTTTTCTATTTTCAGCGCTATCAAATCATTACACATTTTAATTGTTGTTGAGGTCAATGTCTCAATTCTCATTATAAAGGAACTCTAGAGTCTAGACATTACAGTTAGTGACGGATTTATTATTTCATCGGTCCAATTTATTTTGAGTACATAATGTACCTAGATGTATTAATTGTATGTGTTATATTTTCGCTGTGTCGACTGCTAGCTGGTGTGATGTCAGTGCCAACTCCAGGGAGAAAGCAGAATCTCACGCTCAAACTGGTTTGATTGCAATCAGTCCTGCTACATCAAAGGTACCGACGCGAAGTGTCCATCCTGTATAATTATCTATACGCTGGGGACGCCCATTATATTCTGCTCAATTTATTTATATTTGTTGACGAAGTCGTACAACAATGGCAAGAAATTTTAACAACTAACATTAAAAAGTCATGACAGAATTGTAAACACTATTTTATTTGCACACGATCAGACAATATTGACAACTCATAAAATAATTTACAGATAGTTGCTCATGAATTAAATGAAATAGCGAATAAATTTAACATGAAAATTTCTGAAACAATGACAAAAGCAGTACTGTCGTTGGGCGTTGTAGATCTTTACTTTTTGAATGTAATTGTAAAACTTTAAAATCTCGACGATTAATAAATAGCCAAATTTTAGTCTATAAGACTGTTAACTGTATATTGAATAACTGTGATTTTCTTAAATTCCTTCAGTTCAATGTAAAAATAACGGAATTACGTCATAGGCAACCTTTTAATATTCCTATTCCTAGAACTGTTTTCTTCAAGAACTCTCCATTGTTTGTTATGTGTAATACTTACAACTCTCTGTCTTTAAACTGTAATTCTCAATTAGATTTCAGTTTAACAATTGAAAATTTTCATACAATATTAAAAAGAATTGTATTTCCTTAGATATATAAATTATGAAGAAGTGTATTATAATGTTTTTACTCCAGTTTTTAAATAATTTTGCATCATCATATTGACATTTGGCACTATATTAACTGTAATATTATATTCTAGCATCTATTACAGTTATTTATTTTCTTTCTTTCGTTTGTGTTGTTTGTTTTGTTGTTTTTTTCTCTTATTATGTATTTTGTGTACATATCCATGTAAGCCACCTGTAATTGGAAGCCTGCTTCTGTTGGTGGTGGATTTAAAATAAAATAAAACATATTAAAATTAATATGACTTCAGCATTTCAGTATAAAAAACTAACCTTTTAATTGTAGCAAAGTATTTATCGGTAAAAAAATATTCTGTTTTTTTTTTTTCATCGGATTCAGTAATCGAGCAAATTTCTCTTTATGATAGGCTTCCGTTAAACAGAAACACAATATGCCATAAAAAGACAGAATGAGATGTCAGCAGTTCATCTTTTACTCCTCTTTGCAGTCCGGTGCTATGCATGCAGACAGAGATTGAAATATGTTATATAAACGTCAAGTTAGTCTCAAGAAACGCCGCCAAGCTAGTCAATTTCCTGTCACCAAGAAATATTTTCTCGCTAAGTGATGAACAAATGAATTACTTGTACTTGACCTGAATTTGGAACACAAAACTGGCTTTCTGAGACTGTTATCACTGGATTTGATAAAAGTGTGTGCAGACTCTGCGATATTTTTCGTTTGCTAGAAAAGTGACTCTTCATAACTGCTTTCAACGAGTTTGTTGACTGTGAAACTGAAACACATGAACTGAAAATTTTAAAACAAACAATTGGCACTCTGCCAATTTCAACATCAGAGTGCAAAAGATCATTCAGCACTATGAATGAAGTAATATCAAAGAAGAGAAATGTTATCCTAGTCTCCCGGGCAAGTGGGTTGATATTCATAGGCAGTGTTAGCCTTCCGCTTCGAGAGTTCAATCCACATCCTTATGTACTGTACAATCGTGGTTGCGAGATGGCAGATGAAACAGCAAGTAGGAAAAGGCAGCCAGTGAAAAAAGTTACACATGAGGAAATCTGGAGTCTTCTGAAATACAGGGTCGCCGACAGAATTTATGGACCCCTATGCAATACTGTACTCTGACTCCCGTTGAAAAAAGTGGCAATTACAAGTTACCAGTTATTCTAACCATAATAATTATTTCCAAAATAAATAAAAGATAACCCCATACATAGATACGAACTTAAAAATATACACTTTTATTACACGAAAACTTTTAGCAAAACTTCACATCAGCACAATATATTATATTCATAAAATATTATTCCTAAACACCTGTAATTTCTAACTTGAATCCAACATCAACAAACAACTCTCCTTGACTTCATTGATGGAAAATCATCAATTATATCATCAAAATTTAAAGACCTAGCAAGGTCGCTCTCCATACTAAGGAGGCCAAGGTTACTCAGTCGTTCTTGACGCATTGTTTATCTGAATACATTTTTTATTTCCTTCATTTTGCTGATGGATCTTTTAGCATCAGCAACTGTCACAGGAATTGTATAGAATATTCTAATGGCTATGCAAATATTTGGAAATAAACTGTCCAGTTTTAATTCCCTCAGACTATTTAGGAGATTCATAGGTTTCAGTGGGGTTGACCCTAAATTAGAGGCATGAATTGGTTTTAAATATTTCGGCTCATCACTGATCTCTTTGTTAATGTCTTCATAATATTTTTCACCCAGTCTAGCATCTATATTAATATCTTCCAATTTTTTCTGTCTCTCCTTGTGCTTCTCAGCTCCCGTCTTATGCCTGTAATTGTCCATTGTGCAGTTAAACTATAACCAGTGACACTAATGAACAGAATTTAGTACTAGACAAACGACAACTAAAAGATGAAAGTTTCGACACGGAACACACAATGTACTGAAAAAGAAACGTATCCTGCGACTTCGGTTTGAAAGAGTCCACTAGCATATTGTGGTGGGCCAGCGGAAGTTTGGTAGTTAAAAAAAGACAAGCCAATAAATAATTGAACGTGTTCAGTACAAGCGACGGGAAATAGTTCAAGCAAATGCCGGGGCCCTCAATTGTCGTGTCGGTGAACGTTAATGCGGGAAACCGATATTCTATTATATAAAAGTCAAATATTTAATTACATATGAAGTGGTAATTTGTATTAATTCTACTATTGTTGAGTTAATATGTCAAATTTATGTAAAAAATATTCTTACAAAATTATATAGTAACGGTATGTATCTACGAATAATTATTCGTGATAATAAAAGTAATCAGACTCAATCTGACGGGCCTTTATTGCTCACGGGACCATATACACTCGCCCCCTTTGCCCCCCACCATCTCGGCGGCTCTGCTGAAATAGAATATAATGTGAGTTCGATTACAAATTCTTTCCTCAAATACAGCATTGGACAACAGTACCGTAATGGCATTTGTATGGAAAGACCACACGAGATGTAAAATTTTGATTAATAACAGACTTGAGCAAGATATTAATTGAAACTACTTAGGATTCTGCGTGTCACACTGCCTAAACTAAGATATAAAAGTGAAACTGAATAAATTTTATAGAATTTTTGGAAGAATATGGTGAATATTACAAAATACAGCGTTAATATCTACATGGAATTCTGCATAGCGACGACAATACCAAATTTAACATAAGCAAGTGAAAACTGGACTGTTACCAGGATAGAAAGAAGGAACATTGAAACGGCAGAAATGAAGTTCTTACGTTATGTGCACAATTTTACAATACTAGACAAAAACGATACGAAGATACGAGAACAGAATTGAATGTATTTAATTGAATGTATAGATAACGTAAGTACACAATTCGTAGAAACACATCTAAAGAATAGTTCCAGATAGAATACTAAATGCGTGTTTTATTGAATTACGGACCAAGAGGATGAAGAAAAGTGGACCGTCCACTTTCCATATGACAGGATTCACTGAATCTCATTTGATATGGAAAAAAAAAAACATATAGTTCATTTAATGACGCTCGCAACTGCAGAGGTTATATCAGCGTCGCCAGTGTGCCGTAATTTTGTCCCGTAGCAGTTCTTTTACATGTCAGTAAATCCACTGACATGAGCCTGTCGCATTTAAACACAAATGGCGTCGACCTGGGCCGGGGTCGAACCCACAACCTCGAGGATAGAAGGCCAGTACTATACCAATTATGCTACCGAAGGCGACTCATTTGATGAGAAACAAGTCTTAGACGTAACTTAATTAAAGGGAAATAAAGAATCAATTTTGATTAATAATTAATAAATGTTTTCACCTTTACACTTCGTTATTGTTTTAAGAGAAAATCATTGTTTTTTTATAAGCTTCTAAATGTTTTCACCTTTAAACTGACTCCCGAACACGAGTAATGTCCCTCCTAGGCCTACTATATTTTAATGAATGCATTATTATTTTCATTATCACTATCACTATTATTTTCATCATCACTATTATTATTATTATGATTATGATAATATTATTATGATTATGATAATATTATTATTATGATAATATTATTATTATAATAGTTATTATTATTATGATAATAATAATAATATAATAATTATTATTATTATTATTATCATTATTATTATTATTATTATTATTATTATTATTATTATTATTATTAGGAAAGATACTATCAGAGATCTTGGTGTCCTACTTGATTCTAAATTATATTTCCATGACCATGTGCAATATATTTATACCCATTCATTAAGAATGCTTGGTCTAATTAGGTATGCAACTTATTTTTTTCCTACTCCTATGTGTTTATTAATTTTATACTATATGTTGGTCACATCCAAGCTTGAATATGCATCTGTTGTATGGAACTCCATTACTTCCACTGACTCGGCTAAATTGGAGAATATTTAAAGAAAATTTATTTTCTTTTGTTCTTATAGATTTTCACCTAATTCTGATTATTATAAATATGAGGTTAACTGTAAATATTTTAATTGCTGTAGTTTATTTGCCAGACGTCAAGATCTTAATTATTTATTTTTTTGTAAAATAATTAAGGGTGATATTGATTGTGAATCCTTCATAAGCGATATCAGTCTTCGTATTCCTGCTAAGGTTTAAGATTTCATAAAATAGTTTACAACAGAAGTTCTAAATATCTCTCTCCAGTCTGCAGATGTATAAAATATGCTAATTTGAATGGATTGAACTTGGGTCCATTTAATGTGTAGTATATACTTTTGGAGTTTTATGTCAGTTATTAATTTTCGTCTTTTGTTTAGATACGTATTATAATATTATTCTCATATTTTATATCATTTGTATTATATTCATTTCTATTATTCCATCCTTTCAATTTCAATTACAATTATTTTTAATTGTCATTATTTTAATCATTATTTCTATGTACTTTTATTGTAATTTCTATCATTATATATGTTCTTGTTACGAAATTGTCATGTGCTGAACTGGTATTGGCCCCTGGCTGTTGTATAGCCCATTAAATATTAGTAAATAATTCAATAAAAATATAAATAAAAAATGAAATAAATAAATATAAATATATTATTATTATTATTATTATTATTATTATTATTATTAAAAACTTGATCAAGCGAAATTATTTCAGCATACAAAACAAGTGAATTCTTCTAAACGGATTAAATAGTGATGTGAAAGAAGTTCTGTTATATCTCTATTATGTTGCGAGCATTGTTTTTGAGCCCTACGGTAACGGACTCCTTACAGCAGAAGTAGTTTTTTCTTTTCTAGTAACATATTCACGAGTTTCCCTATTTGTGCACAAACCTCGCTGGAGTAGAGGTAAAAATAGACCAATGAATGCTTATGACAGGTACATTATATTATTCATTCTAGCGTGTATTCTATTAAAAAATTATGGAAATGTGAACGAATACTAACGGGGCGCTCCAGTGGCGTACACATTTTCTCTTTTATTGAAGAAGTCCAAGTTTTCCATAGGGGATATAAAGAAGAAATCGTCTGATAAAACTATTGAAATTAAAGCTTAGTATCTCATTATTAAAACAGGATTACACAGTAAATTACAATGTTACCGAATTGCCTCGACTTCTATAATAATTTCTGATAGTCGCTTCAATTTTACTGATGACTCATCCTAAAGCCTAACAACAATTCCGCCGCTCAGCATCAAACACACACATAAACCAACACGAACGTACATAGTGTAGTGGTTGTTGTGGAAGACCACCGTGATGAAACATTGCTACGCCAGTGATTAGCCATGGTTTTCATGAGTGAAGCATGTGTGTCTCTGATAATCCGTTTGGTGTATATTTTAAGTCCAGTCACGTCGCATTAGTCCAACAGAATCAGAGATCATTTTAGAAATTACTTTCAGCGCACAGGGATATAATGAAAGAAAACTGCCTCTGGATCGGAAAAAGACAGTAACATAATCAATACCATTTTGTTAACAATACCTGTAGGTAATGTGTTGTACAAAGAATACATTATCATGCCAATTGTATAGAATGGGCCTATTATGAATTTGATAATAGTTTCCATTCATCAAGTGTGTATTACGTTTTCCATTTCTTACGATCTTAATTCACCCGTCTCGAGGTCTGTCGGAAACTCTCATAGATGGCACGTTTAGATACCGTAGTCAGCTGAGATGATAAAGTGGATCCCCGAAGGAAATGTGACAGAGCTATGCTTTTTGTGTTGTTTGTAATATGCGTGATACAACAGACGATTTTAAACACTCAGCTGTTTTCGGAAGGACCTCGTAATAATAATAATAATAATAATAATAATAATAATAATAATAATAATAATAATAATAATAATTTATTTTATTCATTTATCTAAACGATAACAGCTCCCTGTATTAACAGGCTGCCACAAAGACAGAGCATATTGTACAATAGGCAGTTGAAAGTATAAATAACATACATATGTTTAAGGCTAATGGAGTCTTACAACAATGACAAGAAATGACTGAATAAATAATTAGGTACTATTTAATTATTTGAAGATCACTGTTGACCGTAGAGATGGTTTCGGAGTATAAATATTGATCCTCTCAGAGCTGCAAGAACGATGTCATCAATAATAATAATAATAATAATAATAATAATAATAATAATAATAATAATAATAATAATCAGGAGTGTTCTAAAGGAGAGGTACCGAGTTTGAACTCCCCGCTTGAAGTTAAAAAAAATACATATTTAGATTTTCATATTTTTATCCATAATCGTTTTCTCTTCTCTAATTTTTCGCTATTAGAGTAACAAAATCTACATCGACATATCTCACAGTCCTCCTACTTCTCCTTCAATATAATCCCTGTGCTTGGTGCTGGGGCATGTTCGAATTATAACAATATTATCTTTATTATACAAAGACCTACCGCCTAGTAGGCGCCTACCGATCTTGTAATAAAATGAAGCCGGCACAATATGAAGTTTAACTTGTTGTGAAACATATTGAAAAGGTTGTTTTGACAGTTCTACATTGAAGATGTTAAATATTATGCATTGTCGATTTTAAACTCATTTTAAGAGCGGTATTTACCCATTCGTTAGTTTGAGTTCTGACTTTATTGTGAAACGTTCGTTTAACGTTTTGTGCATTTGACAGTTCATATTTTTAATAATAATAATAATAATAATAATAATAATAATAATAATAATAATAATAATAATAATATCTAATTTTCTATTGATATGTCAATGATGAAAAAGTAGAAACATGAAGCATGAAGTAACATAAATGTTAGGTAATTATTCAAGCACACTATGTAATTACTGTGTAAATGATTTTAGGTACGTATCTCTCTTCTTTTAAGATCATATATTTAATACAACTCAACTCAAGTACTAAATTACAATTAAACTTGTAGGTGCTTGAAGTTCATATTCTTGTGATATGCCTGTACTAATACATTAGTAATAGTTAAATTATATGTTGCATATCGAGATTCTCGCTGATATGGATATTTATCAGGCAGTACATCTCATTTAACGATATGCGTCAGAGGAAGAAGAACTGTTCATATACATCTGAAGTCTGACTAGTATAATATGTATTTTTATTAGGTTATTTTACGACGCGTTTATCAACAGCTTAGGTTATTTAGCGTCTGAATGAGATGAAGGTGATAATGCCGGTGAAATGATTCCGGGGTCAAGCACCGAAAATTACTCAGCATTTGCTCATATTGGGTTGAGGGAAAACCCCGGAAAAAACTTCAACCAGGTAACTTGCCCCGAACGTGAATCGAACCCGGGCCACTTGGTTTCGCGGCCAGACGCGCTAACCGTTACTCCACAGGTGTTATAATATGTATCTAGTCAGCGATGTATGCAATAGAGGGGGAAAGGAACTGATCACCCTATCTCATAATCTCCTGGCCTATTTGCCTCATGAGTGATGCCTTGATGGTATTACTTCTGGGGTCCAGACCTGCCTTCGGACAGTTGACTAAACAACAAAAAACAATATTTTTAATTTTTTTCAAGAATTTAAGGGGACACTTCACTAAAAATGACAACTTTTTTTTTTCCTAATCACTTTTCCTACCAAATCTTGAGAGCATGTTTACTATGTAAAGGCCTAACAAAATTCAAATTTGAACTTCCAGATGTTTTTGGAATTTGAGTTTTATTTTTTTTCTATTCCTTTTAGAAATTTTTCAAACCCAAGAATTTAGTAGAAGATCTCAATTTATAAGCTTCCTTTCTTTTTGTTACATTCATAAGACATAGAGAAACATTTCTATGCATTCATTTTATGAAATATCTCTTTTATTCACTTTAATTTTTTTTTTAAGTTTTGAAAACGTTATTTTTCCTATAACTCATAAAAAAGTAATAAAATAAACTAGCAGCATTTCTGAAAAAATAAATGCATAAAAACATGCAGTTATCTCCTAAATACTTGCAGTAAAAATTTCATCCAGATTGATTAATATTTGCCATAAGAAAGGTGGTGTTGAATCAATAAAAATAAACTTACGGAAAAATTGATTTGAAAGCAACATGAATATTTATATAACACATAGTCCTACCTACTAAAATTCTTCTCCGCTACATTCATCGAGTAACATCAGGGAGCCAACATCAGAACAAAAAATCAGAAATTTTTGAAAAAGAATTCTTTGATGAAAAAATAGTTTTGACAGATCTTTAAATGCCACGACCCCCTACAGCCTTAATTAAAATAAATTAAACATATTTGTAATCAGAATTGGATTAAATCCATTTGGGGTATGAAAATATACATTCCAAAGAAGTGAAGTAGCTAGTACATTTTTTGTCTAAATTTTCATAATTTTCAGTGGAGTCTCCACTTAAAATAACATAATTAAATATGTCAGGGTTTTACAAACAACTATTTTAAACTATTCCATAATCAAATGCTTCTCTAAGATAGTTTCTGTGCATTGACATTGGAATAGCGGGTCTATTTATTCAAACGTTGTGATCAGTGATGCCATTAGGAGATATACGAACTGATCCTGTATTGAAGAATGACAGGAAGAAGCATTGCTACGAGAAGGTCCTGTTGAGACGCCTGGTGTAATTGCCTATATCCATTTTTAAGCTGTTGTCCATCAAAATTTCTCTAGATTCCTTCAGTGGAACGGCGGCACACAAGTCAGACAAGTGGCCTATTGGCTAGAAGCTGACGTTGTTTCTTTCCTGTAGCTCCAAAACCCTTTGCAAGGACGCGTGATGATCGAACAACTTATGTTTTTTTCTTCCTTCCCTGTAACCTTCTAATCCTTTTGTTCCCTTCCTACTCCTCCTCCACCACATCATCATCATCATCATCATCATCATCATCATCATCATCGTGAACAGCAAATTGTCTAGGATGGTGGACTTCCAATAGAGCTCAATATACTACATTGTATCTTTTTATTTCCCATATTTAGGGAACGAAGAAACCTCTCTCTTAACGAGGAGACTCCTGGTGATTTTTCAGCATTAATTTCTCACCCGTTCAAAAATTAGTCTGCTAGACATTTCCGTCCATGACCCTAAAGCCGGAGCTAGAAATTCTGGTTTTCAAGCGCTCTCACCTCAGAAATGACTCCTATAGATTCAAAATCCCCTATATCCACTTTCACAAATTAAAGTATTCTGACAGTGACTGTTGGCAAATAGAGGGAATTTTCAACTTAACAGTGATTTTTAACAAACGTTTTGCCTCAAATTTAGTGGCTTTCTGAATTCAAACTATACAAGTCATTAGAATTCATCCTTAGTAGGCAGTATGTGGGCATAACTCAATTCTGAACAAAATGGTCTTTAGAGGGTTTTGAATCTAGAGGATTAAAATAGAATTAGACATTACCAAACGAATGGAATTATTTACTGCCAGACAGTCCTCGAAATTATACTTTCAAAACACATGTACTCATTTAGGTGGTAAAGTTGTCTGTCATTTATAAATCTGTTACCCTATCTAACAAAAGGAAATAAAAACCTAAACATAAACAATAAACTCAAATTACATCCAAAATACAAACAACGAACCAAACGAAACCCGAAATTGAAAACGGAAACAAAAACACGAAGAACAAACCCATATCAAAACATGAAGAAGAAATTAACAAGAAAAAGAAACATAAATCTAAGAATACACTAAGATAAAAACCTAAATCAAAACAAACCGAAAAACTCAAATAAGAAACTAAACCCAAATACATGACAAAAATATGAATACAAAATAACCAAACCAATGCAACATCCATTATAATTATAGTGTCAACATAAATGTAAACAAAACTATGTCGTCAGGTGATGTTGGTATGAGTGACAGTTACTGTGAAATGCATCATGCTAGATAAAACTAATGAATCTATTAGACGGTACAAGTAAGTTAAATATATTATGCACAAACACATTTGAATATACAGAGTGATTTATATAGAGCTGACACGTTTCTTTCATTAATTGTTTCAAAACGAATTGTGCTAGCGTCAACTTATTATACCTAAAATGTAGAGGAATTTTGGGAGATTTTTTACCTCTGTAGCAAATGTTGAAAATGTCCTCCATCCTGCATAAGGCACAACTCAACACGTCGTTCCATGTTACTGGCCACTCGTTGGAGGACTCTGTTGTTAGCTTGAATCTCCTGTGTGATGTTGTGCTTCAGATCGTCCAATGTCTGGGGACGTGTGGCGTAAACCCTGTCTTTTAAGTAACCCCATAGAAAGAAGTCCGGCGTTGTCAAATCCGGAGATCTCGGTGGCCACAGCTACTCAAAGGGCATACCAGAGAGAATTTGGTGTTCGCAATCCTCCCAAAAGAAACACAATACTGGGACTGGTAAACAAATTGGAAACAAATGGATCTCTGGTGAGTGAAAAGGGCAAGTATCGTTCATCTAGGCTTCCCACGGTTGTTGTTGACTAAAGCAGAACTAAAGCAGAACATACCGCCATGACACAACAGTACACGATGTCATTCGTCTGCTAATTCCCGCCCTACACAAGAACCAATCAGATTCATTGATGGCGGCTGATACAGACTGCCACCACCTCTGCAAGCTGATGGCACCTGTTCGACACCGGTGGAGCATCAGTGACTCCATCGGTGAAATTCGGAACACCGTGATGCCATCAGATTGATCAGCGCTGAGATTCGGAAAACGCTCAGTGTTCCGCAACCGGTGTGCCTTCACAAGAGGAAAGGTGTGACGCGAAAATTAATTGAAATTAAAATGGTGTGTTGACAAAACATGCCCAATCCCCGAGTGTATTGTGTGTGGTGAAAATCTCAGAAATGGATAGTTCTCAGTAAATTGAAACGACATTTGTTAACGAAACATTATTTTCTGTTAAACAAAGATAAATATTATTATCGTCGGTTGTTGGAACAAAATAAAAAAAAAAAACAAGTGACGCTCATGATGATGTCGGTACAGGTTTCACAAAAAGGTAGCCGAACTTATCGTAAACGCCAAAAAAAAAAAAAAAAAAAAAAAACCCACACACATGATAGCTGAAACGTTGTTAATGCCTGAAAATGAGCCGTTTGAGATGTTCCCAACTGTACGGTCCCTTGCTGAAATAAAGTGTTGATGGACTTAATTAAAGAACATTTAGTAATCTTCTCCACACCTGTGGAGTAACGGTTAGTGCGTCTGGCGGCGAAACTAGGTGGCCCGGGTTCGATTCCCGGTTACCTCGTTGAGGTTTTTTCCGGGGTTTTCCCTCAACCCATTACGAGCAAATGCTAGATAACTATCGGTGCTGGACCCCGGACTCATTTCACCGGCATTATCACCTTCATCTCATTCAGGCGCTAAATAACCTAAGATGTTGATAAAGCATCGTAAAATAACCTACTAAAATAAATTTAGTAATCTTGCAGTAGAAGTTCAAGAATTATTTCGAAGAGGGTGGGTTCGTGATCCATTCATTGTGGATTCAAAACATTTTCCGAATAATATAATCGTACAAGAGGAACTAGCAGACTTAAAAACAGACAGAAATATTGAAATTAAAACTTCTCGAAGTGCCTTTGGAAACTACATAATGTGTGTGAACTGGGCTTGTCAACGTTAACTCAAAATTAAAACATCAAAGAGGGAGAGGCTCAGATCCATCGATGAAGAAATGAGGCTTGCACTGTTATCGATTCCGCCACAGATCAGCCACCTGTGTGCAGCTAATCAGGCCCAAGTATCACACTGAAGGTGTGAGTAAAGTTATTTACTTTAATATTAATAATAAAAATGCGTATTTTCTACCGTGAATTAAATTTCATAAATTCTTAATAAATGCAAGAGTCGATTTCTGTTTTATAATATAACAATAGCAACAACAATAATAAATAATAATAATAATAATAATAATAATAATAATAATAATAATAATAATAATAATAATAAATTTAATTACATTACGTAATTATATTAATGAGAGTCACATCATATGTTTTTGAGGGGATTAACATTTTGGTGTGCCGTGTTGAGTCTAGGCCGGTCTAGGGTGTACCGTGAGTATAAAAAGGTTGCGGTTTATAGCCGCTCTAGAACCACCGGTCGCTACCATAGGAATGAGTAACCTGTTCATAAACTTAAATACTTTCGCGATTAGTTGCAGAATTGTATATAAACTAGATCTATTATTTTTAGAGTATTCTAAATCACAAAAATTTGTTATTTCAACTCACAGATACATAAATACATAATTTTTTAGTTTATTTCCTAATATTTCCTTTCACTTTTTATCGACAGTTGCTCACTCCAACTTTTCACGTTCTTCTCAATATACATGTATATAAAGTTACTGTACCTTTGTAAGGTAAGGGCTACAATGACTTTACAAAGTAAATCGATTACATATGATCGAGGCTTAAATATTTGCGTAACGTTGTTTGAAATTGGAGAAATACCTACACTTCTACGGCATGGATGGTCATTTTTGTTCGTTAGAGGACGTTGTGTTGTAATAATGCATAGAAGACGAGCCTGAACTTGTACAGCTAAATGAACATTCAAACATAAACACAGAATCGAAAACTATGCTTCATAATAGAGCACAAGCAACTACATTGCATCCAGTCTTTAAAAGTGGACGACTCTGGAAATATACTTTTCTATAACATTGGTCTCATGTAATAAAATGTTCACACGTTTCCTTAATCTCAGCAACGACCTCTATTTCAGTGCTTGCAAACTGGGTTGTATATATAATAACAGACTACTGCTTCTCTTTACATCATACAGCGAACCAAAGGACGACAACGCCATGATTAAAAACATGTGTATGTTAAAAATGACGAGAAAACGGAGACAAAGAATTTTATACAAAAAAAAAAAAAAAAAAAAAAAAAGGAATCCTCCATCACGACACCAAGAAAATAACATTGTTATAGCCTTTTGGATATGCCAGGGATGGCAGACCTACTTAATATTCATTACTCAACGGATGTGCAACGTAACGGAAAGAGAGTGGGGGTAGCTCGTCACACCCTGCTACGGGTATCAACATTTCAACCCCTTCCACAATTTTTACACCAACAGGGACTCAATAAACGGCAGTCTGCCTCTCTCTGTGGCCATCTCTACATCTGTGACACCCTCTAGCGATTTTTTTCACACCCCCTTGCTCATAATATATTTTTTTGTTATTACAAGGGCTACAAATTGAAAGTGGCATATGGCGGGTTTTGAAGTCTACACAAGTTTCCTTCTTCCAACCCCTTCCTTCCAAATTAATAGGAAACAATCTATCTGTCCTCGCTCCTTCAGCGTGTAGAAGGGTGATAGAGTCAAGTGGTGGAAGAAAGCTTCACATATTTCACTCCAAAAGGATGCTCACATGATTGGTAAATCTCTCATCCTCTTTCTGATTAAATTTTGCTCATCTCCCGTCAGGCGAGTCCAATATGCAAAGCAGACGCAAGTACTAACGTGCTAAATGACAAAGCTCCTGCTCAAGCGGTTCAGGCAATTCCTAATGCGGCAGGTACAATATGAAAGCCTATCATTTCTGTCCTACTATTAGTGCATGTTTCGGCCAAATTATTTCAATTTGATTGTATTTTATCTTACACTTTCAAGCATTGAGTCCAATGATGGCATGCATTCCTCCAAACTGAAGGTACGTGGGTTCAACCTTACAACGGCTGTGACTTTTAAGTCATAGGAAAATCCTAAGTGTGGATGAATTACTGCATGTGGAAGATTTTCTTGTTTATAATTAATAGTAAATTAAACAAAAATTCTATTTCAAGACTCACAATTAGTTCATTCTCAATATCATTACACACACAAGCTTTGGATCCGATTATCCGTTGCGGTCTCAATAGATTCGTATTATCTCTTTGGTGGTCTTCCCAGTTACTTCCTCCCAGTTGGTCGGTAATTAAGGATTTGGTTTATCCATCTATAATCATGCACTCTGTCAATATGGAATTTTGGTCCAATATTTCACCATATTAATAAATTTGGAACCATAGAAGTCAAAAGGAGAATAGCAGTGGAAAAGGAAGTTTTAATATTAAAAGGAGCATCTGCGGATCTCTGGAGAAAGTAAGGAAGAGACTAGTGAAGTGCTTCGTGTGGAGTGTAGAATTGTATGGGGTAGAAACATGGACATTACGACGAAGTGAAGAGAAGCGAATAGAAGCATTTTAAATGTGGATATGGAGAAGAATGGAACGTGTGAAGTGGACAGACAAAATAAATCATCAGGACGATTTTAGAGGGGGATTGGGCCAATTTTCTCGCATATTATTATGTTTCTTTACTTGTGTCCCCGTGGCTAAGTTGGAAGAACGTCTGAATTCAGATGTCAACGTCTCATACTCAAATCCTTGCCGTTCTTTTGCATTTTATTGTATTACGGGATAGTATAATGTAATAAGATAAGAAGGAAAGACACTAGTATTATGCAACCATACTTTTTCAAAATCTACATTAAATTTATGATATTTATATCGTTAGAGAAAATAACAGAATACAAATGATAACTTGAATATTGTTTATATCGCTAAATAACGGTATTGAATATAAATGATAACTTTAATATTATTTATATCTCTAAAGAACGATAACAGAGTATAAATGATAACTTCAATATTATTTATATCTCTAAATAATGATTAGAATATAAATGATAACTTAAATATTATTTATATCGATAAAGAACGATAGCTGAATACAAATGATAACTTGAATATTATCTGTATCTCTAAATAACGATTAGAATATAAATGATAACTTGAATATTATATATATATATATATATATATATATCGATAAAGAACCATAGCTGAATACAAATGATAACTTGAATATTATCTGTATCTCTAAATAACGATTAGAATATAAATGATAACTTGAATATTATTTATATCGATAAAGAACGATATCTGAATACAAATGATAACTTGAATATTATCTGTATCTCTAAATAACGATTAGAATATAAATGACAACTTGAATATTATTTATATATCTAATGAACGATAACAGAATATAAGTGATAACTTGTATATTATCCTATATCTCTAAATAACGATATGGAATATAAATGATAGCTTGAATATTATTTATATCGATAAAGAACGATAGCTGAATACAAATATAACTTGAGTATTATTTATATCTCTAAAGTACGATAACATAGTATAAATGATAACTTCAATATTATTTATATCTATAAATAACGATATAGAATATAAATGATAACTTTAATATTATTTATATCGCTAAAGAACGATAGCAAAATACAAATTATAATTTGAAAAAGGCTCGAAGTCACAACCTTCGAGTCATTAAGCGAGCACTCTACAGCTACTCTACGAGACGCAGATATTCAATGACTCCACAGTTCCGTAATTGCTTCTACAACCGCGAGGATCGTGTAACATTACCGTTATCCGAAGTGGACTTAGAAAATATTACCTGTTCACGAGTGCGGCCACTTTTATTTTTGACAGCTGTACTTCAAGCCAACTTCCGCTGCACGTTTTCCGAATGATGCAGAGCCTGATCCTTCGGGCACATCATCATAATTATGGGGATCACATAGTCCTATGCACTGCATTGTATGTATTGCTTTACATTTTACTGTACTGAATAATGTATTTAGGCCTATGTCCTTTAAATACATCATAATAAACGTGTTTTGTTGATATATACAGAGTTTTAATGCACATTCTACTGTTCTTTTAGGTTACTTCAGTTAATCCGGACTTTCGTTAAACCTGTCAACTTATCTCCCAATTAGTCCGGATTAACGAGGTTTTACTGTATATAAATTTATTGTACACATATGTATAATAACGACTTACCGAAATCGCGACCTGCCAATAATGAACAGAGCATTACAAAAGCATAGAAGTTGCAGATTATTTTAAAAGAGTAATTTTTTTAACAGAGCAAAATAAACATAAAAGATAAGACTATGGAATGTTGTAGAAGAACAACAGTTACAAATGTCTAGGCTTGGACAGTTGTACAAATTATGGAGGCCTGATTTCAGTCTTTGAATAAGTTCGTCGTGTATAATTCGAATATTTACTTGTAAATCTGAGAATAAAAAATTTCACTGACATGTTATGAAAAATTTCAGAGTATAGTTGTAAAATTATATAAAAATGTAACGTATTTCTCTGAAATGAGCAGAAATAGAGAAGAGTTCCACGAATCGGCAAAATAACATATTGTGATCATCTGGAATACAGCAAACTTCCACTTAAAGTGTAACCAGAGTCATATTCGCTTTACTGTTTCTCATTCCGAAGGTAAACATCATATAGACACAAAATATTTTCATTTTGCTTTATTACTTTTTGATCTGAAACATTATTTTAGCGTAATTGTAATGAAATCGTGAGAAACTTATGAATTGGCAAAGACTATTTCGTTTAAATGACGTCAGTCCATTTTCGGCCAATGAAGTGTAATGAAATTTAGAATTCCAACCAATCACAGTCATACCTACTTCGCGATAATTTCTGCAGCTCGATTTATCACTATCAATTTATCGCATAGTCGTTCTTTTGTTTAGTCGGTGTCGCCAACTGTTTCCACGTAAATCGATGAGCATGAAACCATTGTACTGAATAAAGTACGAAATCCTACTTCCACATCTACTGTACATCTTCATCTTTTAATCCCACATCCATTGTATCTAAAGAAAATGACACTCCTTCATAATAATTCTTCATTTAATTAGTATATTAATCAGGTTGTTTGTAATTATACTATAAAAGGTTTAAATTAAATTATGATTTCAGCAGATAATGAAAACATGTTTCTTGTAAGTGTATGTATGTATTTATTCACACTGCAAATGGGTATATACCCGGTGGCAGCGGTAACTAATTACACTCAATAATGAGAATTAATAATAAACAACTAATAAAAAACAACAATAATAATATAATAATAATATAATAAAATAATATAATAATAATATTATAATAATAATAATAATAACAATAATGTTATAATAACAAGAGAAAAGCGCAGTACATGTAATTAACATTTCTAAACCTGTATTTCGCTTTTCTCAATTGGCATTACTGAATAACATTCAATTTCTTTATTGCAGTAATCGTTATTCATCTATTTCAACTTCACAATGTCTGAATAGGTTAAGTATTCATAAATATAGAATTATTAACATTCTGTGAACGAATTTTGGGATATATTATCTATATTTTTATTTTGTTCACGAAATAGTCCTAATAAATATCACTCGAGATCTGAAATTTCCCAAATAAATTTCGTGGATTCATCGGCAAATCTCAAACCTCTGTAGATAAATTTATCTTGTGAACTGTATGTTGTACAATATTCATTTTAAACGAGAAAGCATAAAATAACACTTTCATTAATGACTGTGCAAAATGTATAATGAGAAGTTACATCTACCAGCTTATTTTCTCTTGCTGTCGCTTATACTGCCATTTCACAACTATAACTAATTACCCTCCTTTTAAAACTATATTATATTATAATAATAATAATAATAATAATAATAATAATAATAATAATTTATTTTGGCTGGCAGAGTTAAGGCCGTAAGGCCTTCTCTTTCACTCAACCAGCAAAAAGTGTATATACATATGCATGAACTTACAAAGAATTCAACAATTTGATTTAGATGAGAGTTAGATGTATACAAGAGTTATTTACGAATTAAACAACAAAATACTATGAACTATTAATTAAACACTGAAATAAACTGTGTAGCAGAATTAAGCTAAAATACATAGAATGTTAATATATTTCAAAGAATATTAGATAATAGAAAGAGATTATTATGAGACAATTTTGAAAATACAGCACTATCAGGATGGTGTCTAAAGAAAGAAGTAACAATGTAGTCAGTGATAGTTTAAATCAGTATGATCGGAGTGAAATGCTAATAAGGTTATCTTTTAAGCTGTTTTTAAAGGTGTTTATTGTCTTGCAGCCCCTAATACTTTGTGACAAGGAATTCCATTGACGCGAGGTGGATACTGTAAAAGATGATGAATAACAAGATGTTCTATGAAGAGGTATACTTAGCGTGCCACAGATAAGTGATCTGGTATTTACGTCGTGGTTAGAATATAGATAAGAGAAACGAGACGAAATGTAATTTGGTGTTAAGGTGTGCAGAATTCGAAAGAGTAAAGACAAAGAGTGTAAAGTTCTACATTCTTTAAGTCGGAGCCACGAAAGACTTGCGAAGGACGGTGATATGTGATCATATCGTCGGATGTTGCACACGTATCTTACGCACATATTCTGAACTCGCTGTAACTTGACTGACAGTTCAGAACTTAGGTCACTTAACAAAACGTCACAATAATCGAAGTGCGGCATTACTAGGGTTAGTCGAAGTGCGGCATTACTAGGGTTTGCGGCATTATGAGGTGTACTAACAGAAAGGATAATAAATGTTCAACATATTAGTTGATCTACAGATTTATCAGTCAAGGAAACACATTCCTCTATTTGCTTTCCACTTTACAATTCTATAGCTTTCACTATCGTGAAATGGTACAAGTTTCGATATCATTTGATGTCGAAAGTTTGGATTGCAATCTTTACATGTTCACGCCTGGAGAAATTCGCCAGCTTATTCCTCACGTCACGAAAGCACATTCTTTCTCTAGCAAAGTTATTTTTGTCACGTATCCTAGAGTGGCATGGCACTACGCTAAAGGAAAGAAAATTCCACTCTCTAAATCGCCTCACTTCGTTTTTATAGAGTGCAGCACCATGAACCAGCTAGGGCTGACCTCTGCAAACAAGTGCTAAAACCATAACTCCCCTTTACTCCATGATGGGAATGGTTAAGAAGCTATACGCTCGATCAGATCGCATAAACTGTTCCGTCAATCATTATGATATCAAAATGTGTCCTACAACGATATTACCACAGTCTAGTATATACAGTCACGAAGCTTAAGTTGTGAGGGTGCTAGGAACAAAAGGCTGTGCCGGTACTATTTCGCTTTGTCTGTAATGATGCGTTATTAGCGATCCTAGTGGTTAGCAACTATCTGTGGGTGCATATTTACTACGTATTGAGCTTCGTGACTGTATACTAGACTGTGATATTACTGGACTTTTTCAAGCACGCCACTTCAATACACTGAATGACATACGAAAGTACACAGACGTATCAAATGACATTATTACGTTTCGGTTGAAATTCCTAATTCTTTATAATAATAATTGTATGTTGGCATATACTAAACTCATCAGCTCGAAAATATTGACATTTTATTGGTTATTTCATGACGTTGTAGCAACTGTACCGTTAGCTAGTGTCGAAGGAATTTGTAATGACGAAATAACATGTATACAGCACACTTAACATCCTTCATATTCGATATTTTTCAGTTATTTTAAAAAGATTCTACATTTAGAATGCGAGAAAATACGTGTAAGATCTGTCTCAAAATTTGGGCATAACGTTTGTGAACATAAATTTAATGAAGTACTTTAAATACAGTATTTTACATATAGCCTATACATCTCATTATTTCTGCAACTGTAGATTATAGTATGGTATAGTATAGTATAGTATAGTATAGTATAGTATAGTATATACATTTATTTAACCTAGTAGAGATAAGGTCATCAGGCCTTCTCTTCCCCTCTACCTGGGGATTACAACTACAATATTAAGAATACAATTATAATTAGTATTAAATTTACAAATACAGTAAAAATCAAAGTACTAAAAGATTAACTGATTAATAAAGGCTAGACGAATTACTGTAGGAGTTAAGAACAAAGAAAGATTTTTTTACTTAAGTAAAAATTAAACCTAAAATAAAATTATATAGTGATGAAATTACCGGATATTGAAATATTTTGTGCTAGAACAAGAAAACTATTTACAAGAAGCCATGTCTGAACGAGTCTCAATTACTGACCAAGTGTCTAGTAAGTTTGTGTTTGAATTCAATTTTATTTTGAAAGTCCCTGATGCTAGCAGGTAGCGAATTCCAGAGTCTTGGCAGGGCTATTGTGAAAGAGGACGAGTATGAGGAAGTGCGATGGGATGGTATTGTTAGTATTGTTTCATGGCGAGAACGTGTGTTCTAGCCTCGCAAACCAGAGGCTGACGGTTCGACTCCCTGCGTGAGCAATGGAGATTCATTTTCTTGCCACTGGACTCAATTTCTCTGCATTATCTTATATTGTCGTCCAAGTTTTAGAGATTTTATACTGACGACATGGCAAGAAAGGTTCACTATATGAATACTCGTGTGTGTACAAGTCATGAAAGACAGTCTACCTCATATAATTTTGATGAAATTAAGTAAAATGCAGAGGCTAATTTTGTGTGGTTAGGCATTGTTATGTTACTGTAATGAGAATATGCAATAAACCAATACTGCTTTCTTAATATAAATGGTGGAAGTGAAACAGCTTGCAGATTTTCAGAGCGAATAGCTCATGTTGTATATATGTAGCAAAAAAAAAAAAACCATAGTATCACATTGATGGAAAGTTCATAGTTATTTTTCTTCAGAAAAAAATGCTTCTTCCCAAACGTTTAACAACCTCTTATTCAATAAGTTATCTATTGCGAGTAGGATCGTGATTTTTTTTATCCATATCGATAGGAAATCTAATAAACAATAATTATTTATCCCTCTGGCGTATTTCAATAGCGTGCACTGTTATTGTGTAAATTTAATTTAAAAAACCTTTAATTCCAAGCCACTGCACAATGCGATAAGTGGCAACGTCGAAGCAGAGAGCAGCTCACCTACCGAGACACATCGAGTTCGTTGACCTCTTACTTCTGTATCCCGAGTAGTGTGTGTTAGCGGCGATGTTGCCGGACTACTGAAAATGCAAACTTAATTTTCTAATTAACCGTGCATCTAATCACAAAACATACATAGGTTTTCTATTCATTTCAATGTACCCTATCGTCCTTTTCAATCTGCAAGGTTATTTCACCTCCACTCTGTATACTGGTAAATAAATGAAGTATAACCATAAAAAAAATGTAGCTGTGACGAGTTATTTCTAATTAGCTTCAAATACGAATATCTGTATGAACAATGTATACCACATTTCAGTGAAAAACACAGCATCAATCTACAAGACTGGTCAGTAACAGGATTGCTATTTGGTAACCAAGCAGGTATAACTACGTAAGTATACAGTAAAATAATTCATAGTATGCGAGGTAGAATTAGCGAGGAAGAAGATTGCTAAAAATTAAGTAAGAAGAGGTAAGAAAGTGTAGAGTGTCTGAAGAAAGTGTAATGAGTATAGTTACGACAGACACAGAATCAAATTATAATGAATGAATATCAGAATCAAATGAGAGGTGGAAGGCAGAGAAATCAGTAGCGAATTTAAGTGAATTGGAAATTAAAATGAAGCAGTGCTGTGGAATTGTGAGTATTAAAAGTGTGGTAGTATTCTAGATATGAGTATACGGAAAGGAGCAATAAAAGAGGGAATTAAGGAATAGAAACGACAAGAAAAGGATAGTATGTAAACAAATATAGAAGAGATTAGTAGGGAAATATAAATAATTTAATTGTTGTAAAAGAGAGAAAATTAAATGTATTCACAAGATTTACGGAAAATGGCTGGGAGAGAAAGAATAAGAGTAGGTGAATTTGAGAATCGAGAGAAGCGAGAGAGAGCGAGAGGAAAAACAATATGCAATATGTAATAGAAAAGAGGTTTAAGGAAGGGAGACAGTCTATTTAGCAGAAAGGGAATATAAGAGGATAGATAGGGAAGGATAGATAACTATGAATTTAGAGCGGAAGGATATGAATTAAACGAGAAATACGTAATAAATTAATATATTAATACAAAACAATGAGGTACAAACAGACGATAAGGTTTAGACAAGATGATGGCGAAGAAAAGAGATAATAATAATAATAATAATAATAATAATAATAATAATAATAATAATAATAATAATAATAATAATCGATGCACCAGGAATGATATGTCGGTAGATATTAAAGTCACGGTGGGTCGAAAAGCAGAAATGTAAAGAACCGCCATAACTCTGAATTGTATAGTTCGTTGACGAATAAATATAATATCAAGAAAGTGTACTTACTTACAAATGGCTTTTAAGGAACCCGGAGGTTCATTGCCGCCCTCACATAAGCACGCCATTGGTACCTATCCTGTGCAAGATTAATCCAGTTTCTATCATCATATCCCACCTCCCTCAAATCCATTTTAATATTATCCTCCCATCTATATCTCGGCCTCCTCAAAGGTCTTTTTCCGTCCGGCATCCCAACTAACACTCTATAAGCATTTCTGAATTCGCCCATAGATGCCACATGCCCTGCCCATCTCAAACGTCTGGTTTCAATGTTCCTAATTATATCAGGTGAAGAATACAAAGCGTGCAGTTCTGCGTTGTGTAACTTTCTCCACTCTCCTGTAACTTCATCCTTCTTAGCTCCAAATGAAGGCTTCAGAACCATAGTGGGCCAAACGCCATTTACTAAAACCGTGGTAAACAAGGGTTAAAATGAAGTTATTACCGTAATTCAAGGAAACATATAGCAAGTAATATAAAGTATACACATTCAAACTATGGTATTCACTTAACTTTAACCCTTGCTTTCTCAGTTTTTAATAAATGGCGCCTGGCCCACTAGAACTCTGAACCCTTCAGATAGTTTCCTAAGAACCTTATTCTCAAACACCTTTAATCTCTGTTCCTCTCTCAAAGTGAGAGTCCAAGTTTCAAGTAAGTATACCTGAAATATCTAAAGGAACTCTGCAATCCTAAAAAAAAATATATTAGAACAAATAACTCTCACTACTGTTGACTAGTAAATTTTATATAGTCATCTTTACTACGCCTAAATTTCTATTAATATTAATAAGTTGTAAGTTTGTTCATTCGTTACTTTTTTCATTATAACCCAAGATAACGTTTTAGACACATTAACTTATTAAATCATTTCATAAACACAACTCAGTTTAATAGCAACTGTTCCGTGCGCTTCCGTCCATAATTCGCTACGCGAAGCTTGTAACCTAATATTATTAATGTCATTATATTGAGCTTGTATAGGATTCAACAGTAGTAAGCCTTACACACGTACATTTCTTTGTTACTACTTTATAATTTTCTATTATGTATGTATTATTTGATCCACTTTTTGATACACAATTTATTCTGTATTACAGTTAGATTGTCTCCATTCAAGACACACTGGAGCCTAAGTCACAGATGGTTCAGCAAATTATAATCAGAACAACATTTATATCGTAATATTTTATTGATCGCAGCTTATATAAGCTTTTATCCTATTCTAACCTTTTAATCACTTTTGAGTTCATAATTCTGTGGCCGGGAGGAAAAAGGTCTTAAGTCAATTTTTTGTGAAAATGAGATTTTTATATTCTGAAAGCGGAAACAATTCTCTACAGTCTGGTAAAACGGCTAAAGTCAAATAAGACTCCTGACTGGATTTAT
Source organism: Periplaneta americana (assembly GCF_040183065.1). Classification (NCBI taxonomy): domain Eukaryota; kingdom Metazoa; phylum Arthropoda; class Insecta; order Blattodea; family Blattidae; genus Periplaneta; species Periplaneta americana. Next base: position 145,533,880 of record NC_091121.1, on the reverse strand, counting down.
AGAACGTTAGGAAATGTCCTAAATACATTTTTGAATCGAGCACACACAGAATAAAGGACTTATGAATATTTAATACTTTATTCCTTATAAACATCACTTGTTTACTTTCCATGCTTCCCTATTAAAAAGGTCTAACTTGTATTTTATCTATTTTATCACATACTGATCCCCTTTCCTTTTAAAACTTTAAGCACCAGGGTAAACAGTCCTATATTGTTTAAGACCTATTTTGCTATTCATTATAATTTACATTTCCCATTTATTTTGACAGGAAAAAGGTATTAAGTTTAAATAGTCCCTTCTTCCCAGTTTGGGTTGTAGTCTTAAAAAGGCTTAAGTGCGGCTATTTTTGGAAATAAGACAATTTTTAAATGAGCAACATTACCTATTTTACAAGAAATATAAACAAATAATATCCAGGAAAAGCCTCCTAATTAAAAGAACTCTATAATTGACACCAATTTCAATCTTTTACTGCTGTCCTGAAAAGTATAAAATTTTTACTTAAGACCATTTTCCTCCCAGCCACAGAATTGTTTTTAGCAGAGACTCATAGCTTGCTTATTGTTGTTATGTGATAAGTATAGACAGATCCTGTTCATCCCCAATTCAGTATTTTATTTTTCTTATTGTTAAATCGCACATTTCCATTTTTATGTGATTTACGTTATTCTGTTCACATTTCCAGTATACATTGCCTTCAAGAATTCAAGGTATAGGTCTACTTGTGGCCACCTACATTTGTAGGCTGATGTTCAGTCTTATTTATAATTTATATTGAAAGAATTGAGTGATTATTACATAACAATTAAGTACAATGGTCATAAAATATAGGGCAGAGGTTGTTAATATTGTGATACTAATAATATTATAATAGTACTTTTTGAGAATTTTCTATTATTTTTCTTGGAGAGAGAAGGAACGGTTTTGTGCAGAAACTTGTCCACGAACATTTCCTCAATACGTTGACGCAAAATAACCGATCTTCCTCTCGCTCAGTGAAATTGTAAAACATTCTCAAAAAGAACTATCATAATATTATTAGTATCACAATATTACCAACCTTTATCCTACTTTGACATAAATGAAATGAATAAGAATTCTATGCACTTACAAGCCTCTATAAATTCAATTATAATATGAAATGTTAAAATAACAATTTTAGTTTCATTCTTCAGAAGGAAATAGAAATTTATCGTATCTTAGGTAAAATTCATATTTACGAACTGTCTATCCGCAATTGGTAACAACAGACTTTTTTTAATGTAAGTAAATACGACAGTAGACTTAGCAAATCAATGTCTTCTGAAAGAACACAAGCTCATTACCAGCATATTAGATAGATAGACAGACAGACAGTCAGACAGGTCGGTAGACAGGTAGACAGATAGCTAGACAGGTAGACAGATAGCTAGACAGGCAGACAGACAGACAGGCAGGCAGACAGACAGACAGGACAGACAGGCAGGCAGGCAGACAGACAGACAGACAGATAGGACGGACAGACAGGACAGACAGACAGACAGACAGACAGACAGACAGACAGACAGACCAGACAGACAGACAGACAGATAGACAGATAGATAGATAGATAGATAGATAGATAGATAGATAGATAGATAGATAGATAGATAGATAGATAGATAGATAGATAGATAGATAGATAGATAGATAGATAGATTTATTGATATTAGTTCACAAAATTACAAAACTTAATAATTTAACAAAAAGATCTATATACAAAAGTAGTTATACATAATAAATATACAATTTCCTAAACTTATTAATTTATCGCAAATCTCAATAATTTATTGGTTCAAACTTGAACTTACGTCTGGTTATTACCAGCATACTTAAATTTTAAATAATTAAAATTCACAAACGGTGCAAACTGACATTTTAATTCATTCTACAAATTGATTTCATAACACAAAGGAAGAAAATATCGACATGCATTCTCAATAGAAATTGTGTTGAACTTTTCATGTTTCTTGAGATCAAATTTCGGTGAAAATTTTACTCCTAATTATAACTTAGTATTCCAACAGCACAAAAAGTTGTTGGTAGAGAGGAAATGATAGATAGGTCACGTTGAGTCAGAGGGGGGGAAAAGTTTTTTTTTTTTTTTTCGCCTCTGGGAAATCAGTGTTAAATTTTAATAACAATTTGTTGGCTCACTGGAGGTACCTTAATTGGCCTAAACTCCACCTCTTTTCCCCCAGAACCTCGGCTCCCATTCTACTCATTCGCTGCATTGATTTCAATTATGGAGATAGTCTCTACTGAAGCATTAGAAACCATTACTTTGGCCAGGCGCCAAATGTTTTCCATTCATATAGTATACAAAAGAGCTCAGAATTAATCAAGGTGCGTCATTACTTAACAACTGGAACTTTATCACCTGTTTGCAAGGGAGAACAGTGGAGACTCATTACGTGATTGGGCTAGTGCTATGGGACATTTCAAAACACATTAACCCAAATGCAAATGCTTGGGGCGAAATAACAAAGACTACAGTCGAGAAGACTCTATCGGCAGGCTGATAACGCTGCCGCCTGCGGTCATGTACAAATTATACAGTATACAGAGTTGAAATTACACTATAAGTAAACAGTAGAACTTTAGAATAGTTCAAGGCAGTATTCTGTCGTGAACTTGAGTAACGAGAAAAAAATCACACTTTCAAATAATACGGACATAAGTAGGTAATTCATTCATTCATTTAGTGTTCTGCCCAATGGCAGGTCTTTCACTGCAAACCCAGCTTTCACCAATCTTATTTTCTGACTTCCTCTTTGTTTCCTCGTATGATCTTTTTATTTATATCTTTGTTACACTTCGGTCATATTTACCAGTTAATATTATACATCTCATTTATTTAGCTTTATTTCAACCCATTCCCCAGTATGGAATTTTAGGGTGGAGAAATGCTTGTAATTCTAATCTCACTCCACTAATACTTATTCAGAAAAGAATAATTAAAATATGTCTTAATAAACCAATTGATTACTCATCCGAGCTTTCGTTCACTGATTTTAATGTTTTGAATATTAAAAAAATGTATTAAATTGCCTTATTAAACTTCATACATAAAAATAGCAATGAATTCAAATTCTATCATCATAAATATGGAACCAAAAGATCCGATTTTATACGACTAGAGGAACCAAGTTGTTTCTCAAGCACAGCTCTTAGCCAAGGTAAATTGAAAAATACCCAAAATTGGAAAATTATAGTATCAGAAATTTCAAAAATAGCGTTAGGAATTTAATTTTTAAAGAATATATATTGACTTAATATGTATACGTATTTGTATGAGTTAAATTGTTAAAACTGAAATTGTATATTTAAAGTTAATTTATTCCCATAATTTTTTTTTCCTTGGCCCCACTTTGTGTCAAATAATTACCTTTGTTCGTGTTAAGTATGTGTTTAGATAACTCCTTGAGCACGAGTTTTTACTCCTTAAGGGAAGAATTAAGACTGTATTTTTGTACATATTATTTTACTAACAACAATAAACAATATCTTAATGTCGTCTATCATCTGATATCTTCTTCTACCCTAAACTCTTCTCCCGTTCACCATTCCTTCCAGTGCATCCTTCAGTAGGCAGTTTCTTCTCAGTCAGTGACCCAACCAATTCCTTTTCCTCTTCCTGATCAGTTTTAGCACCACTCTTTCTTCACCCACTCTTTCCAACATAGCTTCATTTCTTATTCTCTCTATCCACTTCACACGTTCCACTTTTCTCCATATCTACATTTAAAATGCTTCTAGTTGCTTCTCTTCATTTCGTCGTAATGTCCATGTTTCTGTCCCATACAATGCCACATTCCATACAAAGCACTTCACTAATCTGTTCCTTAGTTCTTTTTTTCCAGAGGTCCGCAGAAGATGGTCTTTTTTTCTATTAAAAGCTTCCTTGGCCATTGGTATCCTCCTTTTGACTTCCTGGCAGCAGATCATGTTACTTATTACACTACATCCCAAGCATGTGAAACTGTCCACTTGCTCCACTGCCTCAAGTTTTTGTTGGGAAAGATAAATGCGGTAGCTTCCCGTTGCTTTCCGCACACCACTCTCTCTTTCACATCTTAAAAGATCCCAGGGGTCCCCAACGTGGGGGTTAGGAGAGTAGATTTGACTAATTAGGCCCTCTGGAATTCACCGAAATTCACCGCAAGTATTAAAAATTTGATCCGATCAGAGACCGGTCATTTAAATTATCCTTTGCCCTCCGTAGTTAATTCATGAATAATATACACTATGTGAATTATAATTAAACAGAAATAGACACTTTAATATTTAATACCTTGTCGCTAATACTTTATTGGAGCTTTACTGAGACAACCTGGAATACTTTCTACTAGTTCCTTTTCTTGTTTCCACATTTCAAAAACTTTTTACCCATCATTGCTTCATAAGGAATTGATCTTGATGTTACTTTGTTCAAACTAGCGTAAGAATTTTTATTGACTCAAGTCTGCTAATTTAGGTGACGTTTTATTACTTTAAATATGAACAAATTTTCAGGTGACTGTTACGGAATAGCCAGACATAATGAGCCAAACAAAGAAGTCGACCTATAATCATACCTATCTGTCTAGTGATAGAATCTGTATACATATACATACGAGCACATACATAATATTCTGCCAAATGGCAGGTCTTTCATTACAAACCTACCGTTCTCCAATCTTTCCTATTTTCTGCCTTTCTCTTAGTCTCCGCATATGATCCATTTCGTCTACCATCTGATATCTTCTCCTACTCCGAACTCTTCTCCCGTTCACCATTCCTTCCAGTACATCCTTCAGTAGACGGTTTCTTCTCAGCCAGTGACCCAACCAATTCCTTTTCCTCTTCCTCATCAGTTTCAGCTTCATTCTTTCTATACCCACTCTTTCCAATACAACTTGATTTCTTACTCTGTATCTGCACTTCACACGTTCCATTCTTTTCAATATCCACATTTTAGTCGACCTGATTGGCAAGTTGGTATAGCGCTGGCCTTCTATGCCCAAGGTTGCGGGTTCGATCCCGGGCCAGGTCGATGGCATTTAAGTGTGCTTAAATGCGACAGGCTCATGACAGTAGATTTACTGGCATGTAAAAGAACTCCTGCGAGACAAAATTCCGGCACATCCGGCGACGCTGATATAACCTCTGCAGTTGCGAGCGTCGTTAAATAAAACATAACATTTTCTACATTTTAAATGCTTCTATTCGTTTCTCTTCATTTCGTCGTAATGTCCATGTTTCTGACCCCATACAATGTCACATTCTACACAAAGCACTTCCCTAATATCTTCCCTAGTTATTTTTCCAGAGGTCCGCAGAAGATGCTCCTTTTTCTATTAAAAACTTCATTTGCCACTGTTATTCTCCTTTTCACTTCCTGGCAGAAACTCATATTACTGCTTATAGTACATCCCAAGTATTTGAAACTATCCACTTGCTCTACTACCTCATTTAGTATTCGCACGCTTACCTTCATTTTCTTCCGACAACCATGATCTTCGTCTTGTTTGTATTTAACTTCATACCATACTGCTCAAAGCTGTCGTTCAGCTCCAGTAGCATATCCCTTAGCATCGTCTCTTTCTGCCAACAACGTCATATAATCAGCAAATCTAATGCACTTTATTATTCTCCCTTCTACTCCTATATTATGAAAACAGTTCGAATCTGTATGTAGTTCCGAGAAGTTGGAAATGTTAAGTTCCAAGACCTAATATCCAAGAATAATTTCTGATCACATTCACTGTGAAAGCCTAAAACGCATGTCACTCATTCTTCTCTATAATAATTCAGCCCGTAGAGGTCCAAGGACAATCATCCAGCCACTGCGGGGATATCGTGTGATTAGCTTGATCACCCAACCGTTATAGCTGATTCACGGAACCAGTCTCCGCTACTTAGCGTAGCTCCCAAAATTCATCACCATGCTAGGTGAACACCGGTCCCATACACCGGCCGAAATTCCTTTAGAATATTCCTTCTCCTATGAAGATTCTACTCAATGCGCATCCTGAAATTCGAGTCAGGAATGAAGCCTTAGTCCACGACGGACAAAATGCTTCAACTTTAACTTGAATTGTTAAAATTAAAATGAGGAAGTGATTTAAACTATTACACTTTTACTACGTCATACTACTTTTTACCTATAAAACGATACGAAAGGTTGTGTTTCAACCAATCATGGCTATTTATCGCTACAATTTTATTACTTCCTTAGCATTTATTTTTATCACTTTCCTAGCACTTGTTTGTTTTTATCACTTTCCTAGCATTTGTTTCTTTGTTTGCCAACATTTCAAAATGCAAATTCTTTACAGTGCTATAATAAAACATACTTTGCGATCGTCATTTGTTTCCCGCATGGATAGTCAACTGAAAATGGCGGCTCCTTTCGAACGTTTTGGTGAAGCCAAGATTAGTGAAATAGAATTTTAGTTGTTTGATGTTTAGTCAACTGTCCAAAGACAGGTCTGAACCGCACAAGTGATACCAAGAAGCACCACTTATGAGGCAACTAGGCCAGGAGATAATGGGGTTGGGTGGCCAGTTCCTTTCCCCTCCATTGCATACATTGCCGACTAGCTACATATTACACTACATTACATCAGACTTCAGATGTATACAAACAATTGTTCTTCCTCTGAGACATCGTCAAGTGAGATGTACTGCCTGATAATAGATGTACAGTAGTGGCAAAAAAAAACCGGACCGACGGAATAATCAAAGTCCCCGAAATGAGCCACTGCGCATGCCACGCCCATGCCACGCCCTAATTCATAAGATAGTGAGTAAACTATTGAAATTGTTATAGTTTGAACTGCTGACGTAGCCCATTTCGAAAGCCAGTAGGAAATTTATTCATTTCTGGTAAAATATCGCTGCAATCGAAAAGTATTGGGAATAAATTTTAATAAGGAACAAAAAAAAGTTTCCTTCCCAGGCAGGATTCGAACCGCGAAAGTCTTAGTTACCAGTCTATCACGCTCTAGAGTGAATAAGATTTTGAAATGAGCTACAAGGATCAGTCCGGTTTTTTTTTTTTGCCACTACTGTACATATCAGCCAGAACCTCAATCACAGGACAGAATTTTAGTAATTCAATTAATACCTATTTTATTGTATTAGAGTACTTTATTTTCTATAATCTGCTAATACTTTCTTCCGTTTTTATCATCTCCCTACCATTTGTTTTTTTGTTTGCCAACATTTCAAAATGCTAATTCTTTACGGTACTATAAAACATACTTTGCGATCGTCATTTGTTTCTCGCATAGATAGTCAACTGAAAATGGCGGCTCCGGTCAAACGTTTTGGTGAAGCTAACATTAATGAAATAGAATTTTAGTAATTCAATTAATATTTTATTGTATTAGAATACTTTATTTCTTCTAATTTTTATATACTTTCCCCTAATAGTGTAATAGTCAATTAATTCCCACTCGAGTTTTTACTTTCTCTAGATAAATCAAAACCTAGTGAGATTACTGTTGATAATTTTAATAAAATGGACGTACACGTGTAAGTGAAAATATAAGAATTGTAAATGTTTATTCTCGAAATAGTTTATGTTTTCGACACGATAACACATATATTTTTAACAAGTTAGCGATAAAGATAATTCTTTCAGGGTAAAATGTTTATTTTGTGACGAAAATGACGTTTTCATCTTTATTTTCAACATAGATACTTTTCAAAATTGCATTCACGACTAGTAAGGCTCTTACATTAGTTATACGGGAACACTAATAAGCGTTACCCTACTGATTGAGTTGTGTAACATTTTCTATTACGCTCTCATTATAACTTATATGCACACATAATCTGTTTCATTTCCTTTCTACCTCATCAGGACATTTTTTACATCATTTTCTCTCTTTCTTTTAAAAGCTAGACTAGAAAAATAAAATGCACAAAGAAAGTGAAGCAATCCAAATTCTTAACGCAATTGGCGAAAGAAGGAACGTATAAGCCTTCCTTCGCATTTCTATGCTAACCTTGTATCTAATTGTTGTCGCCAATGTAGTTTCCTTTCACACTTGTTTTGTTTTCTCTTCGTTCACACTAAACTGTAATATTCTTACACGACTGCAAGAGATTTTTGTCCCGTTAACTTCTGCAGTACGTGCGCGAGCAATGTAGTTATGCAAATGTGTCAGCTCAGTAAAAAAAAATATGTTAATTTATATATCTCCCCTACTTTCTTGCCCGTGCCATTTCATGCTGAAACTTTTGAGGTTACGTTCCATTAGTGTTCTAGTTTCTTTCAGGAGTTTGTTCTCGTGAAAACCTCAGTGATGAAAACGAAGAAGCGGACTATTTTCTTCATATAAATGCACCTTCTCTTGCACTTCTAAAGTAAGTAATGCAAAGGGCCATAAAAGAGTTTCTGTGTATTTACATTTTCATCAACTGGAATCACTTTTTTCTTTCCTAAGGCTCTCTCCCTTTTCGTCTTTTTTCTTAGTCTTTATTGTTTCCAACCTTCTGTTTTCTGGAGCAGAACTTTCTTGGAAAGTCAAACACCATCTGTTTCCAGAAGTTATTTTTTATATAATTTTAAAATACACGCTGCTTCGGGGACTTGGAGTCTCTTTTAAAGAACTCTGACCGTTAAAATTACTACGGAAAATATTCTTCAGATGCATCTACAGTACTCAATGAGAGTAAGATGGGTTTAGGCGTATCGAGGTTTTGTGACGCCAATTCTTTTGTCGTTGTAATTCTGTGTAACATATTACTTTACAATTGGAAAAGTGTTTTGAAACTAGATATTAATTGAATATGATGGAATCTGCTCGTGTGAATATCTTGGGAATATTAAAATAACACAAAATTTTTCTATACAACGCAAGGAGTGTGAAGGAGATTGGTGATAAGGCTCCACGACAGAGATAATGACAAAAGATAACGAAGTACTGACAAGAGAATGAGTGTGAGAGAAATAATGGCATACGGAAAAGTAAGATAATACCAAGAGTGAGTGAATGAGTATGCATGGGAAACATAATGCGAAGTATCTGCGAGAGAATGGCAAAAGAGAGAGTAATGATAAGAATGTGTAGAGTGCTTGTGTGCATTAGTGAGGCAAGAGTTGTGTGAAAGGAGGAGATTGAGGTTAATATGTATGAAGGAGATTCTGGGAGGAGATTACGATCTGAAATTATTTTTAAAAATTATATATATTTTTTTAAATTTTGCAATTTTGATTAATCTATGAAATCGTGGCTATCAAATGATGTACGGGTGCGTACTAGTTCGGTTCCGTCTGATACACACCTAAAATATAGAGCACCAATTCGGTCCGAGATTCAGAAATGTACAGTACTGATTCGGTCCGAACCAGAATGCTGCATTGGAGTTAAATCGCTCGCTTGAACTCGGCCGAATGTCGTACCCTCGAGCGAGATAAGATCGGTCGTGATACGCTCGTAATATATAGAAGCGCAGTACAAGGTCATATCACCGACATGTGTATGGAAGGCGACAGATAAGATACACATATGTTTTGCTCACACGGTAAAAAATAAGGCTTTATTTTCTGCGTTTATGACAAACGTGTAGTGGAACAGTCTAATGGAACGTACCAAAACAGGAACATGAAGTTATAAATAAAATAGTATGAAAAACTTCGATATACAGTTATTATTGGTAATTAATAATTATTCAATATTTGATTTACCACATATATAATATGATAGGTCCATATATAGTGTTCCGTCTAGCCTATATACTGCGACAATGTAGAAACGTTTTACAAAATATTATTGATATAGCAGTAGATTAATAACAATATTAGTACAGAGATAACGTCACAGAAAATATAATAAAACGAATAATCAAGCTGCACAACTGTTACAGACGCAAAGATTGATACACTATTTATTAGAGATTATTATTATTACTAGAAAACTTGACAAGGTTCTTGATTTATCGTGATTGTGTTCTCCGTTTATAATAATTACATTTAGATCCAATAACATCTATCAGATGTGGCAAAAACAAAATCACTCCTGTGTGGGGGGAAAAAAACATTTACCTACAACATTTATATTATATTTTAAAGCAAGTTTTGTAGTTGTACTATGGAGAGGTTAGTTAAACACTGCAAAGTTTTGAAATGATAAACATCTATGATATTACTACACAGTTCATCACTGTAACAAGAACGAATGTCTAACGCTCGGCTTACACCGTTCGAGGATTTATCGCTCGCGAAAATTTTAGCCATCATGCATGTGCGCTACCTATCGGATTATGCTATTAACTACATGGCGCTCGAGCGAAAACGTCCGATGCAGACCTCTGGTCTGAACTATGCAAGTATAGACAAGTTTTATATGCACATACTTCAAAGAGACTCTTACAGTAGGATATTATGAATTAGCTGTCGTATCGAATCTACATGTTTTCATTTGATACTTGACATACAAATTAGAAGTCCAGCAACAAAAAGAAAACCAGAAAGAACAATATGAAGAGGCCACTGCAAGAATGATGGATGTCATTTGGAATACATTTTGCAGGAGAAGCAATTCAAAGTTTGAAATGCTTAGCGCTCAAAGCTTAACTGTAATTTTCCGATCATTACTGGACAATGACTATCAGTGTTAATGCCATATAGGCTAACTCTCTATGTACATTCTATATGTCTTAAGCTATGCATTGACAGTCTTGGTTCATTTTCGACAAGAAAGTGACATCCATCATTCTTGCAGTGGACTCTTCATATATTAGAGACAAAATTGCAGAATTTGTATCTAAATCAATGAACGGACGCAAATATATAACAACACTGTCCTATAAATTACTCCTAAATACATAGCTCCAAGTGTCACTGACTACTCAGAAGTTTAAAATGTTTTAACTAAGATTTATACTGTGCAATGTAACGATAATAAACATTTTTAACCAAGTCGTAAGAAAGGGGCAGGCAATTTTGTAGTTTGCTGTCCCCAGTCAGGAATTTATCAATGCCTTTCTTATGACAGTCTTGAAGCATGTACACAATGGGAAGGAAAATGTTCATTTTGCAGTTTGCTGTCTCGAGTCACGAATTTACCCGTCCCTGCCTTATGACAGTTCTAAGCCTGCATAGAATAGGAAGGAAAGTGTTGATTTCCAACAAGTACTGCTCTATTTTCGACCGGGACAGAACTAGTATTGTTTACTTTTTGGTTCCGGACCGAACTAGTATATATTTTTAACCATGAAATCGAACTAGTAAACTCCGTGGTATGCATATAACATGTTATTATTTTTCCCATAAATAGTCATTATTAAAATTTATTTGTGTCCACTAATAAGGTATAGGAATGTATTGGAATTTTTAAATATATTTTTCTCAAAATGTATTATTTTTTTATTAATGTGCCTTCCTCTCTAAAACTAATGCGCAAAATATTATTTTTTTTTCGTTAATTAAATCGGTAAATTGATGGAAAGGCATATATATATGCCTCTGTGTTAGTGTCAATTTACTGTAGATATGACAATGTTTCACAGATTTAAGACGCTGTAATATTTCAGGTAGCTTTTTATATGGGTCCTAACTACCAATGCATCTATATAATTCTACTCATTTTCCGGTCCCTAGACTTCAAGCACGTAACATCTACTGCTGTTGATCACAGGGAATTCTTAGTCAATGATTAAAGACTTCCAAAATATGTTTTGGTCTCTGTTTCTGTTTTGTAAGTACACTCGTAGAAATTATTTGTTTTTGGACTCCGTAAATATTTCGAGAAATTTACAAATATTTAATTAAGATCGTATGTTCTCTTCTTACATAGTATTCTATCTTCGGAAAATTTGTAATCATCTCATTTTTTTGTAAATGTTTTCATTATTTAAATTTCACTCCCATATAGGAGATTCGGAGTAATTTGAGATGATTTTTTAATTAACCAAAAACTTCTACATTTTGCACAGTAGGTATCGTCAAGATCTGTAATGAATCAGATAGACCGATATCATTATCAGATTATATGGATAAATTATCTGCACGCATGCGTACAAATAGAATCCCAAAAGCCAAGTTTCACTATCATTCAAACGGGAGTTGAGTTGAAAATTTAACCGTAAGATCGTAACAGCCGATAGGGCTTAACACTTGAAAGGAAGAAGAAGTAATAGAAGAAGAAGAAGAAGAAGAAGAAGAAGAAGAAGAATGTGTGGTCAAGTTAAATACAATGAAAAATTCCAGTGTCCGAATTTCGTCCATTTTTTCAGATATAAAACTTCAAAGAATGTGTTACTGCACTTGTTACGTAGTAGAAATGACTGTATATTCTGCAGCAGAAAGGTCGATATGGTTTATATTTATAGGACAGCCGACAGAGGGCGTGATGTTTAATGTATGACAACGAATGTAACTTCGGTACCTGTCATGGCACGTGGCACTAAAAGTAACAAAATATGCACTGTTAAAATAAAAAAAAGTGTTCTATTTTAAGAAATTTACTATTATTGGTGGTTTTTCTGCTATCTATACAAATATTGAGACACTATCATTTGTTAAGTTGCGTGTTCTTGAACCCACTGCGTAAACAGTTCACTTCTAGCACATTTTTCTTTGGGCATTGTTGATAAAACTAATCCAAAATTGCAAACAAATTTGATTATTGTTTTTTCAAATGTGGTCTACAGAAAATGTAATGCTGTGTGCTGTAATTTTGGATGGAGAGAACGTTTAAAAGGCAAACTTATTTGAAATTATTGTCACTGTATATTTTCGAAAGGCCACCGGCGTGGCTCAGTCGGTTAAGGTGCTTGCCTGGCGGTCTGAAGTTGCGCTCGGGCGCGGGTTCGATTCCCGCTTGGACTGATTACCTGGTTAGGTTTTTTCTGAGGTTTTCCCCAACCGTAAGGTGAATTCCAGATAATCTATGGCGAATCCTCGGCCTCATCTCCCCAAATAGCATCTCGCTATCATCAATCTCATCGGCGCTAAATACCTTGTAGTAGATAGAGCGTCATTAAATAACCAACTAAAAAAATATTTTCGAAATCCTACAGCACTGGATTTTGAATGTCTTGTTCAATGAATTTTAAGTCTTTCATTCGTAAAATATAAACACAGTAACATTAAAGATACAACTATTCAAGTTTAACCATCTTAAAAATACACATCTCACAACTCAATCACAGTTGAGAAGGAAAAATCAATGAACGGGACGAAGGAGGTTCGTTTGGGTATGGACGCTGTCGAAACATGCACATAATGTAAGTCACTGAACGTATGCGAAATGTAGAGTGTATGTATACATATTTTAAAACTTTAGGAACATCTATAATATATGGATAAGACGTGGAAAGGAAACAGTAAGATAGTGTAACGTCTAACATGAATCAATCTTATAGGGGATCATGGCTGAATTTGTCAACCAATTCTCGCCAAATTCAAATTTGACGCTCAGAAATATGTAAAGTCGAAAGCATTGTTAAATAAAATACCATTACAACACCACTACCACTATCAATACAACAGCAACTAGGCCTACTACTAACACTATCACTACCACAAATCAGTAACTTCAGTAATTCATTAGACATCTACGGTGAATCCTACAATAGGATGCTTTCCCGCGACACCTACATCGATCCATGCTTGTGGGCGGTAAACAAAGAAGTTCTGTAAAACTGAGTGCCCATCTTTTCTGACAATATTAAGCTCTTATGCCAGGTATTCTCAACCGGTGTGTCGCGAAGCCCAATGCAGTGTGTCGCGAAATTTTGGAATTGAAAATTAAATTTTATGCCATCCAGAAAGTCTTCTTACAACGAATTTTTTTTATTTACAACGAAGACTTTGATATGATACATTTTATTTTGAAACGTGCAACGCCTAGAACAATGCATGCTCAGTTTAATTTTTCTGGCTAGCGATAACTCCAATGAAAGTGAACACTTGCAACAATTCGTTTACACTTGCCACTTAGTAATAAACACAGTTTAGAATCGTAAATAATTTATTATATACGTGTGAACGGGTGACAGTGCGACTTTTTATCAAAAGTGCTTTCTTAGATTTTATGAACAGTAATCTCACTAGAGGTTTTGATTTATCTAGAAAAAATCAAAACTCGAGTAGGATTTAAATGACTATTACACGATTAGAAGAAAGTATATAAAGATTAGAAGTAACGAAGTACTTCAATACAATAAAATATTAATTGACTTACGGTACGAAAATACAACTGTCTTCAAATGTAATATTGCATCATCTCAACATTACGCTAGATGGCAGTAGTTTGTTATGTTTAGCTGTTTTCTTGTTATCAGTTGTGCCAACTTTGGAATCTTCATTGAACTCTGTGGACGGTTACTAGTCAAGAAGACTTTGTTTATTCAGTTTCATTTTTATTAAAAACTTGCATTCCACTTCAATTATCCGGATCCCAGTAATCTACGTCACTTAACAGATGATTTTCAATAAGTCTTAGCATTAAACAATCTCTGATACGTGACTATCCATAATAACATATAGCAGAAGCTATAACATAACCTAAATAATATAAATAAGTGTTAGAAATGTTTTAATTAGGGATGATGAAATAAACAAGAAAAGTTTTAATTAACGATGCTGAAATAAATAAATAAACAGGAATAATTTTAAGAGGAACAATTATTGAATGTACAATTTTCAAATTCGAATGTTTTAGTGATTGGTTGTTCAGTTGATGTTATATTGGACGTGTGCGTAAAAGAAGTGAACTCGCTGATGTACATGGTGTATTCCTCAACTTATTCAGGATTTCCGAATGGTGCTCTTCATTTATTTGTAAATAGGTTTTCAGGGAAGATGCTATGACCAGTGATCTTTATTAATTCTTGTTCATGAATGCCAATGCGAGTCATATTTGAAACTGCTGTGCATCGACTGGAGTGGTTTGTAATTTTATGTTTTTTGACGTCCAGACCAGTGCAGTTTGAAATGTTGGCAAACAAAGAAACAAATGCTAGGGTAGTTATAAAAATAAACAAATGCTAGGGAAGCGATAAAATTAAACTAATGCTAGGGACGCAATAAAGTTGTGCGATAACCAGCCATGATTGGTTGAAAGACGTCCTTTCGTACCGTTTTATTGGTAAAAAGTTGTGTGACGTAGTAAAAGTGTAATAGTCATGGATAAATTTTTAATTCGAAAAAGATAATCTGAATCAAGTTCTGGTTTAGATGACAGCAAACCTAATTCAAATAATGTGAGCGAAAATTTCTTTCAGAGTTCACAAAAACGTACTGTGTTTCGTAAATATAGTGATTAATAGTTGCAATACGGTTTTACGTGGCGTGGAGATGAATATAAACAAAATCCCGAGTGTCTTACATGCGAAAATGTTTTGTCAAAATAGTCGATGGTGCCGAATAAATTAAAAAGACATTTAGGACTCCCATTTTTAACGTCATACTTATGTGAATGGACATTTTCTACCATGAAAATAGTGAACTCTAAACAAAGTAACAGACTGCTGCATCTCGAAGATGATTTACTTGTTAGTATGTCAACCATAAGGCCACGTTTAGAGAAACTATGCAATCCACCAAGCGCAGACTTCACATTAATTTAAATAGGCGAGTTTTCGAAAACGATAATAAAAATTTTTTATCTCATATCCAGCACAGATAGATTGGAATTTTTAACACATACCTTTGTTTTACTTCTAATGCCACTCAAAGTCCTGCTTGTTCTTTTTAGAATTTTCGATTGCGTGTTAACATCGACCTATCTACAACACTGGATGTCCGACACTACATAGAATTTATCAGTGTTTTTTTTTTCTGGCGGAACGCGCTGGAATGGCGTTCCAGCACCATTTTCTTGCATTTTTTCATCATGGAACAAAATATGTGTGAATAACTGTTTTAATATAATTTTTCTTTGAATTTCTCTTTTGTCCTTGAAAGTCTTAGTTGGACGAAAAGGAGGTTAAAAACGACAAAATTCCCTTGCAGTGAACAGTAACCATCTCCCCGTCCACTATAAAATATTCTACAAAGAATTTCACAACCTTTTTCTCCGAAGAAAATTATTATTATTATTATTATTATTATTATTATTATTATTATTATTATTACTATTATTATTAT
The DNA here is from genome assembly GCF_040183065.1 of Periplaneta americana. Taxonomy (NCBI): domain Eukaryota; kingdom Metazoa; phylum Arthropoda; class Insecta; order Blattodea; family Blattidae; genus Periplaneta; species Periplaneta americana. The sequence continues at coordinate 145,517,769 of NC_091121.1, read as the reverse complement.
TATTATTATTAGAAACAAATACCGGTGTGTCGCGATATCGTGGGCATTCAGTAAAGTGTGTCGTCAGTCAAAAAATGTTGGGATCCACTGTCTTATGGAATCAGGAACATCTTATATTTACAGGTGGGTAGGAAATGGTAAGTGCAGTCTCTTAACAAGCAACTACCTTTTTATTATTTGAATAGATTGTAGTGAGCGTCAGCTTTCGAAGTAGGAGATATAAATTAAATTCCAGCGAAATCAAACGAAATTTCTAAAGCACGAAAACACTGTTAAGAAATATTTACATTTAGACGCTGTGGTGTTCATTGAAATCATTTCACTCCATACCGGTATCTAGCTATAATTCATAGCGATCCCTGTCACTGGTTATGAACAACGAGAAACTAATGAACTGGAATTTCATTTCGAAGACAATTTTGTATTAATTGGCATACGACAGAATAGAACAGATAAAATAATGATGAGTACAGGTATCAGCTTGAGCAGTGACAACACTGATCGATGGCACTTACTAGTAGTCAGGTATTTGGAAATGTATACGTAAAGGAATATCGCCCGAGGATAGAATAATTTAACTGGTGAAAATGCAGAGGACAGGCGTGGTGAATATACAGTAGAATTTCATTAATCCGAAATTCCGGATGCTCCGAACATCCCAAAAAAGAACAAGAAAAAGAAGAGTATTTCAATTGAAAATCAATTTAATGTTGAAGTATTTAGAAACGTAACATGTAACTTATTCTATCACTACAGTATAAATTAGTTCTCTCTTTCTAAAGTAATATAAAAATGTCACAGGATAAGATGTGGTTTACCTGCTTGTCTTCCTGTCCCCCACTTAAGGGGACACTAAACTGATATTACAACTCCCATACTTACTGTATTTAGTAAATTGTCCTTGTAAATTTTATGTTATATTATTGACTAAGACCACACCGTACACGAGCCTGGCTCTTACGGTAGTGGCTAGAAACATTTTCGTTTTAAAAATGTAATTTGTAACAGACAGACAGATATAGATATAGATATAGATATAGATATAGATATAGATATAGATATAGATATAGATAGATAAGATAGATAAGAAAGATAGATTTAGATTTAGATTTAGATTTAGATTTAGATAGATAGATAGATAGATAGATAGATAGATAGATAGATAGATAGATAGATAGATAGATAGATAGATAGATAGATAGATAGATAGATAGATAGATAGATAGATAGATAGATAGATAGATAGATAGATAGATAGATGGGTATGTAGGTAGGTAGAGACAGACAGACAGACAGACAGATAGATAGATAGATAGATAGATAGATAGATAGATGGGTATGTAGGTAGGTAGAGACAGACAGACAGACAGACAGACAGACAGACAGACAGACAGATAGATAGATAGATACATATATACATAGATATACAGATACACATATACATATATACATAGACAGGCAGACAGACAGGCAGGCAGGCAGGCAGGCAGGCAGGCAGGCAGGCAGGCAGGCAGGCAGGCAGACAGACAGATAGGTAAGTAAATAAATAAGTAAATAATCACAAGGTATCCAGCACGAAGAGTTTCCATGAGCCGAACCAAGATTGCGTGTGCGAATTGTGCAAAAACCCATGTGAACGATCCCACGTCGAAAAGTGCACTGAAAGACGTTCATCGCTTAATATGTTTTGCTCAGACTAATTAAGTCACCTTATGCACATTTGTGCACATTTATTCTCATTCAAATAAGTAAATAAGTAAATAAATAATTGCATAAATAAATAAAGTAAATAAATAAATAAGTAAATAAATAAACAAGTACATAAATAAATAAACCAGTAAATAAATAAATAAATAAATAAATAAATAAATAAATAAATCAGTAAATAAATAAATAAACCATTAAATAAATAAATAAACCAGTAAATAAATAAATATTTAAATAAGTAAAGAAATAAATGTATGTATGTGATATCTCTTACAAATTATACTTAAATTTCATAGTTTGTTACACTTAACTACATGTTTTTAGATTTACGAGTCCTAGAGTACAGTATACTACACTTAATACATGCATTTAGTTTCAAACTCCTAACATATCATGAGGCTTACAGAAAACACAAAAAGATCGATTGAATAATTGCAATGCGTGTTTCATCTATTTATAAATGAAAATGGCAACCAGCAACTCAACGCCAAGGCACCGTAAGACATACTTACGAAGTAAGTACACAGTAAACGTTATATTTTAAAGGCAAAAAACTATGATATAAGATGCATTTGCAGCAACCCGAAGTTTGGTATAATATACCTGACTTTGTGCCCTAACTGTAAATTGCTGAATTTATTCAGTATTTTTCCTCATAGGAGTAACTTTTTTGAAGTTTAGAATATATTGAACTTTAAAGATAAAACAAAAAATAACTCCAGAACTGAGGTGTTAATTTATTTAATTTTCCTGCCACTAAATTCTATGATCCTGTGTTACAAAAAAACAACACCACTACGTTATTAATAATGTTCAAATGATTACAATATGATAAACTTAAACGAGTTACAAATTTCAATAAAGTTTCCCCAGTAAAAATATAGCTTTAAAATCAATTTCTGTCGTGCTCAGACTTAAGTAGAACCATCAGTGGACATTGCAAACAAGTTTTCTATACGTATAATAATTAATTTCCCTTCGGCAATAATGTTTTTCTCGATATCAACTTCAGCGTTCCATTTGCTGGCAGAAAAGATGAATATTCAAATATTTCTTGGAATCCATGAGCTTTGTGTATTTCTGATTTGCTTTTTTTTAAATAAATATAATTTTCCCTAAGCATTGTTCCAGAATAAATAAAATTCACTTGCAGGTACTGAATATAAACTTACTTCTCCAATACACAAATCTCTATACACAAAGAGATATTATGCCTGAAGTCATTATTATTACGATATCATGGATGGAAAAAAAAAGACATAATTTCGAGAAATATTATAAATATAAATTAATTTAAATCATTTATAATGTGTATGATTAGATTCATAAGATAATTCCCTCTAGTTATTGTTTGTGGTATTGTTCCTCAGGCGACTCTTTACTAGAGTTTGTGCAGGGAGACCCTTTAGGGCCTTTACTCTTCTGTCTTACAGTCCACTCCCTCATCCAAAAATTAACTAGTGAATTAAATCTATTTTATTTGGATGATGGGACTTTAGCTGGAGATTCCCATGATGTTCTTGTGATATACAGAAAATCATTCATCTTGGGTCCGAACTTGGTCTTAATATTAATCCTAATAAATGTGAAATTTATTTTTGTTCTGCTATTAACCCAAATGTTTTATCTTCTTTCCAGAATATTGCTCCTGGCATTAAAACTGTCACAAAGTCAAATCTGTCCGTCCTGGGTTCTCCCATCTTTTTAGATTCTGTTGATGAAATAGCTGATCAAACATTTGAGCTCCTGAAAAATCTGTTTGGTCGTCTTGAACATTTTATTTATTCATTTATTCATTCATTCATTCATTTTAGATGTAACACAAACTTCTATTCAGACTCACTCTTCAGGACTCAATTTAAATAAAGGTATTCCAGATACACTGAAGGTTAGCCATAACTAGATTCATATCCACAGAAAAATATGTATTCATTTATGGTTGTATTGTCAACATATTAGATTTTAGTCACTATGCCTTAGCCGAAAACAACCAACTTGCGTTAGAGGGGAAGAAGATAGTGGACTAGAAAGCTTTTCTACATCGCCACGCTTCCAATTGCAGCTAGCTTACAAATTAATTCCTACCATAATGTCTTACTATGACCTACTATGCACACATTCACTTAGTTTCGCGAGATATTGAATGGTCTCTAATAAAGATTCGCATTGGAGAGATTTAGTAAGTAAAGGTACATTATCAAAGACATTTGTTTTCACTACTTCACTATTACAGTCACTATGTTCAAAATTTGGTCTTCGGTGTTAATTCTCTCTGTCCCTGAAAAGTCTTCCAAAATTTCTCCTGTGGTAGATGGTACCTCTTCAATGGAAGAAAATTTCTTCGTTTAATACACAATCTTCTACAGGATGTCTTTGGTCCTTCATGTTACTTTGAAATTCTGTTCGTCGGAAGCAATTGATTGTTTCTTTTAAAATAAATTCCAAAATACGTACCATTCATTTTGATTTATCAAGTTCAGATTCTGAGTTACTGGCCTCTATTACTATAGATATTGTATCTACTTGTTATATCGCAATTTGACAGCTCGTATTATTTCCTGATCTAATGGTTGAATTTAAATGTTATATTTGAGGTAAGTAATCTTACGGTTTCTTTACAAAGCATTTTTTTTTTCGACATTCGATGGAAGGTTGTGATATAAAATAGCAGAATGTACTTAATCTGTATAACTTACAATTTATAACTAAACTCAATATCTTCATTCATTCATTCATTCATTCATTCATTCATTCATTCATTCATTGTGTTCTGGCGGACACTTCGAACTCTTATTGTTAAAAACTCTCAAGTAAATATGAAGAAATAGTTATTTTTGCAACAAGTAGATAATCTTGATGACTATGGGATGAGTGAATGTTATATTAAGATTATCCACGAATTGGATACAACAGTTTCTGGCAACATTCATTCATTCACAGTGTTATATCAAGGGCAGGTCTTTCACTGCAAACCCAGCATTCTCCAATCTTTCCCATTTTCCGCCTCTCTCTTAGTCTCCGCATATGATCCACATATCTTAATGTCGTCTATCATCTGCTATCTTCTTCTGACCCGAGCTCTTCTCCCATTCACCTTTCCTTCCAGTGCATCCTTCAGTAGGCAGTTTCTTCTCAGCCAGTGACCCAACCAATTCCTTTTTACCTTCCTGATAAATTTCAGCATCATTCTTTCTTCATCCACCCTTTCCAACACAGCTTCGTTTCTCATTCTGTCTGTCGACTTCACACGCACCATCTTTCTCCTTATGCTCCTACTCGCTTCTTTTCACTTCGTCGTAATGTCCATGTTTCTGTCCCGTGCAATGCTACACTCCACACAAAACACTTCACTAGTCTCTTCTTTAGTTCTTTTTTTTCAGAGGTCCGGAGAAAATGCTCCTTTTTCTATTAAAAGCTTCCTTTGCCATTGCTTTACTCCTTTTGACTTTCTGGCAGCAGCTCATGTTACTGCTTATAGTACACCCCAAGTATTTGAAGCTGTCCACTTGCTCTACTGCCTCATTTAGAAATCGCAAGTTTACCTTGTTTACTTTTCTTCCTGTGATTGTGGTCTTCATCTTGTTGGAAATTATCTTCATTCCATATTGCTCACAGCTCTCATTTAGCTCCGATAGCATAGCAGTAGATATACTGAAAATATTTTTATGCTCGACCATGCCGAAATGTAGTAATTATACACTTGGTAGCAGCCCTTTAATGGACCTCATTAAAGTACACCTATTCATTAAAGTTCAGGTGTTCCACTAACCAGAAAACACCATTGTAGCAATATGAAAGCGCAAGTATCGATTATTCTCAGATATGCAATCGAAAGACAACTAGCGAAACGTCACGGAGGCAGGAAATACAATACTGTCGCAGAAGGTTATGTTCTGTTACTATAATAATTGGCGTTAATTGTTAATAATATTCAAATAAATTCAATTTGTCATCTCGTTTTTCAATGTCTAAATCAATTTCAATGTTATATCAAGATTAATGTTTATTTTACTCTCTAGATTATATCAAGGTCAATGGCATTTGTTCCTCGGAAAAAATCAATACTTTCGCGTCTGCGCACATCTCACAATTTACGAGATATTGCACAAGGTCTGTTCCGCTCCCCAGCCAGATAACAATAACATGAATACCTATGAATAATTTCAAGTTAGAAATATGGTCGAGCTTAAAAAGTCGTATGAAACTTGCCTATAATGATAATTAAGACGCTCGTATGAATAATTATGAAACTCGCTTGCGCTCGTTTCATAAACATACTCGCGTCTTAATTACTACCATTATAGTCTCGTTGCATAATGTACTATTAGACCAAGCCTACAACCCAAAAAGCGAACATTTATTTCTGCATTTGATTGAATTTATAAAATATTTCACTCGTATTTAGGCCATCTTCGTTCATTCCATATCTACGTGTAACACAGGGTGTTAGTGCATTGTTCTAGCGAATATACATTTTAGTAGTACAAATTCAGCATCAGGGAAATAGTGATATTTGTAGACAATGCTAACTAACTAGGTGCAATCGAGGACTGCTGCAAATGGAGTGCTGGCCGATAACTTCGCCAGGTCAACTGTTATGGGAATTCCCTACATTATAATTTTATTCAATAATTTAATTGTGAATTGTATGTGCATTACCCTAGTATTAACTGGAAATTATTTCATCATTTGCATATTTGACAGTCATAAACCGCCGTGGTGGCTCAGTGCTAGCGCAATGGGTTTGCACATCGAAATTTCCGGCTTAAAATCCTGATCGATCCAATTGTGTTGGGCAAGACCGTGGTCAAAGCAACACAGAGGTTTTCTCCTAGTATTCCTGTTCTCTTGTGACAGATCAACAATTCTCCATCATCATCATCATCATCATCATCATCATCATCATCATCATCTACGAATGTAATTTGGATCCCATGCCAGAATAAGTTAAGGGCCCTAACACTGGACAAAGTAATATTTAATTGGCGCTCTTTTGCAACTATTCTTTTATTACATTAAATCTACACTTTATTTCACTGCTGTGGAGAAACAGTTAGCATGTCTGATCGTGAAACGAGCGGACCAGGGTTCAAATCCTGTTTGGAACAAGTTACCTGATTGGTTTTTTTTTCCGAGGTTTTGCCATCAACAATTGAAGTACAATTCCTGGGTAACTTCCGGCGTTGGAACTCAATCATAAGAATGATCCGAGTATAATCATAAGATAAAGGACAAGAACAAATGCAACATTCACTGCTTAATAATGCTGTTCAAACAAGTAGTAATACAGGGTGTCCGGGAAAGACCTGACAAAAAAGAAATAACAGTATCTCATTTATTGTCGTGAAGTTTTCACAGGTACAAAGAGAAACACAATAAATTTTAATGTACTTCTAAATAAGCACCATTTCTGGCACGGGCTATGTCCAGGCGATACTCAATCTCCTGCCACACACATGAAAGCACCTCCGGTGTGACTAGTAATATTGCTTCGTAGATTCGGCCACGTAACTCTGCAATATCGGTCATAGGAGTGCGATACACTTTGTCTTTCACAAACCTTACAGAAAGAAATCCAGTGGGGTCATGTCCGGCGACCGTGGTGGCCATGGTGTAGGCCCGCCTCTCCCAAATCAACGGTCAGGGAACGTGTCATCGAGGAAAGCGCGCACATAGTTATCATAGTGTGGGGGGCTCCGTCCTATTTAAACACGATTTCTGATGGTAGTTGTGGAACAACGTAATTCCGCAACATATCCAGGTATGTGTTACCTCTGTCACTATGAGCTCTTGTCCGTTTGGAAACGACGTTGTACACGCTTGACTGACTTAAATTCAGCCAGTCATAAAACGCATTCTGTTTTCTCTACTGTGGTACACATTGTTCGGCTGTTCACTTGGTACACTTACAACTTGCATTCCCAGCTCTCAGAGCAAGACTGACTACATACTCTGCGCAGTACGAGCTTTTTCTCGTTTTCTCCTAGCGCAATAGTAAAGCACGTGCGTAACATGCTGCTAGGTAACAAAACTTACTGAGTTTCTCATTTTAACTGTGAAAACATTGAGGTAATAACTGTAATAGTTTCAGATATATAATTACTTCTTTTTCGTCAGGTCTTTTCCGGACACTTTTTTTATTGAATGTAATACACATACGATGATATTCAAATTCAATTTAGTTTTTTTTTAAGTCACAGAACGTTTTAACGTTGAATGGGAAGGTGACCCATTGCATCAACCACCATCCTAGAGGACCAGGGTTTTATTTTTCGGGGTCACCTTCTCCTAGAGAGGCTGCTTTCACTACAGCTATCAGGCCTTTTTACTCGATCACGTGACCCCGGGCAAGGTACCCATTTCCAGGTACTGGAAGATGGTACGGGCATTTTATGAGAAGAGAAAATACTTTAAATAGAAAAGCCCTAATTTTGAAACCAGAAGAAAGAACAAGAGAGGTAGACCATAAGCCACATGGGCATAGGAAATTAAGATTATGCAGAAAAGAAATCAGACGGCTGAAAACTGGCTAGATCGAGAGACTGGAGAAACAAGCTACCTTTTGATGGAGGAAACCTGTGTTATCACAGAAAATTCTTTATAAGAAATATGTTTGGAATTATTATACAGAGTATCGGAGGGAAATAGACCTCTGGAGAGGCCGAGACGTAGATGGGAGGATAATATTAAAATGGATTTGAGGGAGGTGATATTTGGTGGTAGGGAATTGATTAATGTTACATAGGGTAGGGACCGATGGCGGGCTTATGTGAGGGCGGCAATGAACCTTCGGGTTCCTTAAAAACCATTTGTAAGAAAGTATAATAATACAGGGTGAACCGTAAGGAATGCCATTATCAGGGAACGGATTTATATGGACTAAAAATATATGAAATATGTAAATATGTATGTAGTTATTTTTACCAAAATATGGAATTAAATATGGATTTTTACCAAAATATGGAATTAAATATGGACTTAAAATTATAAAAAAATGACTATGTACGTTAAATATTGGTACATTTTAATCAAACTAAACAAAAAATATAATGGACGTACCTTATCTTCCAATGTAGTTTCAACAAAACACAATTTTTATTGTCTGTTACCATAACAATAGGTTACAAACATTTCTTTCAAGTGCTGAAAAGTGAATCTTCTTCTATTGTCTCTGAGGATAGATTTATACTGACTAAAAGAGCGTTCGACGTCACAAGAAGTAACTGGTACATAATTCAATTTCACAATGTCTGCTGGGGATAAGTCCAAGTTAATCTTCACTGTTGATTCACCACTCATCACAGCAACAACCTTTTGTAGTTCTTCATATCCAGGGTTTTTTGAAAGTACAGTGTCCACCTTAGCTCTTACTGCATCTGCAACTTTACCTCTACCACGATTCAGTTGTTCCACAGTACTATTTATAATTTCAAAACTTTCAGATAGTGAAAGGTGCCTATTTTGGAGACTTTTGAGCGTTTTTATGATGCATGAAAATGTATGCTGAATGTGAGCTAAGTCATTCTTCACACTTATGTCACAGGTAACTGTTTTCGCAGTATCAATTGAGACTGCATCTTCAGAGTCCAATGCAAGGAGAACATTGTTAATAGAGTCTATATGTTCGGCATAATATTCAACTGCTTCTAGCCATGTACCCCATCTAGTTAAAATTGGCTTTGGTGGCAATGGAATTTCAGGGTACATTTCTTTCAACACGTTAACTCTACTGGGAGCTTTGAGAAATACTTTTTTCACTGATGAAATCAACAAATCTACTTTAGGGAAATTGTCTCTGACCACTTCTGCCACACGATGAAATGCATGCGCCACACAAGTAAAATGAGTCAATTTAGGATATACAACAGATAATGCTTGTCCAGCTTTGACCATATAAGGGGCAGCATCGCTAATAAAGAATAACACATTATCGTACATAATACCCTTTGGCCACAGGATACCCATAGCTTCGTTGAACAGTTTAACTATAGTTTTGTTATTGCACTTTTCTAGAACATCACAATGTAAAAGAATTCGTTCAGAATATTGTTCACTTAACAAACCGATAACTACATTACCAACAAGTCTACCTTCTTTGTCGGGAGTCTCATCAATGGAAACCCAAATTGAACTATCTTTAATTTCATCTCTTATCTTCTGTATTGTCTCATCGTAGATGGATGGAGCATACGTCTTCCTAAGTGTTGACTCATCCGGGATTGTATGTTGAGTATATTTTTCAAGGAATTCCCTGAAGACCTTATTCTTTAGTTTGTAGAGAGGAATATCAGCAGAGATGAGAGAACGGCACAGGTCGATGTTAAACTCAGATCTTACATTCGATGTTGTTGGTTGTGTTAAAAACAATTGTCTCTGCTTGGAATTTAGTTGTTTGTTGGCCTGATGTTTACTAGTTGTAATGTGTTGTTGCACCAGGAACTTTTGTGTAGATGATACTGCACACTGACACAAATTACAAAATAATATTTTATTGTCAGTTGATAAACCATCTTCTTTAAATTCTGAAATGTAACTTGTTAGTTTTGATTTTAAATTGACTGAATGACGTACTTTTGGCATATTTACCGTCTTTATAGTATGATTTACAAAACTGAACCTATGTGTACTCTGACTGGCATTTAACTGTTGAGCTGCACAACTGAAGTCTGTTAAAAATTTTAAATTAAATTAATACAGTTTTGTAACTTACTTTCCCATTGTTGATAGGACTGCTAATTTTCAAATAACTCTGATGTTAAAGGGATTACTGAACATGTGTTTAAATCTCTATTGTTGAAATGTATTTTTAAAAGTTAATGGAATTTTGTTTTGTTTTATTGTTAAACCTAATATAATATGGACTGTTTTATATGAAATATGGAAAATATATGGAAATTAACGAAAATATGTACTAAACTCTAAAATATGGAAAAATATGGAAAATAAAAGTAGGATTTTTCAACCCTACACATTGTGAAACATAAAGATAATGCAAAATATAAATTATATTAGCTTTATAAGTAAATATGTATTTACATATAAATCCTTTCTCTGAGGCTTTCAGGAGGTTATTCTCCGACACATTTCAAACAAAAAAGATTTAATACAATTTTGCTCGTTATTGCTTCCTTTTCGAGATAACAGTTTTTTATATGAAACATTTCTTTGCGTTTCACGGGTAAGCCATTGATTGAATTCACAGTATGCTCAGGCAATTTAAGAGAGCAGTGTACAAAATTTTGTCCAATATTCTTTTGAGAAGATTAACTCCGTACGTAGATGAAATTATTGGGGATCATCAGTGCGGTTTTCGGCGTAATAGATCGACTATTGATCAGATTTTTTGTATTCGACAGATAATGGAGAAAAAATGGGAGTATAAGGGTACAGTACATCAGTTATTCATAGATTTCAAAAAGGCATATGACTCGGTTAAGAGGGAAGTATTATATGATATTCTTATTGAATTTGGTATTCCCAAGAAACTAGTTCGATTAATTAAAATGTGTCTCAGTGAAACATACAGGAGAGTCCGTATAGGTCAGTTTCTATCTGATGCTTTTCCAATTCACTGCGGGCTAAAGCAGGGAGATGCACTATCACCTTTACTTTTTAACTTCGCGCTAGAATATGCCATTAGGAAAGTTCAGGATAACAGGCAGGGTTTGGAATTGAACGGGTTACATCAGCTTCTTGTCTATGCGGATGACGTGAATATATTAGGAGAAAACACACAAACGATTAGGGAAAACACGGAAATTTTATTTGAAGCAAGTAGAGCGATCGGTATGGAAGTAAATCCCGAAAAGACAAAGTATATGATTATGTCTCATGACCAGAATATTGTACGAAATGGAAATATAAAAATTGGAGATTTATCCTTCGAAGAGGAGGAAAAATTCAAACATCTTGGAGCAACACTAACAAATATAAATGACACTCGGGAGGAAATTAAACGCAGAATAAATATGGGAAATGCGTGTTATTATTCGGTTGAGAAGCTCTTATCATCCAAACTAATATATAAGGACAGTTATATTACCGGTTCTCTGTATGGTTGTGAAACTTGGACTCTCACTCTGAGAGAGGAACATAGGTTCAGGGTGTTTGAGAATAAGGTGCTTAGGAAAATATTTGGGGCTAAGCGGGATGAAGTTACAGGAGAATGGAGAAAGTTACACAACACAGAACTGCACGCATTATATTCTTCACCTGACATAATTAGGAACATTAAATCCAGACGTTTGAGATGGGCAGGGCATGTAGCACGTATGGGCGAATCCAGAAATGCTTATAGAGTGTTAGTTGGGAGACCGGAGGGAAAAAGACCTTTAGGGAGGCCGAGACGTAGATGGGAGGATAATATTAAAATGGATTTGAGGGAGGTGGGGTATGATGATAGAGACTGGATTAATCTTGCTCAGGATAGGGACCGCTGGCGGGCTTGTGTGAGGGCGGCAATGAACCTTCGGGTTCCTTAAAAGCCATTTGTAAGTAAGTAAGTAAATTTTTATTTTATTGGGTTATTTTACGACGTTGTATCAACATCTAAGTTATTTAGCGTCTGAATGAAATGAAGGTGATAATGCCAGTGAAATGAGTCCCGGGTCCAGCACCGAAAGTTACCCAGCATTTGCTCGTATTGGGTTGAGGGAAAACCCCGGAAAAAACCTCAACCAGGTAACTTGCTGGTAACTTGCTCCGACCGGGATTCGAACCCGGGCCACCTGGTTTCGCAGTCAGACGCGCTGACCGTTACTCCACAGGTGTGGACGAGGGCAGTGTATTATGATGATAAATGATTGAATGAATTTTGCTTTTGTCCTTTAATGTGCAGAAATTTGATCCCAACAAATGTAACATTGTAAAATTCCTTTGCAGAACAAAAAGTTACTTTGGTTCGCGTAACATTTCTGCACATTTAAAATATAAAATTAAAATTCTTTCAATCATTCATTATCAAAATACACTGTTCTCTTAAATTGACTGAGAATATTTGGAATTTAATCAATGGTTATCCCCAAAGCACGGTATGAAATGTTGCATATAAAAGAATTTCTATTTCGAAAAGGAAGCAAAAACTAGAAAAATTGTATATTATAGCGATGTACCGAAGTACATATGATACCTCCATGCAGGAATTCTGCATTATCATATGATGAAGGATCGGTGGAGCGGAGAAAAAGTCTCTCCGGCACCGGGATCCAAACTCGGGTCTTCAGCTCGACGTGCTGACGCTCTATCCACTAAGCCGATGCCGGATTGAAACCTTTCAGACACTCGTAATGAGTGCACCTCTGCACATTAGTGTGTTGGACATTGTGCCACTGTCACACATCTGTGACACAGTGCATGAGGGTTGGCCACTAAAGAGAAACTAAAAGATTGAGCTTAAACTGAAAAGATTCAATCCGGCATCGGAATTGGAGTCCGGAATGGCTTACTGGATAGAGCGTCACAACGTAGAGCTGAAGACCCGGCTTTGGATCCCGGTGCCGGAGAGAATTTTTCTTCGCTCCATCGATCCTTCATAGAAAAACTGTATTGAACTTTCTTTGTTTGAAATACCTCAAAGAATAACTCCCTGAAAGTAATGACATTAATTACGGTTCAACTTGTATATGTTGTAGATTACTTAGGCCCGCTGGTACTGCGGCTAAGAAGCAAATGCGCGTGGAGTATTATAGAAATGATAACTGATATTTTTCCCGAATACTTGTCCATTTAAAAGTTCCACGTTAAAACGCAACCAGGTAATCATTCAAAGGAGGAAGCAAACTACGCCCGAGCGCAGCTTCCAATCAGCAGGCAATGCGCTACCGTCTGAGATACACCGGGGAGCTTGTTTCGTGTAAATTTCCATTAGATTGTACAGATAAAGTTATGAAAATAAATATAATATTACCTTCATTGTGATAATTAAATATTTTAATGATTTAAGCCATGTCATTCTCGTCGGTATAGCAGCTAATATGTTACCCATGGGCTCCGAATAACCCAGGTTCAAATCCGTTCCAAGATATGAATTTTAAAGGTTGTGGTTTCCTCCGATAGAAAATAAAGCTGTCTTAGATATACTGCACGAAAAGAACCACATCCTAGATGGCGGACTCTTGAAAAATTTTATCGATAATTTCTCATCCATGCTCAATAACACCTGCAACTGACAGCGTTGTTAATTAAAGTGAAACAACAACAATTTAACAAAGTGATTATAACAATCGCAAACAGCTTAAAATATGCTCCACTCTCTGTGTCTGTCTCTCTCTCTTTTTCTCCAGTGACATCAAATTATTTCCGTTAACTGGTTTAATGAAGTTCAGTAATGATTTTGGAGACGTATACAGGAGAGCAGAGCTTCATTGTGTTGATTGTATGTAGCATTGTAATGCTGTACAATGGATTCAGTTAATGTGCTGTTCTGCGTTTGAAACAGGGCTGTTAATGGCAAGCAGAGAAAGGTATAGGGGTCGTAAATGTGAGTCGGGGGCCTAAAAATTGTGCAATGAAGACCCACAAGACATTTTAAAATACAGAGGAAGACTATTTTTATTCTCGGTGAGAGGATAAGAAGCTAATTATTTAAGCAAAGAATGTAACTGCTCACTAAACAGTGCCGAAGTTGAATTTACAAGTACATCAAGTACTGGAAAACCAATTTTTCCGCATCAACTAATATTCACTATAGACCAGTGGTTCCCAAACTTTTTGAAGCCGCGATCCAGTTTTGGGTGATACTTTCTTTTGCGACCCCCTCCCCACTCTCGTACCTAATTCAAGAAATACAAATTCTTGTAAAATTCAAAGTAACGACACCTATACTCAAAACCTATGCATACCATCCAAATAACGACTAAGATAGAACCATATAGTGCAACAATAACACAATATATTAAGCAAACACCATTTCTGGTATGTTACTTGAAAGTACTACCACCATGGCACTGCAGTAATAGTTCAATATAAAGCCGTAAATTCCATCAAAGAAAGAGCGTTGCTAACCCGTATTTTTAGGAAAATTTGTGAATACATGGGTTCGTTATATCAAAATATCCTTTATCACACCGAAGTAAAACGGCTTTCGTTGGGTAACGTGCTCAAAAGAGTTTTACACTTAAGAGTAGAACTTTTAATGTGCCGATTCATGCAAGAGGAGATATCGGAATATGCAAATCCCTTTCCATATTCCCTTTGGTTTCTTAGATTGACCTTCCTTGCTGAAATTTCCGAACACTTAAACACACTGAATAGTAGTGTTCAACGCCAAGATGTTAACATAGGCGTATTCCGAATCTCACCAGACCGGTGGACAACAAAGACGTCACGCAGCAGCGAAATAGGAATTGTTGGAAGGTTCGATGGCCGTCATGGCGGCTGTACAAGTTGTCTGGGCTACGCTAGCAAGATTTTGCGAAATTTCCGTACTGTCATCTCGTTCAAAGAAAAGAGAGCATAAACAATTTATTTCTTGAACCAGTAGTAATAACTGGTCCGTTGTCATGTTCGCTCATAAGCCATTAACATGTTGTTTTTACAATACCTATACCCACAAAATTGCAACTTCATTCAGAAAACTCAAGTACAAAATTGCATACAAAACAAATAACACAACACAGAAATACTTAAATAACCACACTAAACATTCAAATATATATAATACAACTGGAGTTTACAAATTAAAATGCAATAGTTGCCCACATTTTTACATAGGACAGACAGGAAGATCTTTTCATACAAGATACAACGAACATATTAAAGCTATAACCAAACCTTACATTACATCAAATTATGCAGACCACATTATCGACAATAATCATGACTACAATAATACAGAAACAGATATGGAAATTTTACACATCACACCAAAAAGTTCACAATTAAACATCCTAGAACAATACGAAATATATAAGAATCCAATAGCACACCCACAATATATACTTAATACGCAACTACAGTTCAATACGCACACATTGTTTGACGTCATAGTATACAGACAACCAACCCCCACCATAGGAGCAACACACCCCCACCCCTACCACCGACAACTGCACATCGCAGAGTCAAAATCAGCAGTGGTTCAAGAGACACTGAAGACGACGACAAATAGCGTCGAAACGGGCCGTCTGTCGAAGGTAAACACCTTTTTATCAATTTTAACACTTTTAACGTGTGACAGAGTAAATTTTATGTTGTTTTTACGTTGTGCTCATTACAACAATACAGCAGAATACACCGCCGTGACACAACAGTGCGCGATGTCATTCGTCTGCTAATTCCCGCACTATACAAGAACGAATCAGAGTCACTCACTGCGGCTGATGGAGACTGCCACCACCTCTGCAAGCCAATGGAACTGACGCGACACCGGTGGAGCATCATTGACGTCATCGTTGAAATTCGGAACACCGTGATGCCATCAGATTCTTCAGCGCTGAGATTCGGAATAAGCTCATAATAATAGAAAGGGCTAAAATCACAGGAGTTATAAAGAAACTTGATTGCTCGTTAACATTACTAGACAAAAATAAATTGTATTCTATCTAATGTATTAAATTACTCAAAGAAAATTTAAGTATGTATGATAATCAAATACCGTGTTTGTTTTAGTGAACATGCAATTACATTTTCTAAATTTTAAACAATATCTTTTGATTTTTTTTCGGAATAAACTCAAACAATTACGACAGTAGCAAATGGATAGTGAAACCGCTTTTAGAAAGTTATATAAATAATTGGTCTTATTTTATAAATCATCTCGCGATCCTCCTCATCTGCTTACAAGAACCCTCCAAGGGGTCGCAACCCCCAATTTGGGAACCACTAGTCCAAACTTCCCAGATGCTTCTCCTCCTGCTCTTTGTTTTCAATCTTAATATGTGACTGTCAAAACGCGCATTGAAACTTGCCTATTTTGATATTTGTCACTTCGTAAAGAAGCTTTTAACAGGAAAATGACATATTAAAGAGATAAGCAGGTACAGTTGTACTTTTGTTAATTCGGCCACAGTAGACGGTGATATTATGTTAGTCATACAGAGAATGAAATTCATTACCGTAAAAAATTCTGCTTGAAAGCAACATCATGTGAGTAGCAAATTTGATTTGTTATATTGAATTATTTAAACGTTACAATGGCTTGTTTGTTAAAATTTGTATATGATAAAGTTATGTAATTTGTGTTCTGTGTTATGCAATTTTGATATGATACCTCTTGCACAAAATGGGAGATCTATAACTGAAACTTGATTAATATATTTCAGTATTATTTGTATTTATCGTGGTAATAATGAACAGTTTGACTCGTAGACATTTTGTTTTTCAGCATTAACTTCCCTTGATTGTATGAGAAGATTCGAAGAGAAGGGCAGTTACGTAGACCTTCGGCCCCCCCCCTACTACCAATAATGCACAACACAATGTCAATACGACGGTTGCTGTCGTCTGCGATACATCGAACTTTTCTGTTGATTTTCGAGTTCGTCTTTTTTTTCTGGTTATTATATGCTTATTTAAGTTGTGTTAACTCTCACTAGTCGTTTTATGTTTTATTTTATCCGTGTTAGTAGGGTATTTATTTTATTACTGTAAATATTTTTGTTATTATTATTATTATTATTATTATTATTATTATTATTATTATTATTATTATTATTAATGAATTAATTTGTATTACTATTTTTGTATCATCTCCGTCACGAATATTCTATTATTATTATTATTATTATTATTATTATTATTATTATTATTATTATTATTATTATTGAAACAATTATTTCTAACATCAACTTTATTATTGATCTCTTTAAAATTTATGTAGACTCTAGTGGACTGTACCCGAGCACGAGCATATGCTTATTTCGGGTATATATTCATATGTATCATTTCAAATGTAAATTGTGAATAAATTTGAATTTGAATTTCAATTTCAATTTGTTTTGTGTCCTTTTGTAAAATATAATTTCAATTAATGCTCCTCTATAAATGTAACTAAAACCTTGTGCATCCCTCGTGTTTATCGCACGGCTCGTCCTCCCACCACAAGTTACCTGCACTTTGTTTACGTTTTCACTGTGCCTAAACGAGACGCTCTACTGTATTACTTGTCAATCAGCTTATTCCCTCCATTTTAGTAAACAGTTGTGGAGTTTGCTACAAGTGTGGAAAGGTTAGATTTCTTCCTTGAACTAAAGTGAAAATGGGTCGAAATTCAGGAGTGTGGACGTGAAGTGGCAAATTATTAGGATGTAGAAGAATGACTTGAAACAATATCTAACTCAATTCAAAACTTCATTGATCTAAATACATTCATCCTGAAGTAATTTTTTCCTACAAAAAATGTAATTTTTCAGTAAGTTTTCGTAACAGAAAAATTGTTATACTATGATCCACAGTTTGAAAGGTAAAGAGACTGGGTTTGCTGTAAAAATTCATTTTTCACAGACATTTGGTCCCATTATAAATAGCAGGGTATAAGACCAGGAGAGAAACGTTTCTTTCGAAGGGTGCCAAACTTCTGGTAGAACCTGTAGACATCAATACATTTAAAATCGGTTCCGACCTCAATAAACAAATACGCTACAAGACAGTACTTGGGTGCAGCTTTTCGGAATTTGTTTAACATTCCTACTGTACTTGTCAGCTTGTCTTAAATCTTATTTGTAAAAAATCTCGAGTAATTTTCTCGCTCAGTATGACTTTGGTCTGAAATATCCCAACTATTATAAAATATTTATAAAAAATATTAAATGAAATACTTGTTGGATTATAGTAGGCCTATGTAATGTTATACTGTATTAAGAGATGTTAGCCTAGGGCAGTGATGTCAAAGCAAGCGCATTTTTCTGACCTTGACGTCGTGCGCGGGCAGCAAGCGCTAAATATGGAAAGAGAAAGGTTGTGTATATGAATAAGCAACCTGTTGGATTAAGAAAACAGTGGTACACAAACTTCAAACGGAACGTGAAATTTTATGTCGTTATTTTTATATGGCTTCTTTCTGTTTAATATTATCTATATTGTCTGTAAAACAAAAGTACTAACACTGATTTCTTAATATTGCACTTGTGTTTTAAATCTTAATAACATAATATAGAGTTAAGAAGGATTATTCACTTAAATTCCATAGCAGTATAATATTATACTGTATTAAGTGGATGAAACACATCATTCATAAAGAAAGTGATATTCCAAAGAAAGAGATTGAGTATGACATGATAAGTTGTAATTTATATTGATGGTATCTTTAGCCTTACAAAATTAATCAATAAAATAATCAAAACAATATTACAGTACAAAGCAAAGTTATCTAGGTAATGTATCTGTTTTAAGTGTAACTAATATTACATAACAAAACTCTTATCGCATTATGCTTTTAAGGCAATATTTGTGAGCAACTTCCTATCATCAGAATATTAAATTATTTTCTCGAAATCTGTTGAAGCTATAGAGCTGACATTTTTACAACACATGGGCACGTATCTTTTGCTCATGATGTAACAGTAGTTGCTTTGTTAATTCATTTCCTCACAAATAATTTCCATGCGAATATTTTCAAAATTTTCAATCCACTATCTTCAGTAATACGTATATTAGATTTACGAAAAACATTCTGTAAGGCTACTAAATAAATAGGCCTATACCTGAAAATTTCACTTTTCTATACGAAAAGTTGAGAAAATATTTATTTTGAATAAAAAAATCAAACTTGTGAAAAATGAGCATTAAATAAAACTTACATTCTTATAATGCACTTATACTTCTCAGGAAAATCTAAAAATTAACATGGATACAGTTTTAATAAGTTCTCTTCCCTTTATCTATTGAATCAGTGCTGGCCATCCTTGAATATAGCTCGACCAAGCGGCATATAGCACCTCTTTCGTCTGTCTCTTTCCTTTCCGCTGTAAAGCGCTCAGGCTCTCCTGGGCACTAAAGTGCGCGCTTGTTCCTGTAGGCATCAATTGACATGCCTGGCCTAGGGTAAAGCTTGTCTCGGTGTTAGTACCATACTAATGTCATTGAATCTTGTGTATTGAATATGACTGCAAAATAACTCAATTACGAGTAAGTGGATGTATTGTGGGTCCCTATCACCACGGCATGGCGCGTCGTCTGGTTGCGGATAGAGGAGACGGCCTACAGATATGGAGGGTAGCTGCGAATATATTGAATAAGCAGTCGTGGACAGCCGATAAGGTGTGGTCCTCCAGCTTTGGGGTTGGGCGAAGGGCTAACAACCCATCACCGTAAAAAATAGCTTGTTACGAATCCCTACAATAAGCCTCGGAATGGGACTGATTCTCTGTTACGACCACAGCAAAGGAATAAGGTTATGAGATTTGACACTTGCAACGTAACTTTATAGAACAGGAGGGTTAACATTAGTAGCAAAAGAACTAGCTAAATATAAAATAGACTTCATGGGCGTACAAGAGGTTAGGTTAGATGGGAATGGCATATCATAAATAGGAAATTACTTGTATTATGGGGAAATAACAATAATCACCAATTAGGAACAGGGTTCTTTGTTCATAAAAGAATAAAATCAGCAGTAAAATAGGTCCAATTTATCAGTGACAGGTCAACATATTTATTACTTAAGGGTAGATGGTGCGATATCGTAGTTATAAATGCTCACGCCCCTACAGAAGAGAAAGACGATCATTCAATGGATAGTTTCTATGAGGGGTTGAGAAGCTTTTGTCATCTAGTATGCTGTCAAAAAATCTGAAAGTTAGAATTTATAAATCAGTTATATTACCGGTTGTTCTGTAGGCCTATGGTTGTGAAACTTGGACACTTACTTTGAGAGAGGAACAGAGATTAACGGTGTTTGAAAATAAGGTTCTTAGGAAAATATTTGGGGCTGAGAGGGATGAAGTTACAGGAGAATGGAGAAAGTTACACAACGCAGAACTGCACACATTGTATTCTTCACCTGATATAATTAGGAACATTAAATCCAGACGTTTAATATGGGCAGGGCATGTATAATATTTTCGCTGTAAGAAAAATCCTAATATATACAATAGCACGTGACTGAAGTGAGGCTTCATTGGCCGCTGTTTGGCGCCATAGATTCTCAGTACGTGTTCCCGCCTACTGTTGTACATTCTGTTTCATGTTAAACATTTCCCGTTACTCATCAAGTAGGCCTAACCTCACTACAGTGCATTCATTTGCTTAGGAAACATTTACTTTATAATTACTGCAATTAAAACTCACTTACCCTAACTTATTATATACACTTAAGACTATGTGTTTTTCTCAGCTTTTGAGAGGGTTTCTACTCTTATGTTTAATAACCAAACACATCGAGGATGCAGAAGCTATACTTCAGTACCACATGCTTACGTGAACAACTACGAGCTCAAGTGACGCCAGCTTGTTACAAGAACAGACTACCTCGGTATTCATCCGCGTTCATAGTACATAACAAAATATAAATGTAGCTTTTCTTTTACGTATAATTGAAGTTATATGTTTCATTGTATTTAAGAACTAGAATTCAATTTTTTATTTTCAAATAATACAAGATGATAGTTTCCAAATACGGACTATATTTTCCTGCGTTGTGTGAGTGTTTCGACTGTAAGCCAATCACGGGTATGACAGCCACGTGCTTGTCTTTACAATAGGAATTTTCTTATAGCGAAAACAGTATAGCACATATTGGCGAACCCAGAAATGCATATAGAGTGATAGTTGGGAGACCAGAGCGAAAAAGACCTTTGGGGAGACCGAGACGTAGATGGGAGGATAATATTAAAATGGATTTGAGGGAGGTGGGGTATGGTGATAGAGAGTGGATTAATCTTGCACAGGATAGGGACCGATGGCGGGCTTATGTGAGGGCGGCAATGAACCTGCGGGTTCTTAAAAGCCATTTGTAAGTAAGTAAGCACTAGTAAGTGGATCCGCACATGAAAAAGTATACACGTAGGACGTGATTATTTTCTGGCTAATAAAGAACCCAATTAGAATTTTTTTTACACGTTTACACCTTAGGCAGCTGCCGAAAAATATTTAGCTCAATGGATTTGTTACACATTTCACACATTATTCCGTAATAATTTATTCTGCACTGGCGACAACATGCAAGTGAATAGATGTTTTGTAAAGGGCGGACATGAAGTAGTGAATTAGGTTCGACTCATTTTATCGTCAGTGTAACAGTACAACCCACATTCATATTACAATGTCGTATGTGTAGATCAGTTATTGATTATGTAATTACATGGTCTTATTTACATAACACGCGCGGTGGTCCCACTGAACCGATTCAAAGTAAGAACATTAATTAGTACACCTGTCAACAAAAGAATGGGTTAAAACGATAAAACGTGTAAAATAAACCATTCCCATATAATTGGCAACAAAATGAAATGTCAATTGTTCTCATTTCGTATGCGTGTAATAGCAAAGTAAACATTAACTACTATGCTATTCCGTCCTTATATGAATTCATTTTCCCGCTCGGATAATTTTAGTACGATAGCATATCATTCGTAAATTCAAGTAACTAACAAAACTGGATCCCGGAATATTGGAAAACAGCATATTGGTATATTAAAAGGAAAATAAGAGCAATTGCTAGCCACCGGCGTTGTTCAGTCGGTTAAAGTGCTTGCCTGTTGATCCGGACTTACGCTTGGGTGCGGGTTCTATCCACAGTTGTGCTGATTACCTGGTTTGGTTTTTTCCGAGGTTTCCCCAACCTTGATGCGAATGTCAGCTAGTCTATGGCGAATTCTCGGCATCATCTCGCCAAATACCATCTCGCTGTCACCAATAACATTGAAGCTAAATAACGTAACGTCGTTAAATAATCAAATTAAAATAAGAATTGCTTAAATTACAGAGGTAAGTTATATCTTTACTGAACACAGGTCATAAAATTTTTTCACGCATTTTAGTATCAAAGTTACAACACGTAGCAGATGAATACCTACAAGAAGAAAAATATGGTGTCGTAAAATTAGATCATACAAAGATTTAATATTTTTATAATAAAGAGATTGGGATACTAGGAAAACGAATGTAATTTAATTTGATATTATTCATATTATTTTTATGATTACAAAATGTCCTATGATGGAGTGAAAAATATAAATTATAGCAAATACTTAATAAATACAAAAAACCTCAATATTTGATGAATGTCAGTAAGTCTTTATAGGCTACGTTAATACTCAGCTTTAGATAATGGAACCTCTCTCAAAACAAAACTTTGGGCAAAGATGTGGTCTGTCATCTATATACAGGGTGAGTCATAAACGTGTTTGGAAAACGCGTAAGCGTGCTCCTGGATCAAAAATAAGAACAATTCCTTAAGGCCTATATGAAAATTTGACGGAAAATTCTTATTTAATGGAGTAATAGTGGCTTTTATTTCCATAAGTATCTGATCATATTATTGTATTGTTTTGTTTTGATTTTGTATCAGTGTTTGTTTACAAACAACACAATAACAAGACAGTAGTACATTGTTTTTTTGATTGGACACGGTGGTCCAATGCCTTGGTCACCCAGATCACCCGACCTCACCCCATTAGTTTTTTACCTTTGTGGTCACTTGAAGGCTGTCGTCTATGCAACACCAGTGAATGATGCAGAGGAGCTATTGCAACGTCTTGAAATGCATGCCAATTGATCAATGATGACAACATGGTGTTTGAGCAAACTCTCCAGTCGTGTGTACGTCGTGCTCGGGCATGAGTAAACTATGAAGGGGTACACACTGAACACCTTTTGTAAATGTTAAATGACAAGTTTCCAAACATGTATTTATGACACAACGAAAAAAAATAACAAAAAGAAAGTATGATTATTTTCTCCAATAAATAAGCATTTTCTTTTAAATTTTCATATAAGGAATTGTTATTTTTTTATCCAGGAGCACGCTCACGCGTTTTCTAAAGCAATCTGAAAATTTAGGCTATGATCGGAAACGAGAACGGCAAAGTTAAAGCTTGGGCAATCTCACGTTACCGTTCCCGGGCTCCGGCAAGCTTCTCGTTAATTGTGAATGCTCACATTTAAATATATACATGTTAACAATTTTTCCATTCTCGTTCTGGTTCTCGTTTCCGCTTTATTGTGAACCAGCCTTAGATTTGAGCCCGAAGTTCAGGAATTTAATTTGGCTAAAAGTGGCAGGATAATAGGCAGTAAAATAACAAAAATTGACATTTAAAATTACGAAAATATACAATAAAATGATAAAAGTAGTAATTTAATACAGGCTAATTAATATACTTCTGTATCACATTTCAGTACCTTTACTTTTCTTGCTCAAGATAAATTTCGACGTTGAAAAATCTATAGAGTTGACGGCGTCTTTAATAAATGAAATGGTACTTCTTTAAACAAAAAATTGAAGACAATATAACAAAGTTCACTTCGATTTCAAGAGAAGTTCACAATGAAATCACTGCCTGCATATCTTTATTCACAACGTACTGGTAGCATACTGTAAAATATGAACACTGGGTTTCAGCGTGGGATTCGTTGCTTACTCAGTGCCTATGGCGAGGAACTTTGAATCTCACACATTGTTTTTACAATTTTTATTTTTTATGATATGTAGTATACTGTTCTCAATTTTTTATTTCTCAATTTATCTATAATTTTCTGTGCAAATTTTCTTTTTCACGTAAACATTTTATGCTTTTCTTTAATAATTTCTTCAATTATTTCTCTACAAATTTGTTGCTCACAAGCGCATGTACTAACGTAAATGAAACTTTTCCTTATAAATGTTCTCGAAGTTGGCCGAAATGACGACAGTCTTTGACTGATGTGCTCTCTTTATTTTGTCTAATATTGTACCGGTTCTGGCGTTGGCGTGTATTGAACTCGAGAGACCCAAGCTATTTCTTTGAATACTTGTATTATAACAAGTTCCAGAACAACTTATCTAACTGGCAAAAGTTTATTTATCACCACCTTTTTGTTAGCTGTTTTGCCTATACCATATTTTCGGAATTCCACTTACTACCCCACGTTAACTCTGCGGCTACGAGCGACCACTTCCAAATAGGCTACTACTTAGTAAGCCAGTGGTATTGAGAGCTTGCGAAAACAAGAACTAATCCCTGTATTACAGCGGTCTTCCGAATTAAAGCTAGTACGTGGAAACAGACACAATAATTCTTGTGCAAGGTATCAGACGGTGTATGAAGTACTTTTAATATGATATACAAATAAATTTTAACTGAATGTAATTGAATTATATTATATATTCCCAAAGTTCATAAAAATACCTTCGACACCCAAGGGTTCAACAGCACTAAAATTCCCAGTTTGAACTACAATGTAGTTTAGATGATAGAATGTGTAGTGCTATAAATTACATAGACTATACCAAACATTGACATTAAAGGTTATTAACAAGTAACTACATTATGGCACGCTCTGAACCGCAACAAAAATAAATTAAATTGATTAATAACATATTAATTTTAAAACCTCATTACGTAATTTACTGATCAGTGTGTTTGAATAGGCTGTTGTTACAGTGATTTAGTGAATAAAGGACATGCAATGTATAATCTGTTGCAATGGTCCTGAGAACTTTGAGAACTATGTACAAATAGACTATAAAGGCTGATTCACAATAAATCGGGAATGGAAACAACGAAAACGGAAATATTGTTAAAATAACTGTATTTAAATGTGAACATTCACAATTAACTATTGTGAATGCTCATATTACAACACATTTATTTTAAGAATATTTCCGTTCTCGTTCTCGTTGCCGTTTCCGTTCCCGGTTTATTGTGGACCAGCCATAACCCCTGCGGTGGCTGAGTGGTCAGACCTCCGGCCTGTAAGGGTTCGAGCCCCGGTCAGGTCTGGGGTTTTTCATTGAAAAATCAATAGTGACACTTGTGGCGGACAAGGTAGTCGTTGGAATTTTTCTCGGAGTTCTCCCGTTTTTCCCCATATTAGGCCTCTACATTATTCCGTTACCATTTCTCCATTTCGTCATAGTCCATAGCATTCCCCGATCGCCGGCTGGCGACGCATGGAGGGTGATGGCCTAGGGTCGAGGGGGATTGCCTGCTCGAATCCTGAGTACGCAGCGAACCTTAGTGTAGTCAGCCGGTGTGGGTAGGGAATGCGCCTAGCCTCCTTCCCGTAAATTTCATTCCACAAAGGTCATCGGTAAGAGACCGTAATGGAAAATATTAAGCTGGATAAGAGTACTCGCAAGACATATTGAGTCTATTGCGTACCTAGTTAAACCAACAAAACAGAATTGACTTTATACAGTGTAATGACTATTAAGGGGTTAGGTACAGCTTACAGAAGTAAAAGTTTTGGAAATATTCAAAAATTTTTCCTCCTTCACTGTATCCTCTACGATAATGAAAATTGGTATGTGTAAAACACTGTCCTTCTGCTATATGAAAAAAAAATATATATATATATATATTTTTTGCTATTAAAAATATTTATATATATTTTTTTAATTCAAAATGGTGGCAGTTCACTGTGCAGTGATGAAGTGTTTCCGTCATAACTCAAACATTTTAACTTTTTCATGTTGTCTCTCTTTTATTTTATTGCTGGAACTCGTGTTTACAATATGATGCTCTTTCAAGTACATTCCTTATTAAATATATTTTTTTTTATTTTGTGTTAGAAGAAAATATTTACTGTAGATTAAGTGCACTAATGTATAATTTTTCTTGCAGTTCTATTGCATTTCTGGTGGTGTGGAAAAGATGGCCTGATGGCCGTAACTCCACTAGAGTAAATAAATAAATACATAAATAAATACATAGATAAATAAATAACTAAATAAAATACTGATATTTGACCATTTTTTAAGAATTCATTTTTGTCAGACAATCTATCAAAGGTAAATACTGATATTTGACCATTTGCTTTAAAGAATTTATTTTTTATCAGACAATCTATCAAAGGTAGAGAAGTGATTTTGCATCATATTGTACAGTAGATATGATATGCATAAATACAAAATGTTTGATAGTTTTCAGAGGGAAACGCTTCATCACTGCACAGTGAACTGCCACCATTTTGAAGTTTGAAAAAAAAAATATATATGTAAGTAATTTTCTTTCTAAATCTTTTTTTTTTTTTTTTCCTTATAGCAGAAGGACAGTGTTTTACACATACTAATTTGCATTACTGTACAAGATACAGTAATGGAGGAAAATAATGTTGAATAATTCCAAAAGTTTGCTGCTGTAAGCTGCACCTAATTCATTAAATGACTAAAATATACAGTATGCAATATTATGAATAAATGAAAAGTTACATACAAATATGTACAATAAAATGTCTCAGTCAATCCTGACTATACGAGGAGGAGGAAGAAAACGATAAATTTGAATTTAAAATGAAATTACAAAATACAAAAGAAGCCGAAAAAGATAAAAGTGTCATTCATCCGGTTTCCCAGATCACATATCATGTAATATCATCGATAATAGCTCCGGTTAGGTATGCTTGACGGGAAACTTGGTCAACTGGTAGAAAAAGTGTTTGATGTTGGTAGTGTAAGGTAGATAAGCTGCGGAACTGAGTAGGGGAAAGGGGATAGACCAAGTTGAGAATTCTGTAAAATGTAATAAGGTGATACAATACATTCACAAATTTAAGTCAAGCTTAGGACATGAGGACGGAGATGGCATCATGCCGTGAGAATCCCAACACGTGCCTGTCTGAAAAATGTGTTCGATCTCGAAAAGACCCAGATAATGCAGATCAAGACTTAAGCGAGTTTTAAAAGCCATTATATTAGGAATAGCAACCATTATGCTATTTTTGAAGGAGACCAATGCAATGACGACTACTTACGTATTAATAGAGTTTCGTCACGAATATTGCATTGTAGTACTTAGAGAAGTTTTGGGAAGTAGAAACATTGTGCATTTAAAATACTGAGAAGACCCAAATCAGTGTTAGAGCTATATGTTCACCTATACTGGAGAATTAATAGTACATTATGCAACGAGCCTATAATGGTAGTAATTATGACGCGAATATGTTTATGAAACGAGCGCAAGCGAGTTTCATAATTTTCATACGAGCGTCTTAATTACCATTATAGTCACGTTTCACACGACTTTTTATGTTCGACCATATTTCTAACTTGAAATTATTCAGAAGTATTCATTTTATTCTTATCTGACTGAGGAGCGGAACTGACCTTGTGCAATAGCCCGTAAATTGTTAGATGTGCGCAGACGCGAAAGTAATGATGTTTTCCAAGGAACAAATGTCCATATTGACCTTGATATAATCTAGAGAGTAAAATAAACATTAACCTTGATATAACCTTGAAATTGGTTTAGACATTGAAAAACGAGACGACAAATTGAATTTATTTGAATATTATTCACACTTAACGATAATTATTATAGTAACATAACATAACCTTCTGCGACAGTATTGGATTTCCAGCCTCCGTGACGTTTCGTTAGTTGTCTTTCGATTGCATATCCGAGAATAATCGATACTTGCGCTTTCATATTGCTACAACGGTGCTTTCTGATTGGTGGAGCACCTGAACTTTAATGAATAGGTGTACTTTAATGAGGTCCATTAATGTGCTGCTACCAGGTGTATAGTTACTACATTTCGGCATGGTCGAGCATAAAAGTATTTTAAAAGTCTGCGTATAGAATTCCCATAGGAAAAGAATTAAAAAGGTGATATGTTATTAACAGAAATACTTACGTTAGTTTAGGTTAAGACAGTGGTTTCCAAACTGTGGGTCGTGTAAAGAGCTGAGGCGGTCGCCAAATGATTTACAAAATAAAACAAATGACGCTTTATTAACATGCACTTTTGCCACCGGTGTAGCTCAGTCGGTTAAGGCGCTTTCCTGCCGGTCTGAAGTTGCATTCGGGCGCGGGTTCGATGCCCGCTTGGGCTGATTACCTGGTTAGATTTTTTCAGAGGTTTTCCCAACCGTAAAGTGAATGCCAGGTAATCTATGGCTAATCGTCAGTCTCATCTCGCCAAATACCATCTCGCTATCACCAATCTCATCGACGCTAAATAACCTCGTAGTTTGATACAGCGTCATTAAATAACCAACTTAAAAAACATACACTTATTTTGTGTTCAGACACATAAACAACATTCAACATAGAAAAAAAAAAAAAGTTTCAGTAATTATAGGCTACAAATATTTTCATTAACGCGACAAATACATCTGTTCTTCAAAAAATAGCTCTTAAATCTGGACTATATTCGATTCACACATAGTGATATGATTTCCAAGTTCAGTTAGATTTCTCGTCTTTGTTTTGATGGCTATCATAAAGGAGAAGCTTATCTTGCATAAATATGAGGTTGCAAATGTTAGCAAAAAATTGAAGAGCTCTTCTATATCAAGCTCGGGATATTCATTCATTCTTTTGATCCAAAACTGGTCTACACTCTTCTAAAAAGCCTAGTTTCAACATTCCATCAATAGATACGATGTGCTTATTTAAATTAAATGTTTCTTCATTATTTTTAACTTTCAACCAGTTGAATGCGTCACATTTCTTTTTGTCAAGTGATGTCTACCAGAATTCAAGTTTCTTTATAATAAATTATTGTGGTTTTATCCCTGGTTCTTATGTTAACATCTTGGTCTTGCAAATTCTATTCAAAATGTTCATGTAATATTTCGTGTTACTGTTGCACTATATTCTTCTATTTTGGTCGTTCTTTGAGGTGGTATCTGCTAATTTTGAATAAAATAATCGTTGTTTTCAGTTTTACAGATATTTAAATTTTCGAATGACGTTATAATCTAACTATATCTCCAACAAAGACAAAGGTTTTTAGTTTTCCAAGGTAAAACTCAACTACGATGTAAAATTTTAATAAATAATAGTAAAATAGAACAAGATACAAATTTCAAATATTTAGGGAATGAAATCGGCACTAAAAAGAACTAGACCTACGAAAGAAATTACAGAGTTTTAATCAAATATGCGGAACAATTAGCAGGACACTTTTAAACGGAACACGAAAAGATACGATTTTAAAATTTTACAAAGCCTTAGCGGTTCCAACTCTTCTTTATGGCTCGGAATGCTGGGCTCTTACAAAAAGTTATAAACGTAAAATAGAAGTGTCAGAAATGAGATTCTTGAGGTTAGTTGCTGGATGTAGGTGTCTGATAAACAATATAATGACGCAATAAGAGAAGAAATTGAACATATTTAATTTAAATAATAAAATAAAAGAATATCAAAAAAATTATTATGATCTTGTGTCACAGATGCCAGAATCCCACATTCCCAAAAAGATCTTACAATATAAACCTAAAGGGAGAAGAGAGAGAGGAAGACCTATGAAGAGATGGATGGACCAGTTTCTTTCAGAGGACGGACCAGGTCGAAAGGCCTAATCCCTGAAGTTGATGATGATGATGATGATGATGGTGGTGGTGGTGGTGGTGGTGGTGGTGGTGGTGGTGGAGGTTAAGTATCTGAATTGTTTGGTAGTGGAGGTTTCATACAGAAGCCTCACCCAAAAGTGGATCGCGCCTTCAAAAAGTTTGGCAACCATTGGGTTAAGCCATGTCAGAAATATGTTTATGCTCGACCATGCCGAAATGTAGTAATTATATACCTGGCAGCAGTCCTTCAATGCATGTCATTAAAGTACACCAACTCATTAAAGTACAGGCGTTTTCAGCCAATGACAACTCAGCTTACAGGTGTTCAGCCAATAACGAGTCAGCTTTGTACCCTTATAAAACGGCAAGTATCGATTATTCTCGGATATGCAATCGAAAGAGAATTAGCGAAAAGTCATGGAGGCTGGAAATCCAATACTGTCGCAGAAGGTTAGGTTCTGTTACTATAATAATTAGCGTTAATTGTAAATAATATTCATCTCGTTTTTCAATGTCGAATTCAATAATCAAGGTTATACCAAGTTTAACGGGATTACACAAGGTAAATGACATTATTGGTCCTCGGAAAAAATCAATACTTTCGCGTCTGCGTACATCTCACAATTCACGACCTAGAACAAGGTCACTTCCGATCTTGTCAGATACAAATAAAATGTATCTGAATAATTTCAAGTTAGAAATACGGTCCAGCATAAAAGTCGTATGAAACTCGCCTATAATGGTAATTAAGAAGCTCGTATGAAAATTATGAAACTCGCTTGCGCTCGTTTCATAAACATCCATACTCGCTTCTTAATTACTATCGTTATAGGCTCGTTGTATAATGTACTATTAATACATTACCAACATTTTAGTTTCCCGGATGCAAGGAACTGAATAATTTTTATTTCTCATTGCAGAAAATAGAGATAAAAATCATTGCGAAGTTAGAAAAACTCGATTTCGTGATCTTCACAGGTGAACAAATTTTCAGCATCCCTAATATTCAAAAAGTCGTTTCCATTATGTTGCCTATATGTGTACAGAGATTTCTTCTACACTACTGCATGCGTTTTGTTCATATTCATTATCTGTGAGTTGAACCGCTAAAGATGCAAACGACATAAAATCCTTATTGCACAATTAAAAGGAACTGATTTACAATAAGAAACACGTAATACATACCAATTTTATCAAAATCAACTGTAATGCGAGTTTTTATTTTTCTTGTCGCATAATGAATAAAATTATATACTTATTTGGCATGCGCCTTAATATTTATATCACTGCAATTAATTGCCACTCACAAATTATACCTCAAATCTAAAAATATTCGGAGATCTCTTCGGGTTTTAAAACATATATTGCAATATATTGCTTTGTAAAATAAATATAATCGTATTCATTATAGATGTTGCTTGGAAAATCTAATTACTTCCCTCTATAAAGGTTTTAATATCTTGAAAATAACACTGAATATTTCATCAAATATATATAACTGCATAAATTAATTTTCAAATCAAACCAAACTCTAGCAATTGCACAAATGGAGCAAGGAAAGGAGAATAAATTAGTTTTTAAAAAACGATCCTAAGATATCTGGGGAGACAAACGTAAATATTAAAATATACAATGAAAATTCATTCCATTCAATGGAACTTGCGTTGATTTTCTGTTTATACATTTTGGGTCGGTTTTGTATTCGAGAGGCAAGGAACACACGCATATAGCTCACGCAAGGAACGATTACCGAAAAACAGTGGTGGCGTTACTGTCTGTTTTGACGTGCGTATATAGGTACGCCGAGGGAACGAGAGGTTCGGGCCGATAGATGTACTGCCTCTTCCAAGAAGATGGACAGATGAGATGAGGAAATGAAGAGCATAGCAAGAGAAAAATTCGAAGCGAATTAAACGCGCAACATTATATTTACGAATAAAATAATGATACTCTGCGAGGGGAACGCTCCATCACTACATAATAAAATAAACGCACTTGGAACAAGACACGTATTCACACGCAGTGGAACTGAAACTAAAACCGTAATGTAACTATCATAATGCAAGACTGAATCTATCGATATCGTTTCTCTTCCTACTGTATTCTTGAATATCATTCAAGCTATCTCGTGATCTTTCCTGTCGCCCACTCTTCCTTATCGAATTGCTCCGTTCGTATTCCTGTCGTCGGTAATACCTGCTTGCGAGACACATACATACATACATACATACATACATACATACATACATACATACATACTTTTTTCAAAACATTGATCACAACATTGAATTGTGACTGAAAAATTAATTCAAAATGTAATCATTTCCTCCTTTCTCGAAGACGAGAAATATACCTTTGATGATAAGGCCAAATTTGAAGTTTACGTGGAAAAGTACGTTTTCATCTGCTTTCCTTCGATGATTTTCTTATAGAGGCACAAAATGGTATATAAAATGTGAGCGTATTGGTCAGTCTTTTGTAAGGCCTTTCAATTTACTTCTGAAGATCAATATATTCAATATAGGACATCCCCATTATTAAAAATCATAATAAAGCCTTTCTAACTGCTACTTGAATAAATTATAATTCTATATGAACCACGAGATTCACGCTATTTTGCCGTTAAAATCACAATTAGTTTAATCTATAGGCCGTAGGGTACTAAAAATTCCGAAGTTGATAAAGCGTCATTAGATAAACGATAAAAAATAATAATGTTTAAAGAAGGAGTGTATCAAAGAATCAAAGAAGCCTCATCCTTGACCCCACTGTCTGTTTCGAGAAGGATGATCAACAACCCAATAACCTTAACGATGAAAAGTTCTATTTACAATCCATGTATTCCTCACTTCAGTGAGATACAAAATGAATATTAATACATGGGAAGTGAAAGGACTTCTTTTTGGCGCTAGGGCAACTTCATTTAAGTTAACCAAAACCGTTCTTCTTTCTCTTAAATTCTCTAATGAGGGCATTAACAAAATTTGTCTATTGGCACTGAGAGATTACACAATCGCTTGTATAACAGTACGTAATGATATTTAATTCATTTCATTACTCTTCATTGTACTTTCATCTCATGTTTCCCCGAAATCAAATTGTACTTTATTTTTAAATTGAGCATTGTTCTGTATTCTCTCCGCAAATCATATTGTATTTTATTTTTAAGTTAACCTCTGCTTTATATTCTGGATCCTAGCGGTCAGCCGTAGATGTCCCAAATTGTGAAATTAGTAGTAGCTTTACCTTTGAAGTTTGTCCTCAGTTTTCCTTTATATACAATACGGAATCCCGTGACCTGTGATTAGTAAGCCACGTTCCTTCTACCAAAGAATTATTTCCAAACCCGCAAAGCAAATTTCATGCAATCTATGGTGTATTCTCGACCTTAACTTGGAAAATAACATCTCGCTATCATAAATTCCACTGATATTGCACACAATATCGTTAAATAACAAATGTAACTTTTGACAGTTTCATACGTTACAGTTTGAATTCTGACGGAATAAATACATGAAATCAAATGAAAAATTTGTTTTTTGAATACTTCATTAGTTATTTTAATCCGATTTAGTATAATCAAACATCGAAACAATAGTATTAACTTTTAACTCGTACCGTGAGCTGTAATATTCATCAGAAAGTGAAATGTTTCCATCACCTCACTCCTAACGTGTGAGTATCATCGGTTTAATTATGTGTGGGACTGTACTGAACTATGGTTCAGAGGGGAAGCTAAAAATACTCAGTTGCTTACCAATGCGTGACAAGCCATCACACTGCTGCTGGTCCCGAACTTCAATGATGTATGAGTAGACACAGAAATTATTTAAGGGCCTTAATATAAAATCCACATACCGTCAAAACATCCCAGTTATCGCTGTATTACACGCCAAGCTGTCTCTCTTTGACTGAATAGTCCTTCACTAATCTACTCGTATGTAGGGATTATAGTGGAATAAATGTCGACAATAATGACGTAGCGATAAAATATATAATCTTTGTTGCAAATCATTAATGGCATTTCGATAATCTGTACAAAGTGAATTTCACATAAAATGCAACCGATATAAAATAACGTTCGTATGTCTACTTCATTCAAGAGGTAAAGTATTTTACATGAAGAATTTTTCTTAGTTTTTTTTTTTCCCCCGGAAGTAAATAAGTTCCCTGAGACAAATAACGTCATGTATTTCTTTAACGTCACTCTACTAATTCTTGTTAACGACACCAGATTTCGGTAGTGCACTACTGTAGCCTGCATTCGCTTGCCATGTAGTGATGAAAAGAGTTACTAGCTGTCCACTGACATTTACGAGTGACATGATATTCCACCATTTTGCTGTTGTGTGTTGATAGTGAAAGGCTGTTCTTATATCAAGATAAGAGGCAATATTTTATGTTGTGTTGAGGAAATAATAACTATACTAAACTATACATTTTCCTGATCATTAAATATTCTTCTATGCAGAGAAAGTGTCTGCTATCTATAAAATTTGAAAATGTTAGAGAAACAGGCGTGTAATATTATCAAGTACTCAGTAGCACTTTAACGCCATTTGGCCTTAAAGGTCTACATATAAAATTTTAAGTTATGTTAGTACGGTACTCATTTGTTTAACAATAGTCCTCAGTATTCAGTAGTATTTCCATTGCTTTTATATTCACGTTGTAGGACAGGCACGTCAAAACCCTGCACATTGTGCACTGGTCTGCGTGCAACGTGCAGTTCCTATTCCCCTACCTGGAGGGAGTGAATCGGCTTGGAGGGGAACGCGACAGGGCTGTACATTACCTATAGTAGCAGATCAGCTTTTGTTTCAGTAACACAGATCAGTACTGGTGCTCATTGAGCTGTGATTGTGAATGCGTTATGGAAAATAAAGTGAGGAGTCCACAGATATAACGAAGAAGAGAATTCACGAATCATATAACATAACTGTTACGATGTTTTCCTCAGCCAATAGTAATTATTTTAAAATGAAAGGCTTTCATCATATCATGTGGACCTAATAGTGATATGAGAATTTAAATCATATTAGTAAAGTTCTCAAAATATGATATTCGCCTGCTCATATTTCTTAATTAGTACTCTCACGGCAAGACAAACATGACAATGATGTTGTTTTGGAGTCTGTACTAACACAGCCATCAATGGTTAGACGACTTACAACTTTTGATAAGCTGATAAGTGATGAAATTATAGTGAGTAATATATGTGAGGCTCTTGAGGTTGTAAGGGAAGGAAGAAAGCAACTATGTAAAAGGCGGAAAAATTTTCTGGAAAAATAATACATAATGGCGAATTACGTTAATAAATCTTTAAACCTAACATAAAGAAACTGTCCTCGCTTCACAGCTTGTGAAGTACTCTTTTAACTCAATTCAGTAACGCTCCAAACTTGCTAATACTTGCTCTCAACGTTTTCCAAATAAACTATATATAAATTTAAATTCAAGCTCAATTTATCCAATTTATTAATAATAATGTGAATATATATTAATATACAGCAAGGAAATGATTCCAGTGTAAAGCCTCACAATGTCCTATTGCATGTAATTGGGAGTAAAATATTTTCTTTCTTAGCATTTGTGCACCAATGGTCCCAATAATGCTTGAGGAACAATGAAAGAGTATTACTTTGAAATAATCAGTACCTACTACGTAAAATGAAATACTATGTTCGTTTTTTGTTGTTTCGAAATTACTGCAATATTTATATTTTCTTCAAATACTGTATACAAATCATGTAAATAAATTATTCTTTACAAACGACTGCTTTGTGAATTGTAACTGAGTAAGTCTATTGTTTCTTGTGTTACAATTATTGTCTAATATAGACACTGACAATAATTGTGTTTTTTCCTTCTGCTAAGTATGTTTATAATGTCCAAATGTCATTTTAATTGAACACTAGAAGCGCAGAATAGATTCTTGTACACCCCTCCCGCTAAGAAATGGTAAGAGCAACACGTGAATGACGCAATCTGCACAGACCGGCGTTCCGCGCACATACACTGCACTTTCAGTGTCTGATTTTTGACATGCCTGTTGTAAGAGGTACTGTATTTACATAATAAATGTGGAAACATAAGGAAAAACAATAACCATTCAACTTACAAATTTTCAAAATGTGCACGGTGTTGATATAGGTTCAACTGTATATCAAACTATTAATTTTTTGTTTTACTTGTGGAGAACATTCATATTTAACTAAGGTTAATGCTTTTGTGTTTCTGACTTTCTATTGTGTCTCGTTGTCTCTTTTTTAAAAGTAAGGAATTACTGGATAACATATTTTCCTAATCCATCTGGTGTTTTAGCTTCAGATCAAGTATATTTCATTAGTGATTTTGTATCTTTTATTAACAGAAACTCGAATATAGTTGCTCAGTTCAATTTGTGTTGCTTAGGAAAAATAATTCATTAATAATTATAAGTGTGTAGGTTACTAGAAAATAGGTGGCGTTAATTGGACAAGCTGTTCCTAATAACGTCAGTGTACAAAGTTTTCCTGTTTGAGTTGTAATTCTTCTCCAGTATATAATATCGCCATTTTCATTGTGCTATTTTCTAAAGGCAAGATTAAAGTTCCTTTGTCATAATTTTTGTGTTTGTACACAACTTATTTCCAGAGCAACAGTGATTTAAGTGTTAAAGTGGCGTTATTTGGTACGTGTACCTTATTTCAATTTGAGGTTTATCATTTCTTCTAAAAATGTGTAAGCAATATTCTGAATTGCACAAATTTTAAAATGAGGAACACACTTTGATAATATAATCATCATCGTCATCATAAACGTCTCCTGTTTAGGTCATTTGACCTGTTTCGTGTATTCAAGTAGTGTGGATATGATGTTGATCCTTCCCCACCTTGTTGTTGGTAGGTTTCGATCTCGATAACCTGATGGTTGATACTGAATGCCATGCTGCTGCCGTTTTGCGTCCCCCTGCGATCCAACAGTGAACTACTTGATTCCCGCTTTTGATAAGTTCGCCCGGTGAAAGATGAGTGGAACGGAGAAAAATTCTCTCCGGCACCTTGATTTGAACCCGGGTTTTCAGCTCTACGTGCTGATGCTCTATCCACTAAGCCACACTGGATTCCCATTTCCATGTTGGATCGAATCCTCTCAGTTTAAGTTCCACCTCTTGGGTTCCCTCTAGTGGCCTACCCTCATGCACTGGGTCATAGATGTATGACAGTGGCACAATGTCCACACATGTGCAGAGGTGCACTCGTTATGAGTGACTAAGTGGCCGGGATCCGACGGATATTCTGCGTCATCATATGAGAGAAATTTTCTCCGTTTCCTCTCATCTTTCATCACATGATGACGCAGAATATCTGCACGGAAATATCATATGTACTTCGATACATCATAATAATATATGATATGCGAATAATCACTTAGTGATTTAGGACGGCGCTTATTCCGTCGGATCCCGGCCACTTAGTCACTCATAACGAGTGCACCTCTGCACATGTGTGTGGACATGGTCCCACTGTCATACATCTATAACGCAGTGCATGAAGGTAGGCCACTAGAGGGAACCCAAGAGGTGGAACTTAAACTGAGAGGATTCGATCCGACATCGGGATGGGAATCTGGTGTGACCTAGTGAATAGATCCTCAGCACGTAGAGCTGAAAACCCGGGTTCAAATCCCGGTGCCGGAGAGAATTTTTCTCCGTTTCACTCATCTTTCCTCATATAGTGACGCAGAATATCTGCACGGAAATATATATACTTCGGTACATCATAATAATATAGGTAACATCGATGTTGATTCCGCTCACTTTCGGGCCGACTTTAATAGTAGTTCTAAACAGACTGTGAGGCATTCCACTCTAAACTGAATGCTCAATTTTACTCTTCCCATCTCAACATATTCCACCTGTTAGACACATTAAAAGGTGTTCAAACTGAAACTCACGTTAAAATGAGAAGCGAGGAGAACACTACTGCCAAAAAATGTGGAACAAACAAAATTACATAAAAGAACAAATTTAATGAAAAAGTTATTTGATTAGTCTATACCATTACACGGTATGAATAACATAAAAAGTCTGCTACAAGTTTCTCCCATCTACATAATTTTATGACTCACGTTTTGCAATTGGAACTTTGCGTGTACAGATGTCAAAAGAAAGAGTGGCCGCTCTCCTGAAACAAAGTGCCCTTCGGGTATCTTCGCTACAATTCGGAGACAGGCGATGTTACATGTTGTTGGACCACGTTGCCTGATATCTACAGTTATAATTGAAGTATTCTGTGTGTTATCGATAGCATAATGGTAGCGTTCACACCTCTTATTCATGAGGTCCTGCGTTCGACTACACCCACGTGCTTTTTATGTTCTTTTTTGTTCTGTTTTTGAGAGAGACAAACTAGACATAATGGTTCCTTTCTCTTTTACGATTATTTTAGTAATTAACATCAGGTTCATTAATATATTATGCCATGACTTTATCATTATGATATTGTGGTTGCAAATGGAAAGAAAAAAGATTTTATTCTCAATAAAAATATCTTTCGTGGCATAAACAAAACAAATTTACTGACGTCGGCCTTAAAACATTCAAACAATTAAGCGTTCAAAAAACAAAACAATAAGCCACAATTCAATATTTAGTCTATCTTCCTCTTATCTCGATCATCTTGCAGTCGAGTGGGCATGGAATTGACTAGTCTTTGCAAATAGCGACTGTTTTTAGACTCGATATTCCAGGCATTCTGAACATACATACATACGTAAGTGTTCTGTCCATGGGCAGGTCTTTCATTGCAAACCCAGCAATCTCCAATCTTTCCTATTTTCTGCCTTCCTCTTAGTCTCCGCATATTATCCACATATCCTAATGTCGTCTATTATTCTTTTCAACCAGAGACCCAACCAGTTACTTTTTATCTTTCTAATCAGTTTCAGCATCATTATTTCTTCACTCACTTTTTCAAACAGAATTTTATTTCTTATTCTATCTGTCCACTTCACACGCACCGTTCTTCTCCACATCCACATTTCAAATGCTTCAATTCTTTTCTCTTCATTTCGTCGTAATGTCCATGTTCCTTCCCCATACAATGCCACACTCCACACAAAGCACTTCACTAGTCTCTTCCGTAGTTATTTTTCCAGAAGTCCGCAGAAGATCCTTCGTCTTCTATTTAAAGCTTCCTTTGTTCATGTTTGCAGTTTTTCTTGGGAAGGATAGACCTAAATGCGGTAACATCCCGTTGCTTTCCGCACACCACTATCTCTTTCGCATCTTATTAAATTCCAGGGTGCCCAAGCGTGGAGATGAGGAGAGTGGATTAGACTAATTGGGCCCTCCGGACTTCACCGAAAGTCACGGCAAGGGTTAAATATTAATTCTATCAGGATGTTTGACCCTATCAGAGATCGGGAAATCTCAATTAGCCTTTGCCCCCGGCATCCTGGACTAGCTTCTACGAATCATCAGAAAATCTTAGAGTGTGATTGGGCCAATTTTTCCGAAAATGTTTTCACACTTTTGCCCTCGTAGCTCAGCGGACGAACGCCGGAATTTAGATGTCAGCGTCTCAGGTTCAATTCCTCGTTACTCCTTTCCATTTTATTGTAGTTCAAGATAGTAGTCTATAATGTAATAATACAAAAAGAAAAACAAATAGCAGTATTATGCAACTGGACTTTTCCAAACCTAATATTAAATTTATGTTATTTATATCGCTAAAGAACGATTACAATATAAATAACTTGAATATTATTTATACAGTATCACTAAAGAACGATAGCACAATATAAATGATAAATATCGGTTTGTTTAATTAATATAAGATATTATATAATACGTATTTAATTATCTAAGTAAAATAACCTATTTTACAAAGAAAGATGTTTATTTGTGTTATAATAATTACCTACATAAAATACAGATTATTTATATTGCGAAAGAACAATAACAATATAAATAACTTGAATATTATTTTATAATGCTAATGAAGGAAAACAATATAAATGATAACTTGAATATTATTTATATCGCTAAAGAACGATAACAATATAAAAAACGTGAATATTATTCATATCGGAATTTCACAGATTTATTACAGATGTATTTAAGAAATTGTAGAAGAATAGTAATTAGTAACAGTGTCCTATTTATTCTTCTTGGAGCCAAATTTGTAACTTTTAAAAGTGTGGTTACTATGTTGAAGTGTATGTGTTGCAACGGATGCTTGATTTGTTATGTACGTGAGTCAGTAATGGGATGCTTGATGTTGTCGCAATGTCGTAATTATAGTTTGATTGTGTTTGTGTGACTATTGTGTATTAATTTATGATGTATGGTACGGAAAGCTGCATATTTGTGTTATAGAAGTGTTACGTATGTGTGTTGTTAATGTTTTTGTATGTTTCAAATTGATAACTGATATTTGTTTTGCAATCGCAATGCCTAATTTATGGATTGTTTATGTTTTGTTGACATCGCGTAAGCTAACTTAATTTTCTTTTCCTTTTCTCTTTATGCTTATCTTTTTTGTGTATAAAACTATAGCCCTAACATACATATGGAAAATAGGGCTAACTCCCATTGGAGATACTGTAGCTACAATAGTAATAATTATTATTCATATCGTTATAAAACGATAACAGAATACAAATGATGACTTGAATTTTATTCACATCTCTAAAGAACGATAACAAAATATAAATAACGTGATATCCATCAAGAACGATAACTGGATATAAATGATAATTTGAATATCATTTACATCGCTAAAGAACGATTAAAAAATAAAATGAAAACTTGAAAAAGGCGCGAACCCAGAACCTTTGAATCATTAAACAAGCACTCTACCGCTGGTCTGCGAGGAGCAGATATGGAACACTTTCATAGTTCCGGAACTGCTTGTACAAGCACATGCATCGTGTAACATCGCCGCGACCCGATGTGGACTTTGAAAATATTCGCTGTTCACGAGTGCGGCCACTTTTTTTTTGACAGCTGTACATTATGAGAATAATAAAAAGACGAACATTTTAAACCATACCTACTGCAAGTAGACAGTCCTAAGTCTGGATAAAATGGGAAGAGGAATGTTATGGCACTGTTGTTAACTGATGGGAATCAACACGTACACTATGGTAGAAAAAAGGTGACATCTAATGGGAATCAACACGTACGTTTCGGAATCAATTCGGGGTCAGCCGTATGCCAGATGTACAACAAGGCCTTCTCTGACAAACCACCTGTCGAGAAACAGGAGAAGACGAAGGAGTAGCACACATCCCGTTTTATGACCCCACCTCAGGCTAGATTGACGGACTGCTAAGGAAACATGAGATTTGAGATTATCCATAAGCCTCCCACAAAGGTTAAGAACTTGCTGAGGCCATTTAAGGACGACCTTGGTCTTAGGACACCTGGTGTCTACAAAATACCTTGTGAGTATGGGAAATGCTACATTGGCCAGACGGGACGCACCATTATGGAACGCTGCCAGTAACATCAACGCAGCATAAGACTATATTACCCCGATAAGTCGGCAGTAGCTCAACACAGTCTGAAAATAAGCCACAAGATAGATTTCGACGCCATCACCGCCTTGGACAAGACATCGGGTTATTGGGACCTGGTCATCAAGGAAGCCATCTAAAACCAGTTATATGGCAAAAATTTCAACAAAGACGGGGCCTACAACTGAGTAAGCATGGAAACCTGTCACCAGAGCTCTTCGACTAACTAGAACACGACAGGAGGTTGGGACTAGGAACTAGCTCCTGATTGGCCCACACGCTTCGACCAACCACAACATGTCTGGCGGTCGGTACTAGAAACTATGTCCTGATTGGCCTGCAGCAGGAAGCCCTACCGACAGCTTGTATATCGCATTCACATGGTCCAACGGCACTTCAGTCCCTAAGAAAATGGGAGAGCTAGTCATCGAAAGCTTAGAAGCAACTATCGAATTCACCTGGCTGAGATCCCGAGAATAATTATTCCGACCATAATATAGTTTAAAATATGTAATGATTAAATAAGCGACGACTGTATATAGAAATGGCACGATCTATGGAAAAGTATTTGCGTAAAAAATGAAGTCTTGGTATTTATGAAGGTGCTGTGAGACATAATTATCACTTGTAAAGGAACGAGGCCAGACACCATCAAAATCTACTGGATACTACAGAAATGAGGCAATTCGAAAAATAGGATTCCTTAATTGTAAATGCAATGCAGATAATGTAATATTAAAAACATTGACAAAGGAGAGCAAAAAAAAAAAAAAGTGCCATATATTTTGGAGGAGAACAAAAAAAAAAAAGACAGCGTCAAGTATTTTGGAGGAGAGGAAAAAAAAGACAGCGCCATGTATTTGGAGGAGAGGAAAAAAAAAATAATAAAGACAGGGCCATGTATTTTGAAGGAGCGCAAAAAAAAAAAAAAAAAAAAAAGACAGCGCCGGGTATTTTGGAGGAGAGTAAAAAAAAAAGACAGCGCCATGTATTTTGGAGGAGAGCAAAAAAGAAAAAGACAAGGCCATGTATTTTGGAGGAGAGCAAAAAAAAAAAAAAAAAAAAAAAAAAAAAAAAAAAAGGCAGCCCCATGACTTTTGGAGGAGAGTAAATAACAAAGGCACCCCTATGTATTTTGGAGGAGAGTAAAAAAAAAAGGACAGCGTCATGTATTTTGGAGGAGAGCAAAAAAGAAAAAGACAAGGCCATGTATTTTGGAGGAGAGCAAAAAAAAAAGGGGGGGGAAGCAGCCCCATGTATTTTGGAGGAGAGTAAAAAAAAAGGATAGCGCCATGTATTTTGGAGGACAGCAAAAAAGAAAAAGACAAGGCCATGTATTTTGGAGGAGAGCAAAAAAAAAAAGGCAGCCCCATGTATTTTAGAGGAGAGTAAAGAAAAAGGACAGCGCCATGTATTTTGGAGGAGAGCAAAAAAAAAAAAAAAGGCAGTCCCATGTATTTTGGAGAGTAAAAAAAAAAGGCACCCCTATGTATTTTGGAGGAGAGTAAAAAAAAGGGACAGCGCCATGTATTTTGGAGGAGAGCAAAAAAAAAAAGGCAGTCCCATGTATTTAGGAGGAGAGTAAAAAAAAAAGGCACCCCCATGTATTTTGGAGGAAAGTAAAAAAAAAGGACAGCGCCATGTATTTTGGAGGAGAGCAAAAAAAAAAAAGAAAGCGCTATGTATTTTGGAAGAGAGCAAAAAAAAAATGGCAGCCTCATGAATTTTGGAGGAGAGTAAAAAAAAAAAGGCAGCCCCATGTATTTTGGAGGAGAGCAAAAAAAAAAAAAAAAAAAAGGACAGCGCCATATATTTTGGATGGCACCAGTAGTTCGTGGTACATTTAAGACACATAAATAGCATAGGTAGATCAAAGAGGAGATGATGTCCGCCGCACAGGCCTTCATGATAACAACACGTCAATAGAGAAAAGAGTGGGAAGAAGAACTTCCAGGTTTATAATACTTCAGAATAGAATAACTGAAAATCCTGATATTTTTATAATCTCATTAATAATTCTATACTAAATATCTTTTAAACATTACATAATATATTTCATTACATATTATGAAGCTTATACTTTTGATTGGGAAATATTCGTGAGCGAATGCAAACATGGAAAATAGAATGATTCATTTCGCACAAGCTGCACTTTCCAAACACCTAGCATTGCCACAAACCATGTAACACGATTGTACATGTCGATTATATTCTGATTGTGTCCGTGCAGTTCTTGAAATTTTCCGAAATACCAACAAGGAATGTTAAATCAGTAACAAACAGTTCATCTTCCGGCTCATGAATGTTCTTCCCTTGTAAATTAAAGGGAACAATTAGTTTCAATGAACAATGTAGATATACTGAAACAATATGTACAATAAAGCATATGCATAAAAATCTTACCTAATCCTCATATTCCTCTCTTAGGCCTAATTGCTCTAACAGCTTACGAAATTTGCGATATTTTAGGAAGGAACCATAATTGTGTTGACCGATCGTACGACGACATCCATCATCTATTTCATATTTACAGCTTTACTTCACAGTGCTTCCTGGTGAATTAAACAATGTAAATATGTTACATTTACAGGCACTCCCTTATCATTCAACCATTCAACCATTTGTTTAGCCTGCCCACAAATCCTGTCCGTTTACCAGTCATGGTTGGAGCCCCATCTGTTGCTATTGACACAAGCCGTTGCAAATTCAACCTTTCTGTTCTATGGTGTCTTTCAGTACCTGAAAAGCATCTTCTCCAGTTGTATTTTCCTCCAGAGTAATTACATCTAAAAGATATTCAGACAAAGTAAAATGTTCATTAATTCCTCGGATGAAATTGGCTAGGTGAGCTTTGTCATTTCTATATGTGCTTTGGTCCAATGCAAGTGAGTAAGCTACAAACTAGTTAATTATTGTTTCGACTTCAGATTCAATTACATTTGCAATCTTGCATATCCTTCTCTGAACTGTGTTTGGAGACAATTTAATTTTCTTAAACTTGTGACTTTGTTCTGGACACAGTATTTTAGTAACGTCCTGTATGCACGATTTTAAAAATGCTCATTCTGTAAAGAGCTTCATTGATTTTTCAATATTCCAAGTTAGAACATAGCTAGCAAGAAGTTTTTTGTTTAAGACTGAGGATACGTGTGTGATTTGTGTTTGTATTTT
Organism: Periplaneta americana; assembly: GCF_040183065.1. NCBI lineage: Eukaryota > Metazoa > Arthropoda > Insecta > Blattodea > Blattidae > Periplaneta > Periplaneta americana. The sequence continues at coordinate 145,473,011 of NC_091121.1, read as the reverse complement.
CTTGTTTCAAATTTATCAACATATTTGTATTTTACCTAAAATAAAACGAGAAACTATAAGTATATCATGCGAAACTGAGTGTAAACGTATTGTAATATACTGATTATTATGTATAACCAACAGTTATACAGGCGTCCCAAAATAAATTATTTTTACAGTCCAGCATACCTGTTATTTTATTGTATGATATTCTTTGTGAAGAGTCTAGTAGTGTTGTCGCATGTTCAATTTTAACACGCCCTTAAGAATTTTCGAACAAATTAAACATTTCATATTCTCCCCACTAACACACACACACACACACACACACACACACACATATATATATATAAATAAATCTTCCCTTTCATCCATGGGTCCACGCATGTGGAGTAACGGTTAGCACGTCTAGCCGCGAAACCAGGTGGCCCGGGTTCGATTCCCGGTCGGGAAAAGTTACCTATTTGAGGTTTTTCCGGGGGTTTCCCTCAACCCAATATGAGCAAATGCTGGGTAACTTTCGGTGTTGGACCTCGGACTCATTTCACCGGCATTATCACCTTCATCTCATTCAGATGCTAAATAACCTTAGATGTTGATAAAGCGTCGTAAAATAACCTACTAAAATAAAATAAATTCATCCATGAATGTATTACGGTCATGATTAGAAGACATTGTGAAACGGTCGAACACTCCGACCAACACAATGATAATGACAGTCCGCCACTGCTCTTCGTTTGCGCCTAAACATTGAGTACAGTACAGGTGGGGATGGGTGAGGCGGAGCGGGCTCACTACATACTGACTTCGGTTCCGTTCAGGGGCTTACTCGCGAGTACGCTTTTGGAGACGTCTGATTAATAGTATAGATCAGGGGTGGCAAACTCATATTATGAAAAGAGCAGTCATCATGAGTATATACGTACAATAGCAACTGCAGCGGTAGAAGCTAAGATCTCTCAGAATGGCTGTTTCCCGGCCCTGTTACAGAGGTTTTTTTTTCCCTAGGGGAGAGTAGAGCCACCATTTCAAATATACTACAAGATTTAATACGTAATTTTTAATTTGTTGTGCGTTATGCGCTGAAGTGTTATTCCGAACAGATATCCGAAGTTAAGAATAATTCATTCATAGCTATGCAAATCTAAGACACAGAGATTGTGTGCACTCGTTGTGGGTCTCTGGCGTTTCGTCAGCCCACACGAGTTGTGTGGATATAAAGGGAAAAGTTGAGACGGTGTCGGGTGGAGTTCCCGGGTAGCTCAGTGGTAGAGCGCTGGTACGTTCAACCAGAGGTCCCGGGATCGATACCCGGCCCCGGAACAATTTTTCCCTTGAAATTATTCATTCATAGCTTTCTGCCCAAGGGCAGGTCTTTCACTACAAACCCAGTATTCTCCAAATCTTTCCTATTTTCTGCCTCCCTCTTAGTCTTCGCATATGATTCATATTTCATATTTCGTCTATTATCTGATATCTTCTTCTGCCCTGAATTCTTCTCCCGTTCACCATTCCCTCCAAAACATCCTTCAGTACGCAGTTTCTTCTCAGTCAGTGACCCAGTCAATTCCTTTATCTCTTTCTTATCAGTTTCTGCATCATTCATTCTTCACCCACTCTTTCCAACACAGCTTCATATTTCTTATTCTGTCTGTCCATTTCACATGCTCCATTCTTCTCCATATCCACATTTCAAATGCTTCTAATCGCTTTTCTTCAGTTCATCGTAGGAAGTTGAGATATGAGTTAGAAATACAATACGGTGAGAAGTGCAATGTAGACAGGAATGAAAGGGAATTATTACTAAGTATCACGGGGGAAAAATTGGCCATCACAAGTTTAAATATCTTTTCTACAGAATTTATAAAACGTCCCTAATTCGATTATCAGGGCTTTCATTAACCTCTTCAGAGTACGTCTGGATAATTAACTTTCCTTGCGTTTAGAAACTTACTGAATACACCATAAGGACTTAATTAAGACAGACATGTTGTTATCGGAGCTGAGTCGCCAATGTTGGCGTTTTGAACGCAACCTGTTGCGTTAGTGTAGCGTGCTAGTTTTCCATGCAGGTGGCCCGGGTTCGATCCATGACCTGGTAGTGTGGTCAATCCATAGAATATAGGACATTAATGCAGAAAAATAAAATTTCGTTCTGATCTATGTATCATATCTTATTTGAAAGTTTATTGTCTCTAGTTTAGTAATTTATCACTGAAAGTGAATCAGTTCTCTTTATTTAGTAAAAAACATTCGTCAAACTTACCACTGTGCACTTAATTTGTGATTTGGTTGAAACAGTGCAATTTGGAAATCCTATATTTACTAACTAAAGCTGAATATCCACATGGTGGTTTTTGAGGACAATCTTTGTTGTGTCTAGTTAATGTTCCAGTGGTGCTTGGGTAGAGTTAGGTATATAATGAATTATATTTTCAGGTAAATCATGCAAATGTATACAATCTGTCACACCCGTAACCAGAAAATACTTTTTTTTTCAGGATAATTCAACAATACATGCTTTTTTTACACTTAATATTGTAGCTGTGAAATTACTCCAACGCCACCAGTATATTCTGCTACTAATATGATTTGGAAACCTTATTGTTTGATTAATTTTAATGGTTACGAGTGTGACATCTTTATCTATCATGAAATTTCAACTTTGTAATAAAATCTCAATTAATACCTTTATTTTCAGGCCTAGATATATTGTGCGACCTAAAGTAAAACAATACTGATTTTAGGTTAAATAATCATGCCTATGACATCAAAATAAAAGGTTTCAAAGCACTCTGCCAAGTTGAAAGAAGACCCAGAAAAATATCAACAATATCTAGAGAAAGAAAGACAACGAGATCAGAATCGAAGGTGTAATCAGATCAACTGAACCCAACTGTAGCCAAACAAAACAACATTTGGAAGAGAAAAATGTGAGCATGAATGTTAACTGCGGAGATTTAGATGATTCGAGCAGAAAAAGGGAGAAGTATAGGGCTCAAGTTGTCAGCACTGATAATGAACTTCTTCAGTTTAAATATCTAAAGAAACAGGGAAAAGCGCGGGTGTATTCTGAAGAAATGTCATGGGAGTCCAGAAAGTAGAACTTCCAAAACCAAGAATGTTAGATAGTAGAAATCACATTACTTTCAAATAGCCTAATTTTCAGAACTGAAGAGTTCATTTATAATAATCTGTATTACTTTATTTTGTTTACCAGTTATTAGTCTGTATAGGTATAATATTGTATAGTAGCTAAGTTTTCTATATATATATATATATATATATATATATATATATATATATGCGTAAGTAACCACTTTGTGATTCAAAACGGCGCTCATCCCGTCGGATCCCGGCCACTTAGTCACTCGTAATGAGTGCACCTCTGTACATAGTGCGTTGGACATTGTGCCACTGTCACATATTCTGTGACACAGTACATGAGGATAGGCCACCAAAGGGAAAACTGAGAGGTGAAGCTTAAACTGAGAGGATTCGATACAGCATCGGAACTGGAATCCGATGTGGCTTAGTGGATAAAGCGTCAGCACGTAGAGCTGAAAACCCGGGTTCGAGTCCCGGTGCCGGAGAGAATTTTTTCTGTTCTATCCATCCTTCATCATATTTATTTGTGTCCGTTTAATTCAACTAATTTCTAATTCAGTAACTTGTTTATATTCTGCATATGCATTTTATATATCTAATTTTCATATCCTACATAGCTGTTTAGTTTATTTCTATATAATCCATCTTTTTTTTATATTTCCATTATGTATTGTATGCCTCTATTATTGGTATATGTAATCGAGTTTATATTAAGGAATTTAGAAGTCCTGTAAGTTGCATATGTCTACCTCAATTATATCATCTTACGTGAATAATATTAATATATGTAACTGTCCACTTTATCTTATGTAATCTCTTATGTATCTATTTCCATGATGTTTTGTATATTTTTTTCATGTGTACTTTAAAACCTGGTTAAGTGGAAGAGAAGACCTTGTGGCCTTAACTCTTCCAGGCAAACTAAAGCTGCTCCTGCTACAACAATTTGTCGGTCTCAAACAATCATCGTATACACAGTGAAAGTAAAATAACCATGCAGACTGAAAGGGACGATAGGGTTCACTTAAAGGAATAGAAAACCTACATTATATTTCATACGGTTAATTAGAAAATTAAGTTGTAAATTTCAGCAGTCTGGCAACATCGCCGCTAACAGTCGTCTTTCTTCTCGTAATAAAGATGTAAGAGATCTACGAACTCAGGTCTGTCTCTGTCCCTCTCTACGACGCGACGTTGCAATCTGTTCGCAGCGTTCAGTGGCTTGAAATTAGTGTTTTTTTAAATTAAATTCATATGAAAATCGTCACGTTAATGAAATACTCCAGAGGGAAAAATGATTCTTTGTTGGTTTTTCCATCTATATGGACAAAAATCACCATCCTACTCGCAATAGGTACGGAATAAGAGGGTGGTTAAGGGGTTAGGTACAGTTTACAGCAGTAAAATTTTTTAAACATTCAACATTTTCTCCTCCATCGCAGAAGTTATATCAGCGTCGCCGCTGGGGCGGTATTTTGTCTCGCAGGAGTTCTACTGACATGAGCCTATCGCATTTCAACATACTGTTCTCCAACCAGGAGATTAACCGTGAAAGGAATGTGCTTACTATTGGAGGGAAGTCGATAGATATATGCGCTCTCCTGCATATGTTATTTCCTGTAAGGAGGAATTAAAAGACCAGGAGATTAACAGTGATCTAATTTTGTAACCAGGGTAGTATAAATATGTGTACCAATGTTACTGTTTATGCTTTGCGAGTTAGTCAATGGAGATGCGTGTACCTACGTGTGACCTTATGACATCTTACAACATCAACAATCATTCATTCATTCATTCATTCATTCATTCAGAGCATTACCCCGCTGCATCTTATTCCCCTGAGACTTTCTACTGGTTGGAGTACAGTAAATGTCATCAACCGCGGCCGGGATCGAACCCGCAACCTCGAGCATAGAAGGGCAGCGCTATACCAACTACGCTACCTAAGGCGACTCCATTAGTGTATCTTGTACAATAATGAAAATTAGTATGTGTAAAACACTGTCCTTCTGCTAGGTGAAAAAGAAAATATTTCTGCGATTTAAAAAAATTATATATATATATATATATATATATATATATTTTTTCAAAATTAAAATGGTGGCAGTTGACTGTACAGTGATGAAGGGTTTCCCTCATAACTCAAAAACTACCAAACATTCTGTGATGAAAGTTTTGCCATATCTACAATATGATGTAAAATCACTTCTCTACCTTTGATAGATTGAATGACAAAAAAAAATAAAAAAATGGTCAAAAATCAGTATTTTCTTCTAACGCATAATTAAAAAAAATTATTTACTAACGAATGTAGTTGAGAAAGCATGATATTGTAAACATGAGTTTCGGAAATAAAATAAAAGAGAGAAGACATAGAAAAGTTAACAAGTTTATGAGGTATGAGGGAACTGCCACCATTATGGATTTTGAAAAAGAATATATAAATAGTTTTTTTTTAAATCGCAAAAAATAGTGTTTTTTTTTTCAAATAGCAGAAGGACAGTGTTTTACACATACCAATTTTCATTATTGCACAAGACACATTAATGGAGGAAATAAATGTTGAATATTTCCAAAAATTTTACTGCTGTAAGCTGTACCTAACCCCTTAAACATTTGGAGAAAAAAAAAACTACTTTTCCTGAGAAATCTATGAACTTTCTACCAATATGGTATTAGACTCTTTTGTTACATGCAACTTGAGCTATTCACTCTGAAAATCTGCAGGCTTATTTCACTTCCACCCTGTATAAGGCGTACAAAGGACACGCATTCAATCCAGGCCTATCCTCAAAAATGCAAATAGTGAATTATGTGAAAGGGATATAAAGATGTTGCTTATTTCTGCAGTGCCCGGGAAAAGTGACATAAGTCAGTTCCCACAAACCTTTTTTGATTAATTTATTGACAACTTACACTGGTTTATGTCGATTTGATTTTTTTTTCTGTACGAATTATTCTAATGGGAGAAATACTTATGTCTCTTTTTCCAAACGAGCAGATGTTCCGAAAGTTGTCAATAAATTATCAAAAAAGGTTTGTGGAAACTGACTTATGTCACTTTTCCCAGGCAGTGCAGATTTAATACTAGTAGTTGATAACATTAAGGCAGGAAATTAAACTAACACTGGGCACAAAGTTTACGGCGTTGTTATTTCTGCATAAAGGGCCTTGAGACTTAAAGAAAGAAATAATATGCGTAAGTAACTTAACTTTTCAGTGTGGTAAACTCTGTGTTATGTTGATGAATGGAATACTATTAAAATTTTCAATATCATAGTCATTAATGCAGCCAACCATAAATAACTTCGCCAATGGCTATTCTCCCGTCCGCATACGTCAGGTTAGGAGTCGCACGCTCTTCAGTATTTACGTAAGAACACGCTAGAAAAGGAAACTTTTAATAACGATGCCCACAGGGTTGGAGGTTACTGTTCAGTGAAGGGGCACAATACATTGTGTGTATTCATTTTTAAATATACTACAACATTAATTAGGCTTGAAAAGTATTGAAATATCCCTGTATTACAAATACTCATGCATATTTATGTCTCCTTTCCTTGAGGCACGTGCAAAGTCTGAAACTTCACAGAATTATATTATTCCGCTTTGTGTATGTACAGACTGCTAAAACCTACAGCTGTTCGCTGTTTCATGGCAATATTGATTTCATTCGATTCTTCATTATCCTTGCATTTCAAAGCTGGAGCGATGCTTGATTAAGGATTTAGCAAGGTTTACTCCAACATTCAGGTATGAATAATTTATTTTTAAATGAAAGCGACTGCAATCGGCCGAAATTCACGGCACAAAGGCATGTGAATAATTATTCCTACTATTATTATTATTACTATTATTATTATTATTATTATTATTATTATTATTATTATCATCATCATCATTATTATATTATATTATATTATATTATATTATTATTATGAAAAATGGAAATATAAAAATTGGAAATTTATCTTTCGAAGAGGTGGAGAAGTTCAAATATCTCGGAGCAACAGAAACAAATATAAAGGATACTCGGGAGGAAATTAAACACAGAATAAATATGGGAAATGCCTGTTATTATTCCGTTGCGAAGCTTTTATCATCCAGTCTGCTGTCAAAAAATTTGAAAGTTAGAATTCATAAAACAGTTATATTACCGGTTGTTCTGTATGGTTGTGAAACTTGGACACTCACTTTGAGAGAGGAACATAGGTTAAGGATGTTTGAGAACAAGATTCTCAGGAAAATATTTGGGGCTAAGAGGGATGAAGTTACAGGAGAATGGAGAAAGTTACACAACACAGAACTGCAGGCATTGTATTCTTCACCTGACATAATTAGGAACATTAAATCCAGACGTTTGAGATGGGCATGGCATGTAGCACGTATGGGCGAATCCAGAAATGCATATAAAGTGTTAGTTTTGAGACCGGAGGGGAAAAAAGACCTTTGGGGAGGCTGAGACGTAGATGGGAAGATAATATTAAAATGGATTTAAGGGAAGTGGGATATGATAGAGAATGGATTACTCTTGCTGAGGATAGAGACCGATGGCGGGCTTATGTGAGGGCGGCAATGAACCTCCGGGTTCCTTAAACGCCAGTAAGTAAGTAATATTATTATTATTATTATTATTATTATTATTATTATTATTATTATTATTATTATTATATGAGGAAAATATTAAAGTGGATTTGAGGGAGATGGAACATGATGGTAGACACGGGATTAATCTTGCTCACAATAGGGACCGATGGCAGGCTTATGTGAGGGCGGTAATGAACCTCCGGATTCCTTAAAAGCCGTAAGTATTATTATTATTATATTAACTTATTTATAACTCTTCTAATGTTGTATAGTTAACTGATGTGCGTAATTTTTTTTTCTCAAATGAAGATTGTAAAATCAAAATTGAGGATACATATATTGAACAAGAACCTTTTGGTACAATTATGTGTCGCTGTATCAGATGATAACGCAAGATTTTGAAGTTGTTTTTATTCGAGTGGATGAAAAAAATTAGGGAACAGTAATGGTTAAACATAATCATTACTTATTATTACACACAAATCAACAAGTTCATCACAGTAAATTATTGGTTGAATTCATATAGGAACGTCGTAATTAATAATTACTAATTGTATACAATAATCATTACACATTGATTCGTTGAAGAGGGTAACTTGCATTATATTCATTTCCAAACAAATGTTGATTTTGTTATTTAAAAAAAAAAGTAAAATAGTAGGGAAATATTTCATGAAATAACTTCATGTAAATATAATATCATTTATGTTAAAAATTCGATAAATAAATAGCCACTGGTAACAGTTCAATGACGTAATCCACCACTGCCATACTTTACGATTTGTATCAGCTACCTCGCCATCTCCATCCTTTAAACGTAGACTGGAGTGTTGCGGCCTGCATTCAGCAGTGATTCTGCGCTACCTATTGTTTTGGACACGCCTACCTCATTGTCTCAGTTCTAATACGATCTGTTCGTGTATGACCAATTCACTAATTTCACTTCCTCATCTAATTTATTACTCTTATTAAGCTTTCAGCGTTAGAAGTGCAGGAGTAGGTAGAGCGTAACCCATAACAGGCCTCTTTCAAGCTACAGTAAATGGACTCATACTGTTAAGCTCGAAAGTGTTCAACATTAGGGTGAAAATAGCTATCTACGTGACAATGCTGTCATCACTAGGCCTGTGACACTGGAACATGTTTACGGTGACAGAAAGCCAACTTATTCCAGGATATAGGTACACAGAGTACGCAGCACCGCTCCGTCTTGTACAGTACAGTCTGCAGAAGAGAATAATACACACATCCCTCTGAATTATTTTCTATCTTTATTTAACTGTATTTAAACTATTAGAAAATTCCATTCAATACATGTGGGCTTAGATGTATTGTCTATTGCGTGTTCAGTTTGTAACAAGATGCATTCTCAAAGTTTCGAAAGCGAATGAGTGTCTACTACTGTCTAGTATGCAGAAAAGCTGTGAAACGACAGGGGCATATGTGAAATATTTGACATCATTCAATTCGACATCTAAATTATCTACAGTGTATTTGTCACCCGACAGAATATTAGCTACCTAACAGCATTATTTTTTTGATAATGTGGCCTACATATTTCATTTTTGTTGCCTACGTCGTCTTGTATACTATTTAATTTTTATTTTTTTTATTCTAGTAGGTTATTTTACGACGCTTTATCAACATCTTAGGTTATTTAGCGTCTGAATGAGATGAAGGTGATAATGCCGGTGAAATGAGTCCGGGGTCCAGCACCGAAAGTTACCCAGCATTTACTCATAACCCCGGAAAAAAAACTCAACCAAGTAACTTGCCCCGACCGGGAATCGAACCCGGGCCACTTGGTTTCGCGGCCAGACGCGCTAACCGTTACTCCACAGGTGTGGACTCTATTTAGTTTAGACACAATATTATTCATTACTGAAATTTGTTCCACCAGTTTAACTCGACTCTTTTCTAAACTTTCAATTGGATGAGGAATAAATCCAAAATTTGATACAATATAATGACACTATTGTTCAATACTTGGGTCACAAAGAAGTAATTGAACCACACCTATAAAAGCTGCATCATTCTTATCGAACATCTCTATCACATTCTTTACACTAGAAAAACGTTCATGCAAGTGTCTGCATGATTGCAGCCAGGATCCCCACCGTGTTAAAACAGGAACGGGCGGAAGAGGCAATCCTGGACACTCATTCCTCAATGTAGTAACACGAGCTGGAGTTTTACAAATACTTTTTCACATTTGCAACTAGTCTATCGGTTATTTAGAATGCAAAATACATCTGCACCATACTGTGAAAAACTATATATTCTAATGTAATCTTCATCTTACGATGTTGGTGACGTATAAACGTCCGTTGATGTGACGTATTAATGGATTTAAATTTATACGTCACCAACATCGTAAGATGAAGATTATATTTGTAAAGGTTCTTCCCACCCATAAGCAATGCTGACTAGATCAGACGCTATAGACAGAGTCGCCAGTATGAAAGGATAATTCCAAGCCTTTGGCGTGAGACGATCTCGATAGCTCAGTGGTAGAGCGCCTGGCCGGAGTACAGGAAGTCGCAGGTTCGAATCCCGCTCGAGGTTGTGAAATTTTTTTTTCATACTTTTACTTTCATTGTGACTATAATAGTATTTAAGTTCATAAATATTCTAGTTTTCAAGACGTTATCCTTTCCTTCTGAGCCATACTGCGGAGCGCACTACACTTCACGACAGTTTGTATTATACTTGAATGAACTGTACCGCGGCGGTTGTGTCTTCTCCTTACACACATACACTTGCGTATTGGTGTATATCCTGTAGTGAATTACCTTCCTTTCTCTACAAACATGCTCCAATGCCACAGGCCTAGTCATCACTTGCATTGTGGCGGATGTTTCCACAGTTGGTCCAACATCTTTTAATGTTTATGCATTGACTTCACAGAAAAATTAACTCCGGCGCTGGGGATCGAACCCAGGACCCCCAGTTCTACGCAGGTTGCTGAGCTATGCCTAGGCTAAATTAGTTATTAATAACCAGGGAAAGGATTTATATGTAAATACATATTTACTTATAAAGCTAATATAATTTATATTTTGCATTATCTTTATGTTTCACAATGTGTAGGGTTGAAAAATCCTACTTTTATTTTCCATATTTTTCCATATTTTAGAGTTTAGTACATATTTTCGTTAATTTCCATATATTTTCCATATTTCATATAAAACAGTCCATATTATATTAGGTTTAACAATAAAACAAAACAAAATTCCATTAACTTTTAAAAATACATTTCAACAATAGAGATTTAAACACATGTTCAGTAATCCCTTTAACATCAGAGTTATTTGAAAATTAGCAGTCCTATCAACAATGGGAAAGTAAGTTACAAAACTGTATTAATTTAATTTAAAATTTTTAACAGACTTCAGTTGTGCAGCTCAACAGTTAAATGCCAGTCAGAGTACACATAGGTTCAGTTTTGTAAATCATACTATAAAGACGGTAAATATGCCAAAAGTACGTCATTCAGTCAATTTAAAATCAAAACTAACAAGTTACATTTCAGAATTTAAAGAAGATGGTTTATCAACTGACAATAAAATATTATTTTGTAATTTGTGTCAGTGTGCAGTATCATCTACACAAAAGTTCCTGGTGCAACAACACATTACAACTAGTAAACATCAGGCCAACAAACAACTAAATTCCAAGCAGAGACAATTGTTTTTAACACAACCAACAACATCGAATGTAAGATCTGAGTTTAACATCGACCTGTGCCGTTCTCTCATCTCTGCTGATATTCCTCTCTACAAACTAAAGAATAAGGTCTTCAGGGAATTCCTTGAAAAATATACTCAACATACAATCCCGGATGAGTCAACACTTAGGAAGACGTATGCTCCATCCATCTACGATGAGACAATACAGAAGATAAGAGATGAAATTAAAGATAGTTCAATTTGGGTTTCCATTGATGAGACTCCCGACAAAGAAGGTAGACTTGTTGGTAATGTAGTTATCGGTTTGTTAAGTGAACAATATTCTGAACGAATTCTTTTACATTGTGATGTTCTAGAAAAGTGCAATAACAAAACTATAGTTAAACTGTTCAACGAAGCTATGGGTATCCTGTGGCCAAAGGGTATTATGTACGATAATGTGTTATTCTTTATTAGCGATGCTGCCCCTTATATGGTCAAAGCTGGACAAGCATTATCTGTTGTATATCCTAAATTGACTCATTTTACTTGTGTGGCGCATGCATTTCATCGTGTGGCAGAAGTGGTCAGAGACAATTTCCCTAAAGTAGATTTGTTGATTTCATCAGTGAAAAAAGTATTTCTCAAAAGCTCCCAGTAGAGTTAACGTGTTGAAAGAAATGTACCCTGAAATTCCATTGCCACCAAAGCCAATTTTAACTAGATGGGGTACATGGCTAGAAGCAGTTGAATATTATGCCGAACATATAGACTCTATTAACAATGTTCTCCTTGCATTGGACTCTGAAGATGCAGTCTCAATTGATACTGCGAAAACAGTTACCTGTGACATAAGTGTGAAGAATGACTTAGCTCACATTCAGCATACATTTTCATGCATCATAAAAACGCTCAAAAGTCTCCAAAATAGGCACCTTTCACTATCTGAAAGTTTTGAAATTATAAATAGTACTGTGGAACAACTGAATCGTGGTAGAGGTAAAGTTGCAGATGCAGTAAGAGCTAAGGTGGACACTGTACTTTCAAAAAACCCTGGATATGAAGAACTACAAAAGGTTGTTGCTGTGATGAGTGGGGAATCAACAGTGAAGATTAACTTGGACTTATCCCCAGCAGACATTGTGAAATTGAATTATGTACCAGTTACTTCTTGTGACGTCGAACGCTCTTTTAGTCAGTATAAATCTATCCTCAGAGACAATAGAAGAAGATTCACTTTTCAGCACTTGAAAGAAATGTTTGTAACCTATTGTTATGGTAACAGACAATAACAATTGTGTTTTGTTGAAACTACATTGGAAGATAAGGTACGTCCATTATATTTTTTGTTTAGTTTGATTAAAATGTACCAATATTTAACGTACATAGTCATTTTTTTATAATTTTAAGTCCATATTTAATTCCATATTTTGGTAAAAATCCATATTTAATTCCATATTTTGGTAAAAATAACTACATATATATTTACATATTTCATATATTTTTAGTCCATATAAATCCGTTCCCTGTTAATAACTAATAACCATAACAGAGAATTCTGTAGGATCAGAACTTAAAAATTGATCATATCGCACGTAGATCCATACTTTTTAGTTTTTGAAGAACTTTCAGTGCACCAACATTTTATGTTAGGTGTATTCGTGGCGTACATCAAATTGGCAAAGTTCAGAGATAGCTGTATAGACACAAAGCCTAACTTTAGGCAAAGCGAGCACGGATGTGAAGGGGCCGTAACGGAGGAACCGTGCGTCAGTGCATCCGTCACACTTTGCGCTTCCCGTCGCTATGACTCAATGCCAGAACGTCATTGAGATCTTTGCAGGTTACTGGGCCTTCCTAAGCGTATGTTACACATGGCAGGCAAATATACCATAAGCTCGGCGGTGGCTTGAAAAGTTATTTATCGAAAGACATATTCACATGTTTTATCTGAGTTCAAAATCTGACTTCTGTTTCAGTGTATGTATATATATAAAATCAACGTAAGTATGCAATTAATATGTCGAGAATTAAATGTTTATATGTTTAAATGTTTATGTAATACATATATATGTATATATATGTTTATATAATACAGGGAGTACTTTGCGTGGAGTGTGGCACTGTATGTAGAAGAAACATGGACATTACGACCAAGTGAAGAGAAGAGACTAGAATCATTTGAAATGTGGATAATGGAGAATGTGAAATGGGCAGACAGAATAAGAATTAAAACTGTGCTAGAAAGAGTGGGTGAAGAAAGAATAATGTTGAAACAGACCAGAAAGAGAAGAATGAGTTGGGTTGGTTACTATCTGAGAAGAAACTGTCTACTGAAGTTTGTTTGCACTGGAAGGAATAGTGAATGGGAGAAGAGTTCGGGGCAGAAGAAGATATCAGATGATAGACGACATTAAGATATATTGATCATATGCGAAGACTAAGAGGAAGGCAGAAAATAAGAAAGATTGGAGAATGCTGGGCTTGCAGTGAAGAACTGCCATTTCGCAGAAAACTATGTCAGTACATATAATACAAGGCTTCCATTTCAAAACTCCGTACTTATTTCAATTAAATTGAATGTAAACAAAAACACATCACTGAGGGGAAACGCTAGTGTTAATTGCATTTCAGGTTTCACCTCCTCAAACTCCGACCACCCTTTGAAAATTTAAATGGCACCCCTATATTATGGTACATAAATCTGAAAGAGTATTCTATTGTGTATAAATCTCATTCATTTATTCTCACATTTCTAGTACAAAAATAATTTCCTATCATTACATGTTTCAATTTACATTATGCGGTACAAGTTTTAACAATATAAAATAATAATTTGTGTGTCGATGAAATCCTTTTTGTTGTTCCATGTCTGATTTTAATGTTGAAGGCCAGTTTTGACTGTATAGTTAAATATTTTTCATGTACCTTTCAAGCTTTTGAAAGAATCGAGTCCTATCTGTCCTTATACTTTTTTTAACAATCCGCAAAGTTCCGTGTTTTTTCCCCTTTATTAAGAGAAAATATACATAATGATTAATACATAAATAGACAAATCGTTATTTACAGTAAAATCTTAAAGAAATCAATATCTAATTATATATACCATAATAATGAAGAGGATATGAAAGTGTAAAGAAGCAATATTAGATTATAAAATTCCTCTTTAGAAAATATGCCCACGACATAATAGAATCTCACATCGTTTGTTTTCTACAATCGCCTGGAAACCTGGATTTTGTTACTGTCAGTTGGTAGTACTGAAAACACTGTTTATTTTGAGTAATTGAGTAAATGTAATCAATTAAATTTACTAATTAAATGTTCAAAATTTGTTACATTTTTTGTTGGACAGCAAAACAGCCTATTTCAGAACTCTTCTATATAGCATTTCCATGGCATTAAAACCATACATAAATAACATAAATCCAAATTTCTGCTCTCATTATACTCTATCTTGTTCAGTTATTAACGAATAGGTTTATAACACACTATCAGGATATTTCCTAATATAAGTTTGTGTACTACCTTCAGTAAACTTTCTAGTTTTTTCCTTCAGCTCTAATCATCAATAACAACAATCCAGATTGCTAGACGACGATAGGAAACGAAATAATTGTGTCAGATCAGATTAATGAGATGTATAAACTGAATATTGTTTCAAATTTGAGTACTATGTTGTTGTTGTTGCTGCAATTGCCGTTAGCATTATTATTATTATTATTATTATTATTATTATTATTATTATTATTATTATTATTATTAACAAATATAAATGACACTCGGGAGAAAATTAAACGCTGAATAAATATGGGAAATGCCTGTTATGATTCGGTTGAGAAGCTTTTGTCATCTAGTCTGTTGTCAAAAAAAATTGAAGTTAGAATAAAACAGTTATATTACCAGTTGCTCTGTATGGTTGTGAAAGTTGGACTCTCACTTTGAGAGAGAAACAGATTTAGAATGTCTGAGAATATGGTTCTTAATAAATATTTGGGGCTAAGAGGGATGAAGTTATAGGAGAATGGAGAAAGTTACACAACGCAGGACTGCACGTATTGTATTCTTCTCCTGACATAATTAGGAACATTAAATCCAGACGTTTGAGATGGGCAGGGCATGTAGCACGTATGGGCGAATCCAGAAATGCATATAGAGTTTTAGTTGGGAGGCCGGAGGGAAAAATACCTTTGGGGAGGCCGAGACGTAGATGGGAGGATAATATTAAAAATGGTTTGAGAGAGGTGGGATATGATGATAGAGAGTGGATTAATCTTGCACAGGATAGGGACCGATGGCGGGCTTATGTGAGTGCGGCAATGAACCTTCGGGTTCCTTAAAAGCCATTATTATTATTATTATTATTATTATTATTATTATCATCATCATTATCATTTAAAAATGGCTTTTAAGAGACCCGCAGATTCATTGCCGTTCTCACATAACACAACGTTGTGAAGTTAGACTACTAACACTTAATTTCGCACATTCGTTTACATGTTCTTTGTTCATGTTGGAGCCACTTTCATGACACGGAGGACACTCTCAAGATTAGAGGATATACAGTGTAAATGCGCTGTCAAACTGTCATGTCCAGTAGTCATTCGGAAGATTGCAACAGCATCTCGTCTTAGTCCATTTGCCGTCTATTAGATTTTTCCAAATTTTTGTCTCCGAAGAAACTTGATTGAAATGTTTCAATTTGTCTTTCAATTTTACACTAATGATATGTTTAATACCAAAATAAGAAATCATTTGTTTACTTAATTATTTTCTAATTTTTTTAGTAAATCTGCTCTTTCATTACCACCAAGGTCACAATGAGATGGTATATATTGTATAATGATTGTCTTATTACTTTTCTGCAAGAGTTTAATTTCATTTTGAATGTTCTTCACGTAGATTGTTTTCGGATCCTGGATTCTGGCTAGTGCTTGTATTCCAGCACAAAATGTGACTCCTTTTTGGAAGGTGTTCATGAAGTTATTCAATTGGTTTAATACAACTTTTATAGCTTCACTTTCTTCAAATTTTCTGTGATAAGGTCCGATCGTCTGACTAAAGGTGAAGATTTGGTGTGAATTCTTATACCTTCCATCTTTCTCCAGTAATCAACCATATGCATATATTGTATGTGCAGCAATTCTTCAAGATAGTTCAAGTGTACTGAGATGTACTGTTTCTATTGCTGAGTTTCTCATGGACAGTTCATCTATTTTGCTTTTCTTGAAATTCTCAGTCAGCTATGTTTCACATTGTATTTGTGAACGTTCTATTGGTGACAATGGGTAAATAAGCTTAAGTTATCAGCATCAGCTCTTGGTAGATCATATTGTAATCTTAGGTCTTGAACTTTTTCAATAAAATCTAACTCTATTTTCAATTGTCTGCTTTATTATCATCTTCAATACCATATTGTAACCATTTTGGATCGCTGGGCAGTAGAATCATTTCTTTATATTGTAGCGATGTCATCCTTTTGACAGTTATTTGAATAGGTTCTGTTCCAGTCTCCAGTAAGAATTTCCATGAACAATAAAGGTGTTAATTCAACCTCTCAAGTTATAATTCTTAGTGCTTAGTTTGGGAAAACTTCTAATGTATTAATACTATTTGGAAGTAGCTACCATATGTGAATAACTGTTTTATGTACGTTTTATATGAGTTGCCAAGAACTATTCTTGAGCAGCCCCACCTGCTACCAGCAAGACGCTTTAGTATTTTGAACCTATTTTTTCACAGCAGTTTTTGATGTGAGACATCCAATTTAAGTTTTGGTCCACAGTAACACCCAAATATTTAGGCTGTTCATTCTGTTTTATATCTTCCTCTCCATTTTTATGTCAATTTCTAGATTAGAACAACATAAAGGGAAAAACTGATAACATGTTTTTGAGAATTCGCTTCCACCAGATTTTGGTACGACCATTGTGTGAGACATTTTATTTGGTTCACTTTGTCTGATAATACCTTTCTCTTAGTGTTCGGTACTGGGATCCAGATACAGGTCATCAGCATGAGGGTCGTTTTCACCTCCTCTCCTTTAGGTATACATGTGGGAAGGTATTGATGAAAACGTCGAATAGTGCTGGACTGACTACTGTGTCTTGTGGAACTCCTTTTTTAGTTTGCTTATATTTACTCAATGTGTTCTTTACTTCGGTAGCACAAAATATTTAGTGAATAAAGTAATAAATTTAATGAAACATTCTTAAAAAAATAATTTTCTTAGTTTATCCAACAGTTTTTCTCTCCATATAATGTCATGATCATATAAGTGTGTAATTTTAATTTCAAAGGGAGATGAGGGCTGAGGGGATGAAACCTAAAACGCAAATTAACACTTTTAAAATTTCCCCTTCCATAACTAAACTGACGCGTATGTTTTAATTAATTTTAATTGAAATCGATAATTATTTGGACTTGGAAGTTTTTAAATGAAATCCCTATGTGTATATAATATAATGTACTTCTATATGGCTCAAGAGATCGTGTTTCTAGTTGAAAGCACAGTAGGCATGTACTCGATTACCGAGAGAGTTAATACTGAGCAAAACCACTGAACATTTGACATTTATATTTTACGATGAAAGAGTAATGGAACGGAGAAAAATTCTCTCCGGCGCCGGGATTTGAACCCGGGTTTTCAGCGCTACGTGCTGATGCTTTATCCACTAAGCCACACCGGATACAACCCCGGCGTCGAACAGAATCCTCTCAGATTAAGCTCCAACTCTTGGGTTCCCTCTAGTGGCCGCCCTCTGCACTACGTCATAGATGTCTATGAACTTAGGACCGAAGTCCACACATGTGCTGAGGTGCACTCGTTATGAGTGACTAGTTGGCCGGGATCCGACGGAATAAGCGCCGTCTTAAATCACGAAGTGATTTACGCATATCATATATATTATTTTAATGTACCGAAGTACATATGATATTTCCATGCAGATATTCTGCGTCATCATACGATGAAAGAGTAATGGAACGAAGAAAAACGGGGTTGTATCCGGTGTGGCTTAGTGGATAAAGCATCAGCACGTAGAGCTGAAAACCCGGGTTCAAATCCCGGCGCCGGAGAGAATTTTTCTCCGTTCCATTACTCTTTCATCGTATGATGACGCAGAATATCTGCATGGAAATATCATATATACTTCGGTACATTAAAATAATATATATTTATATTTTAATTAAAGTAAACATTCTCTTCTATATTTCTTCAGTTTATGAGAGATTGTGACAGCAATAATGAGCAAATGTGATAGTGTAAATAATATATAACTATAATATTTCTTCGTTACACTATACGCAGGAAAAATATTAGGTCGAACACGCGATTTGCCTGATATGGAAGTGAATCATTCTAGCTATCCCTATTACTTACCATTGTGTCGTGACGAGTTAGATCAATAGGCCATATGCTCACCAAACCTGAGACTTTACAAGCCACTTGTAACAGAACCAGAACACCTATTACAAGAAATAATATAATCCACACATATTTCACGATATAAGTGCAATTTAGTCTCAATTCATATAATGCCATATACGTCGATACAATTAGTGAGTTATGTGTAAATGAAATCAATTAATGTAGGGTAATTGAGTCACCTACGTAAACATTTGACAACTTCCATTTTCCTGAAATTTGTATTCCGAACAAAGTAGTTAATTGACCAGAAAATGTGTATGCAGTTCATAACACCTGTTATATAATTTATACAGAAATATAACACCAAACAACTCTCTTCACGTCCGATAATTACACTGTGTATTAAAACAAAACGGCATTGATGTCTTTCATGCGGTATGTAGCTTGAAACTCTGCCATTGTTTTAAGTATGTAAAATTACCACGTAGTTGTGAAAATAGGTGGTATAAAATAACTGCACATAAATTAAAAGGCTAACCAATGGAGATTATTCGCAAAAGAATAGGAATAAAGTTAATGAAATTTGTGTACCTAAGCGAAATGAAATCACAGTAAATATAAATAAAATAAATGGAAGACATAAATCACTTACAAATAAAGAAACTTTAGCTCCAAAGTATTAGAAGTCATTAGGAATATGAACCGACAGACGAAAATTCATTTCAAAATATAACTTAAAACTTGGTTAACAAAATTTATACCTTGAAGTTAAAATGTAAGAGAGTCAAATATCCTAAGCGCAAAAATAAAGTATTCTACTGAGAATATAGGAACAGTAATATACCAGATAGGGGAAAGTACAAAGACGTCATAAATAAATTGCCCATGCAAAAATAATACACACAAACAGGCCAGACAAATCGTTTTCTTATGCTAGTTTTGTATGGATTAAGCCATTTAGCTTTTGTATTAGAGAAAACTATCTTGATATCGACTGAGAGGTTGACCTACAAGATAAATTCTCCATGTTTCTATTATATATAAAGACACTTGTGTTTATAAATACGATGTGAAATAACGTCATATTCCTGTTCCTTATGAACTTCACATTTTATGACGTCAGACAAGAAAGATTTTCTTCTTTTGGGCGCTTAATACAGGGTCGGGCATGGGAGCGGCTCCGTGTAGTCGGACAGAGCTGCTCTCGCTTCGCAAGGCAAGCCGGAGCAGAACGCTCACGCAATGGCGGACTCTCATTACAGCTACCTTCCCTACATTAATATAACAAGAGCCACGGTTGTTCTAGTCATTCATTCTGTCAGTACATAATAGTTTATAAGGATATTACATCAATCCATTGTACAGTACAGACTTTATAACACTCTTATTAATTTAATGAAATAAACTTCGCTCTATGCAAACACACAAATCATTACGCTTATTTACATAACCCATACGCACATACTACAATCTCCTCATCACGGTTCTACGAGACAGGCGTATGGCTTCCACTTCCTCTACTTGCTGTGGACAGAGTTCATCTGCCAGTATAATTAAACATCGCTTGATGAATTTACCTTTGC
The DNA here is from genome assembly GCF_040183065.1 of Periplaneta americana. Classification (NCBI taxonomy): domain Eukaryota; kingdom Metazoa; phylum Arthropoda; class Insecta; order Blattodea; family Blattidae; genus Periplaneta; species Periplaneta americana. The sequence goes on along the minus strand of NC_091121.1, from coordinate 145,452,717 downwards.
AATTTCGTGGCAAATTTTGTAGCTAATTCTCATAGCCGATTCACTAAGTGCACTATTATCATCCTGTTAATACATAATATTATATTATATTATATTATATATTATATTATATTATATTATATTATATTATATTATATTATATTATATTATATTATATATTATATATCATGAACTGTAATATACTATACTATGATATAACATAATACTTGTATAATTTAAAATTATATATTACTAAATGTATAATAACTTATAATGCAATATAAATATCAAATAGTTACTCTAATATAATGTACCTGAGAAACATTTTCTTTAAGTTGTATTAATTATGCCGTTTATTACCAACATATTTGTCATATTCAGTAGCATGTTGTAAAGAATAATGTCGTTGGATATTGAACTTCTTAATCAATTGGAGTGTTTTATGACCAATTAAACACTTTCCTAATCCACTGCTCTCTACGAAAAAGAACTCCTCCTCCCATGACACATTAAACGCATTGGGAATAGCGGGACGCTTTAGTGTATGAGCGGAAGCTTCGTCTTTAAAGTTCGCCATCATACTGCAGAGGCGCCACCGCACCGACAATGAATGACGTACAGTATGCATACGTCAAAGCGCCCGCAAGACCCGCTCTTTAAAGTGCACAGCATTCATTTCTCAGAATCACGTAATGTGCCCAGCCCTGGCTTAATATAACGAGTGTTTTAAGCTCAAAAAACTTCATTTGAAGCCTCAATTAATATCAGTAATTTTTTGCTTCGTTAAGTAACGATGCTGCACCAAGAACTGTGTTATTTAGCGTCGATGAAATTGGTGATAATGAGATGATATTTGGTGAGATAAGGTCGAGAATTCGTTATAGTTCACCTTATGTTTGGAGAAAACCTAGGACAAACCCCAACCAGGAAACGGACCCACGCCCGAGCGCAACTCCGGATCAGCAGGCAAACACACCGGTTGCTAATACTACTCAAATATACGAATATAAGGTACAAGTCCATCAATATGGCTGCCACAGCTGACTCCAGTTGCACTTTCTGTAGTGGAAGCTACATCTAGATCTCTCTCCAGTACTAGCATTCACTTCGATCACTCCAAATACCAACAAGCATTATTTTTTGGCCATATTACGAATGAGATAGCTGTGTACATATTTATCTGTCACGAAGTTTTTTAGTTTAAAAGATTTGCACCTATTAACCATGATACCACAAAATATTTCTGCAAAGAAAATTAATTATATACGATTAAAAAATTCACAAATAAAATAGTGAAGACGTCTATGTAGGTCAGTGGTCGTCAGCACTCGCTGAAATGGGTAAAGGGTTAGCGGAACCGTCCCGTGTGCACCGTCGTGCAGCAGGAAGAGGTAGAGAGCATACCCGCTAGCAGCTATGAATGCACCATAGTTCAGTGTGTTCTCTGCGGGTAAGAGACGCTAGCCCCAGGTTGCTCTGAGCTGATGACCGCTGATGTAGGTCCTTTTATGTAGATAAACTAAACATGAAATTATGTCAATTGTTAGTTGTAAGGGCTGATAAACTTACATTTAATTATCTGGAAATCCCTTAAAGTTATCAGTGTTGTTAAATATATAAGAACAGTTATGTAACTCAATGCTACCTGAAGTGTGGAAGAAACTGGGCATCATACTTCAGTATTTCTTCCACAAAAGTGTTTTTCAGTTTATGACCGGCATTATATTTCAATCCGTTTGTCTTCCTTTACATTTTCACGTAAACAAGGACACACTCATTTCTGAATTTGTATATATCTTCAAGTAATCCAGTCCGAACGGCCAGCAACTGCCCGTAAAAATGTAGGCTATTCCCTTCCTTCCGATTTTAGGAGACTATTTCTTAGTAGCCATATTTTGCATCCATTTTGTGCAATATTTTAAATTTGTAGTTTCTTATTTTCTTTTTATAATAAATATTTGTCACATTTTTTATGATATAAGCGATCTTTTTCAATGTTGATATTTTCCTTATTGGACTTCACACACGAAACATTTTAACATTTCATGTAAACGAAAACACTCTAGCCAAAACATAACGTATGATGGTTTTGTTACCGTGGCTATGGAAGCGTAACTTCACAAGTTTCTGGTGTATTGCTATCAAAACTCGTAACATGTTGATGTTTCCTTTATTCAGGATGGAACAATACCGTAGGCGATGGTGTTAACGTTCAATTCAACCCCTGAAGCCTCAGTAAACAGTTGAAATGCAGTCATATTTTAATATTAATATTTCTTTATTAATATCTTTATATATTCTGTGTTTTAAATAACAATGTAGTTATTAGAAAATACATAATTGAACCTTACATTTTCGAGTCACTTTTACACAGAGGTTTCGAAGATTGGCATGGAGAAACAATACTGAAAAAATAAATTGAATATTATGAGATAATTATATGCCAAAATATTTCGAATAAGAATTGGAAGTTTGAAGAGGATAAGAAATAGAATATAATATTGTGGAAGATCAACAGGAGGCAAATGGAAATGCTCTGAACATAGATCTGAAGGCAAATTTCCAAGTAGTTCACTATTATGCCTTCACTGCAGGAGGAGAGCAATTTACCTTGTTAAATACAGTACTACCTGCTAATGAGTTGCACTGCACTCTCTTAATCCGCTGGGAAGATTTGTGTGCACAATCACACACACAAAACATTAGTCCCTAAACCCAATTTATTTATCTAAAGAAGATTTATATATGCAACTTCAAGATTAATTGGCCATAACTTTTTGAAGCTTCGAACGATTTTCATGAACTAGTGTCTTATTGGTTTATCTACAAATATTCTATCATAATTATGTTTGTTGTAAATGGATAAAAGTCGTCTATATGCTTATCATAAGTACAAATGTAACAGTTATACTATTTTACATTGTAATTTTCAGTTAAATGATGAACCTTTTCTGCAAATTTTAGCCATCTTCAGATGATACAGTATAACAATTATAATACGCTGTATTACATGGCTTTGTTTGATAGTACGGTTTTACAGCGATGAATTCACAGTAAATTACACATAAAATGGTAAAAAATTTAGGGCGCTATTCATAGATATTTCGTTAGCCCCGCTACGAGCGTGCTAAAGTAGCCCCGATTTTACCAGAGGAGGGACGAATTATTCATATCGCTAACATTGGTTTATGAATATGAAAAACGTTAGTTTCGCTGATCATCCACCGGAAGCCCGCGCTAAATATGTCTATGAATACGGCCCTAAAACATTTTACAAATACATTTAACAGATTAAAATACAGAGTGTCTCAAATTGATGTATACACATTTTGAAACACTACTTCTCAGCAACGAGATAAGACAGAAATACGATATTTGCGGTTTTGTATTCCTTAAGCGCGTACATGTTCAAAATGGTCCCCTTCCGTCACAGTAAACACCCAACAACGACGTACAACAGAGTGACATACCAACTGAATTGTTGCTAATGGAATATCATTACAGGCATGCTCAATATGAACTCTCAGTTTCTCCAGTATTTTGGTATTGTGGAATACATTATGTTTTTTAGAGCTTCCCATAGGTAGAAGTCTGGAGAGGTTAAAACCTGAGATCGGGGAGAGAACTCCGTAGCACTTCCTCTTCGTCTTATCCATCTTTGATTGAGTGTGCGATCGAGAAAATTTCTCACATTGACATGAAAGTGAGCTGGAGCCCCGTCTTGTTGAAAGTAATATCCATTTTCATTCTCAAAGAAGTCATTAAGACGTGGAATCGTGTTTTCCAACATTTGCAGGTATTTCTCATCCGTGATAGACAAAGTACGCCCCAATTATTCCTCTGGAAGACAGACCATACCATTCTGTTACTCCTGGAAGATTGACGGCTTTTCTTGAAATTTATGTGGGTGGGTTTTCGTTAGCCCAGTACACACAATTGTGCCGGTTAATTGTGCCATTAAGTTTAAATGTGGCTTCATCTGACCAAACAATTAAGTCTTGAAAAATCTTCCATTTCAACATACATGTTCAAGAACTACTCACAAAATTTTCAGTCGTTTATCTGGATCGTCCTTATTTAGTGGATGGACAAGTCTCGGAATGTAAGACTTCCACTTTTGAGCTCGCAAAATTCGATGGACATTGGATTTGCTGATACCAATCTCACAGGAACATTGACTCATTGACTTCTTTGGGGACTGTGCAAAAGCCTGCATGACTGCATCAACACTCTCGTTATCGGTGGAACTTCTCTTTCTTCCGCACCGTCCTTTCAACACATTCTTGCACCGTTCCGTTGACTTCAAACTTGTCTCGGATTCTTGTGATAGTTAACCTTGTTGGTGGGTGTGTTCCAAATTCAACCCTCCAACGTCGTTGAACCTCAACAACATTCTCCATTTTACAATAACGTTTCAGTATCGACTTACGTTCATCGAACGATAATATAATTGTACCGCCAGGTTTGTTTATAGACAAATGAAAATGTTTCCATGCTTTCCACTGCTTTCTGAAGCATAAACCGCAAAAATCGTATCTAATTTCTTTGCTGTTAAATAGTATTTCAAAGAGTGTATACATTACTTTGGGACACTCCGTATAAAACTATATGGGTAGCAGCGGTACGTCTGTGTTAGACATGTTGCAGGCCTACATTATCTTCCTTTAGAAACGAATTCTCACGTTGTGGGAGTCAGTTGATTGGGAATTAAACTGTGGAAAAGAGTAAATTACTACAAGTAACTCTCACGGATTATGTAATTGTCAAGGAACTTGACTGTTTTGTTACGAAAAACACAAATTGTTTAGTGCAGTAACTTACTTGATCGTGAAGAACGAGTGGGTTGCTGTGCTGCTTAAGCTGGTTCGGCTGGAAATTAATACCTGCTTATCGGAGCACTTCAACATATCTATTAAATAATAATTCTGACGGAAAAGTAAAAATATAAGTACAGTAATATGCTTTCTAATTAGCAAAACAGGTGCCTCTACCTGTCATTTCAACCCGCAGGTACGCCATATAACCGTTTATTTAACCTGGGCTTTATCCTATCCAAATCCACAGGCGATATAGTGCACTGCAGCGAGCCTTTCTGATCTCTGGAGAAATGTCACCCGGCTGTGTGATAGAGACTGTCTTAGTTCAGAGATCAGCTCAGCTTGGTCCCCATTTTAGCCTTGTTCTTCTTGTATATATGATTATGACCAGGGAACGGATTTATATGGACTAAAAATATATGAAATATGTAAATATATATGTAGTTATTTTTACCAAAATATGGAATTAAATATGGATTTTTACCAAAATATGGAATTAAATATGGACTTAAAATTATAAAAAAATGACTATGTACGTTAAATATTGGTACATTTTAATCAAACTAAACAAAAAATATAATGGACGTACCTTATCTTCCAATGTAGTTTCAACAAAACACAATTGTTATTGTCTGTTACCATAACAATAGGTTACAAACATTTCTTTCAAGTGCTGAAAAGTGAATCTTCTTCTATTGTCTCTGAGGATAGATTTATACTGACTAAAAGAGCGTTCGACGTCACAAGAAGTAACTGGTACATAATTCAATTTCACAATGTCTGCTGGGGATAAGTCCAAGTTAATCTTCACTGTTGATTCACCACTCATCACAGCAACAACCTTTTGTAGTTCTTCATATCCAGGGTTTTTTGAAAGTACAGTGTCCACCTTAGCTCTTACTGCATCTGCAACTTTACCTCTACCACGATTCAGTTGTTCCACAGTACTATTTATAATTTCAAAACTTTCAGATAGTGAAAGGTGCCTATTTTGGAGACTTTTGAGCGTTTTTATGATGCATGAAAATGTATGCTGAATGTGAGCTAAGTCATTCTTCACACTTATGTCACAGGTAACTGTTTTCGCAGTATCAATTGAGACTGCATCTTCAGAGTCCAATGCAAGGAGAACATTGTTAATAGAGTCTATATGTTCGGCATAATATTCAACTGCTTCTAGCCATGTACCCCATCTAGTTAAAATTGGCTTTGGTGGCAATGGAATTTCAGGGTACATTTCTTTCAACACGTTAACTCTACTGGGATCTTTGAGAAATACTTTTTTCACTGATGAAATCAACAAATCTACTTTAGGGAAATTGTCTCTGACCACTTCTGCCACACGATGAAATGCATGCGCCACACAAGTAAAATGAGTCAATTTAGGATATACAACAGATAATGCTTGTCCAGCTTTGACCATATAAGGGGCAGCATCGCTAATAAAGAATAACACATTATCGTACATAATACCCTTTGGCCACAGGATACCCATAGCTTCGTTGAACAGTTTAACTATAGTTTTGTTATTGCACTTTTCTAGAACATCACAATGTAAAAGAATTCGTTCAGAATATTGTTCACTTAACAAACCGATAACTACATTACCAACAAGTCTACCTTCTTTGTCGGGAGTCTCATCAATGGAAACCCAAATTGAACTATCTTTAATTTCATCTCTTATCTTCTGTATTGTCTCATCGTAGATGGATGGAGCATACGTCTTCCTAAGTGTTGACTCATCCGGGATTGTATGTTGAGTATATTTTTCAAGGAATTCCCTGAAGACCTTATTCTTTAGTTTGTAGAGAGGAATATCAGCAGAGATGAGAGAACGGCACAGGTCGATGTTAAACTCAGATCTTACATTCGATGTTGTTGGTTGTGTTAAAAACAATTGTCTCTGCTTGGAATTTAGTTGTTTGTTGGCCTGATGTTTACTAGTTGTAATGTGTTGTTGCACCAGGAACTTTTGTGTAGATGATACTGCACACTGACACAAATTACAAAATAATATTTTATTGTCAGTTGATAAACCATCTTCTTTAAATTCTGAAATGTAACTTGTTAGTTTTGATTTTAAATTGACTGAATGACGTACTTTTGGCATATTTACCGTCTTTATAGTATGATTTACAAAACTGAACCTATGTGTACTCTGACTGGCATTTAACTGTTGAGCTGCACAACTGAAGTCTGTTAAAAATTTTAAATTAAATTAATACAGTTTTGTAACTTACTTTCCCATTGTTGATAGGACTGCTAATTTTCAAATAACTCTGATGTTAAAGGGATTACTGAACATGTGTTTAAATCTCTATTGTTGAAATGTATTTTTAAAAGTTAATGGAATTTTGTTTTGTTTTATTGTTAAACCTAATATAATATGGACTGTTTTATATGAAATATGGAAAATATATGGAAATTAACGAAAATATGTACTAAACTCTAAAATATGGAAAAATATGGAAAATAAAAGTAGGATTTTTCAACCCTACACATTGTGAAACATAAAGATAATGCAAAATATAAATTATATTAGCTTTATAAGTAAATATGTATTTACATATAAATCCTTTCCCTGATTATGACTAACTTGCAAAAGTGCCTACGGAGTGAACAATACATAACACATTAAAAATTATCTATAATACATATTAAGAGATGATAGTATGTGTTTAAATCGCAGTAATTTTGTCCACATTCCACCTTTAGTGCAATGGGCACTAATGTGCTAATTCGTTCAGTGTAAACATTACACTACTACTACATTATTTAGCGTCGATGGATTTGGTGATAGCGAGAAGGTAATGAGGCCGAGGATTCGCCATAGATTACATGACATCCGCCTTACTGTTGAGGAAAAACTAGGAAAAGAACCCGACCAGATATTCAGCCCAAGCGGGAATCGACCACACGCCCGAACGCAGTTTCGGATTAGTAAGCAAACGCTTCTGCCGATTTCGTTTCTTTTAATTGTTACATATTGTCATGTATTTCATATATTGCATGTCTCCACTTCTATCTCGCGTCTCGTTTTCAAAATTTATCCACCCAGCATAATCTAGACAAACGATCACAGCACTATCCACATTCTTCCATCGAACATCCGCATATCCATCTTCTTTTGTGGTAACTTCTCTCCGATTTCGGAATTCAGTCCCGAATTAGTCAGAGACTATCAGACATCAAAATAATTTAAGAACAAACTACGAAATTATTTAACAATAATTCTCGTTAGCTGTAGATTTTTTCTTCAGTTTTTTAAATTGTTATGTAACAGGATTCATTAAATTACTCCATTATTAATATTATTATTATTATTATTATTATTATTATTATTATTATTATTATTATTATTATTATCCGCATACCTGCGAAAATCCTTCGGTGGTCCTCTCAAAATCAATTGTAGGACCGTTTCTTGTTATTTATTAGTACTTTAGCTTCCTCTTTTCGAATCTTTACATATTTCTTCCAGGTAAATTAACGTCATACCGTTGTTTTAATTTTATTGTCTTTCAAATAATCCCATTCAACGTTTCCATTTGAACTATGCACGCTGAGCCATATATCCTTCACGGCGTTGACAGTGTAATTTCCTGATACTGTCCTAATGCAATAAGTGTATTTTAAAACATTTCTTCGAAGGAGATTTTAATGTTTAATATAGCACGGTGATTGACGTGAAAATAAGTTCTTTGATATCTGCTGCGCTCATAAAATACATATGCTGAACGCGTGGCTAACGAGAAAGACAGGCTACGGGGCGACGTCACATTCGTAGTCATAAAATGGCCAAAATTGAGCAAGTTTATATATAAATGCATGTTTAATATGAGTTCCATATAGCAATTCCTTTGTTTTTTAGAACTTTGAACGTATATTTATATTAGGCGATTTTCAAGATGGCCATGAATAGACCATGATAATCACGTGACTCCGATTAGTGCGCAAGACTGTCTTTCTCGTTAGCCACGTGCTGAACAATGATGACGTATCTATATAGTCGAAATAATTCAAAAAGCTTTGTAGAAGTAAGTGTGTGCAGTTCAGAGTTCTACACATTCATTATAGCAGGACTATAAATGATAAACAATCTTTTTCCTGATTACAAATTCTTTGCGATTAAAATAAGGAGCGCTCTGTTACAGTATATGTGCGGTATATTTCGTATTTACACAATTAGAAAAAAAGTAGGTACATTCGCGCTTCCACCGTATATAGTCCACACTACAGAACGTCCATATGATAAAACGTCCATAAGGACAAAATGTCCATACGGTGAAAATGTCCATGTACTAAATGTCCATGCGACAGAAAGGCCATATGAGAAAACGTCCATAAGGTCAAAATGTCCATAGTGTCAAACGTCCATAATGTCCAAGTTCAAAGGAAAATTCTGCTTGAATAGAACACAATAAAATTTATTCCATAACTCGTACAAATAAGTTATTAATCATCGGGAACCGGAGCCCTACTTTTAAGACGGTAACTAATACTTTTAAGATGTAAGAGAATTTCTCCTTTTTCTTTGTACCTGTTGTAGTTTTTCACAATCTGGTGAATTTGTCTTTGATTCGTCAAATAAGTTTAATTCCTGGCTCTTTAATTTGTGTATGCGTCACTCTTGCTTGCAATATTTGTGTTCAAATTCCATTTTCTTCGCGCTTTAGGCACTGTATAAGTCGCCAAGTGGATGGATGTACAGCCATCACGCGTTGAAGAAGATTGTGCCAGTCTTCTACCGCGTTGTTTGTGTGCTGCATGCCTTTCAGCCTTGGGAGGTTCATGTTCCTGTATCGCCAATATATTTTTGTCCTATCTCTATTAAAGTCATCATATTGGTACAGGTATCCACGAAGAGAAAGAAGTGGCTTACCCTTCCGTGATGGCACTAACTGAGGATTTCGTTCAGTCTTTAAAAATTTCAGTTCTGATTAGTTCTGCATTTGAAAATTTTTACACAGATTACTAAAACTACCATGAACAATGGATATAGTGTACATTATAGAGCTATGGACATTATGACTCTGGACATCAGAGTGAAGTGGACATTATAGAAATAAGGACATTTTGGCTCTGGACGATTTAACATGGACATTTTCAACGTGGACATTATTCCATGGACATGTTGACGTATGGACATTACAATCCTGGACTTTATATCGGGTAACCACATTCGCACTTCCTCATACTCATCCTTTTTCACAATAGCCCTGCTAAGACTCTGGAATTCGCTACCTCCTAGCATCAATGACTGTCGAAATAAAATTGAATTCAAACGCAAACTTACTATTATCTGTCCATTTCGAACTGGTAGCTCTAGGTCAAGCAATGGGCTGTATTTGCCAGGTGTACTTATCCCAATCCTGGACCATTCTCCTCAAATAAAGCCAGCTGGGACAGCAGGGATTACAGTGCTTCAGTTCACAGTTTTCAGTTCAGGGAATCGTGCGTGGTTTGCACCTTTTTACGTTTGTACTGACCTTGATCCGCCAGTTCGAAATGCACAGATAATAGCCACTTGGCCAGTAATGAGATGCGTTCAGACAGAACTTTAAATAGTTTTCTTATTGTAGCATAAAACATTTCAATATCCGGTTATTTCATCACTATATAATAGTTATTCTAGGTTTAATTTGTACAGACCCAAAAACAAAATATTAAGTGTCAATATTACAGATAAATTCTGTAAGACAAATTAATATATCTATAATATTCTCTCAGCTAGCAGTGCATAATAACTGCGGATTTCCGGCCAATAAGTCACTCAGCTGAGTGCGCTCCTAGTATAATGGCAGTTGACATTGATACACGTATACGTACATTGGATATACATACATACATATATATATGCCTAACTTGGAGTCAGGCCACAAAGGGAAACATCGAAGGAGGAAAGTTCGATCCGGTGCTGTGGATTGAATTCGGCGTAGTTCAGTGGTCAGAGCGCTTGGTATGTAGAACCAAGGACCCGGGTTCGAACCCCGGCACCAGAGCGAATTTTTCTCCTAAAATGTAAAATTTGGCCACTTTAATTTTCCAAGTTCCAATTATAACAGACAGCGCATGCTCAGTGCTTATTGAACATGCACGCTATGTTATAGCTGGAGTTTGGAAAATTCAGGGGGCCCGAATTTTGTTTCTGAGTCTGTACTTAAGTATAAAAAACAATCTTTTTCTGTTCTTAACTTATACAATAAATTGTCTAGCCTTTATTAATCAGGTAATCTTTCCAAAATTTTATTTACATTGTATTTCAAATTCTAAATTTAATACTTATGGCTTCCAGAGAACCCGGAGGTTCATTGCCGCCCTCACATAAGCCCGTCATCGATCCCTAACCTAAGCAAGATTAATCTAGTCTCCACCATCATATCCCACCTCCCCCTAATCAATTTTATTATTATCCTTCCAACTACGTCTCTGCGTCCCCAAAGGTCTTTTTCTCTCCGGCCTTCCAACTAACACTCTATAGGCAATTATGGATTCACCCATGTGTGCTACATGCCCTGCCCATCTCAAACGCCTGGATTTAATGTTCCTAATTTTGTCAAGTGAAGAATACAATGCGTGCAATTCTGCGTTGTGTAACTTTCTCCATTCTCCTGCAACTTCATCCCTCTTAGCTCCAGACATTTTCTTAAGCATCTTATTCTCGAACACTCTTGTAAATTTAATATTAATTATAAATTTAATTGTTTTCTATATATTGTAGTTGTAATCCCCTGGTAGAGGGGAAGAGAAGGCCTGATTGCCTTACCTCCATCAGGTTAAATAATAGTACATTATTCAACGAGCCTATAATGGTAGTAATTAAGTAGTATGTTTATGAAACGAGCGCAAGCGAGTTTCATAATTTTCATACGAGCGTCTTAATTACCATTATAGGCAAGTTTCATACGACTTTTTATGCTCGACCATATTTCTAACTTGAAATTATTCATAAGTATTCATATTATTCTTATCTGACTTTGGAGCGGAACTGACCTTGTGCAATAGCCCGTGAACTGTGAGATGTGCGCAGACGCGAAAGTTTGATTTTTTCCGAGGAACAAATGTCCTCATTGACTATAATATAATCTAGAGAGTAAAATAAACATTAACCTTGAAATTGGTTTAGACATTGAAAAACGAGACGACAAATTGAATTTATTTGAATATTATTTACAATTAACGCTAATAGTAACATAACATAAACCTTCTGCGACAGTATTGGATTTCCAGCCTCCGTGACGTTTCGCTAGTTGTCTTTCGATTGCATATGCGAGAATAATCGATACTTGCGCTTTCATATTGCTTTCTGATTGGTGGAAAACCTGAACTTTAATGAATAGGTGTACTTTAATGAGGTCCATTAAAGGGCTGCTACCAGGTGTATAATTACTACATTTCGGTATGGTCGAGCATAAAATAAAAAAATAAATACTACTATGAGGAAGCTGCAAAACAGAAGGTGAAACTGTGCAAGTGCAAAATATTGACAGTACTCGGCAATTAAATTACCTGTAACCAATTTGACAGCTGTTACTTTAAGACTTTGTGATATGCACCTCTCTTATCTCTTCCATATATTACGGAAACAATGATCCAATATTAGAGGAAATGGTCATTAACGTGTTTCAGAAGGTTCATACGAGCAACGTATCACTTAGTCCAATAGTTGTGAGAAAATATACACTAGACTCAACGCTCAATAGAGTAAAAACTCTTTAAACGGAACAAGCTCGCTCGAGAACCTTCTCTTTAATTAAGTGAACACAATATAGACTAACCAAATTTTGTGGCAGACAAAAAATTTTAATAGAATAGAACATAAATTGGTATTGTAAAAATGCACTGGAAACTGCAATATTAAATTTGTTTTAAAATATACAAAAACAAATATTATCAGAAATCAATGCCTTTGGAAACGTATTCACAGCAGATATGCGAAAGTACTATGTTTTCAAATACCCAGAAGCAGCACAACCAAAATGGAACAAAGGCACCAGAGGCTGATAGAATTACGTCAATATTGTGAACGATCCGAGAGTTGTTTGCCCTAAGTTATCACTGGATATTTTTAGTACTTGCCTAAAGTTAGGTACCTTTTCTGTTTGTTGAAAACTAACACAGGGAAAAGTTTTTATCAAAGCCACTATGTAAAGCGAAAAGCACAGACAACTCATTCATTTATTCAAGGGCAGGGCATTTACTGCAAACCCAGCATTCTACGGTCTTCCCAATTTTCTGCCTTCCATGATGCGTATATCTTAATGCCTACTATTATTTGATACCTTCTTCTGCCCCGAACTCTTATCCCGTTCATCATTCCTTCCAGTGCACCGTAGAGTAAGCAATTTCTTTTCAACCAGTGATCCAACCAATTCCATTTTCCTATTCCTGATCAATTTCAGCATCATTCTTTCTTCACATACTCTTTTCAACATAGCTTCGTGAAATGAGGCATTATCAGAAAATAATTGTGGTAATTTGCATCGATTACATACTGTACGATTTAACAATGACTAGGGATGAAAATACCTTACCAAGTAAAGAGAAAGGAATGTCGCAGAAATTTATAAAATATTTAAGGGAAAAGATTACTGAAATATGTCAAAGAACTTGAAAATTTTGAAAAAAATTATTATGGACTAATATAATTGTTTGAAGTCTAAAAAAATATTATATTGATCACTATCTGCATTCGTAATTCTCCGAAGCCTAGGGAGATCCAGTTCTACCTTCAGGTTTCCTGTTGTGGTGGGGTGTGTCGAAAAGGGTGTGTGTTTTGAAATTGAGTTGAGTGTTCAGGGTGTGTTGGTGTGGTTTTGTATGTTTGTAAATTCCATATTGCTCTAGTGTGTCAAGTTTCTGTATTTTTGGCTGCATGTGTAGTATTTTCATGTCAGTGTCTATGTTGCTATAGTTGTGGTTGGACTTTGTGATGTGTTCTGCGTAGATTGAATTGTTGTGTGATTTGGTTATGACTGTGATGTCTTCCCTGTAACATGTTTGAAATTATCTTATGACCTGTCAAATGTAGTAGTCGTTGCAACTATTGCATTATAGTTTGTATACATCTGCCAAATTTTATTTGTTTGTGTGTCTTATCTGTGTGTTAATATGTTTTCGTTTCCAAACCTGTGGAGTAAAAGTTAGCACGTCAGGCCGCAAAATCAGGTGGCCGGGTTCGAATCCCGATCGGGGAAAGTTACCTGGTTGAGTTTCTTTCGGGGTTTTTTCCTCAACCTAATACGAGCGAATGCTGGGTAACTTTCAGTGCTGGACCCCGAACTTATTTTACCGGTATTATCACCTTAAACTCATTCAGACGCTAAATAACCTAAGATGTTGATTCAGCGTCGTAAAATAGCCGACTTAAAAAAGAGATATTTTCGTAGTATGTTCTGTATTCAATGTTGTATTTTCTTTCCTTGAAAGATGATGCAATCTTATATGAACCGTTCAGAGGAAAACTGGTGTAAGTCAAAATTGGGTAATGAGGTTTAAAGTAAAAATTCTGTAAAATACGGCGCAAAGTAGCAATTAATATGGACTTCTTGATATGCACTGACTACTAATAGTTTAAATAACTTGAATATAAATTGCTACTTTGCGCTGTATTTTACAGAACATTTACTTTAACCCTCATTAGTAGACAGCGGATGCGGGATGACTTAAGGAAAAGTGAAGTTGTTTCGTATCAGATTATATGGCACGTGCCGCGCCGTTCGATTTTTGTGTACCTGGCGAGTACAGCAGCGTACAAAACGAATGAGCCCCGATCTTTTCATAGTAACATTGCAACGCAATGTGTGCAGCTGTGTTATCCTGCTAAAGTATTTAGTACGCGTTGAATATGTTGTGCTGATCCATTCATAATGGCAAAACGTTAAATTCGCTCAAGGATACGAAATGCAATTAAGAAGTATGAGAGTGACATTTTATGTATTAACGAAGACAATTTCGTATGTAATGTGTGTAAAATTGAAATAAAAACCAGGACAACTCAGGCTATAGAGAAACATTGCAACAGTACATCACATAGGAAATGCTTGAAATGAAATCTGAGGAACCATCTACTACATCATCATCATCATCATCATCTAGTTGTGCGGGTCTAACGACACGTGTAACATGATGCTCAGTAAAAATATTCCTCTAAAGAAATTGAGTGATCCCCATTTTAGAGGTTTTCTTCAGAAATTCTCTCGATAGAAAAACTGTTTAAGCGATAGGCGAAGACGATTCAGCTTGGACAACTTACGAGAATATATCGTTGTTTACTGTAACGCTGGTAATTGTATCAATGATGACGAGGACTGAACTTGCAAGGTATATACTACAGTACGTTATTTTTCTTTTCCTTCTGACTGTACTGAGATACAGTAACATGTTGACGTCGTCTGTTTACATTTAAAACCTGTTCAGCCAATGGTCTGAATGAAAAAAAAATGTAACATATAGTAAATGTGCACTTATATTCAACGATAAGTCATCCCGCATCCACTGTCTACTTATTATCCATTTTTGACTTACACCACTTCTGCTCTGAACGGCTCATATGTGTTTTTGTTTTCATATGTTAGTGTGATGTATTTGTTTTGTTCTTATGTTTGTGTTGCGTTTTATTGTTGTATTTAGTCCTTCTTATGTTGTTGTCTATTATGTTGGGATTGTATCCCTTTTCCTGTACTATATATTTGGTAGTATGTATTATTCTTCCTTATAGTCTTGCTGGCTCATAGGAATGTTGATGAATCTATGCATTATGGATCGAAATGCCGCGTGTTTATGTTGTGTGAGGTGACTGGTGGTGTCGTGAATGTGTGTTACCGTGATAGTGTTTTTTTTTTTGTATATTTTAACTTATGTTTGTTTGTCTATTTTTGTTATTGTGATTTGTTTTAACTGGGGGTTTTAAGCAAATCTTGAATAATGATGCAAAGAAATCGCGACGTCCAGACTATTTCATTTCATCCAACAGTAACGTCAGGATTCTCAACATTTTTTAATTTTAATATCAGTTTCATTTGTTTCCATGCGTGCAATGAGTAAACTCACACGCATTCATATGCGATCTCCCTAACGCACCAAAATTTTAATTAGTTTGTTTATTGTTCCAGTTCAAATCGTCCTAGTACAGTAATTCGTTTTCATGCTCTCTTTGTAAAATTTTATTCACGCTAAGGCAATGGCTGGAATATCACTTTATATTTCAAAATTATATTATATTCGGCGATAAAGTGAAGCTTATCGCATTTCATTAGAGGTTATATTGAACTTTTTTCGTTGTGTCTGCCCTATGCTGTTGTAAGATGTGACTTGTACCACTCTGACTAAATGATGGAGTCATTTTTCTGAACGTTGGGTATTCACTTACCAACAGTAAAATCAGAACGGATCAAGTTTCGAATTGTTTAAATTGATCACAATTAAAATACTGTTATATCGATGGAAAGATTCTGGATATAGACCTGCTTGTTCTTTTAATAACACAATAAAACAGCAACGATGGTTAATGTACTATAACGAAATAAAAAGACAGATTAAGGTGACTATTACACTTTTACTACGTCATACTACTTTTGACCAATAAAACGGTACGAAAGGACGTCTTTCAACCAATCATGGCTGGTTATTGCACAATTTTATCGCGTCCCTAGCATTTGTTTAATTTTATCGCTTCCGTAGCATTTGTTTATTTTTATCACTACCCTAGCATTTGTTTCTTTGTTTTCCAACACTTCAAACTGCACTGGTCTGGACGTCAAAAAACAGAAAATTACAACCACTCCAGTCGATGCACAGCACTTTCAAATATGACTCGCATTGACATTCAAGAACAAGAATTAATAAAGATTACTGGTCATAGCTTTGCATCTTCCCAGAAACCCTATTTACAAATCCTGAATAATTTGAGGAATACACCATGTACACCAACAAGTTCCACTTCTTTTACGCACACGTCCAATATAACATCAACTGAAGTACCAACCACTAAAACATTCAAATTTGAAAATTATACTTTCAATAATTGTTTCTTTTAAAATTATTATTCCTGTTTATTTTTTTATTTCATCATCGTTAATTAAAACTTTTCTTGTTTATTTCATCATCCCTAATTAAAAATTTTCTAACATTTATTTATATTATTTAGGTTATTTTATAGCGTCTGCTATATGATATTATGGATAGTCATTTATCAGAGATTGTTTAATACTAAGATTTATTGAAAATCATCTGTCAAGTGACGTTGATTACTGGGATCCGGATAATTGAGGTGGAATGCAACCGTTTTAATAAAAATGAAACAATCAACAAAGCCTTCTTGACTAGTAACCGTCCACAGAGTTCAATGAAGATTCCATAGTTGTCACAACTGATAACAAGAAACAGCTAAGCATAACACACTACTACTATCTAGCGTAATATTTGTAATGTAGAGATGGTACAATAATACATCAGAAGACAGTTGTATTTTTGTAAGTCAATATTTTATTGTCTTTGAGTGCTTCTTTACTTCTAATCTTTATATACTTTCTTCTAATCGTGTAATAGTCAATTAAATCCCACTCGAGTTTTGATTTTCTCTGGATAAATCTGCTTGTGTCCCACTCGCAGATTTATCGATTAAATCAAAACCTCTAGTGAGATTACTGTTGATAAAATTAATCAACTGTAATCCCTGCGGTGGCTGAGTGGTACGGGTTCATGTCCCGGTCAGTGATACTTGTGGCGTTCAAAGTCACAATCGGGGTCTTCTCGGGGTAATCACGTTTCCCCATATTAGGCATCCACATAATTCCGTCAACATTTCTCAAATCCGTCATCACTCCGTATCATTCCCCAAAAGCACTGACGGAGATTCGCTGGGACGAGGGGAATTGCCTGCTCAAAACCAGGGTACGCAGCGAACCTTAGTGTAGTCAGCTGGTGTGGGATTGGGAATGCGCTTAGCTTGAGGGTCAGCGCAATTGATCTTTAAGGGTAACAGTGCTGGGTCGCAGTCAACTCTCTTTTTTTTTCCGCTCATATTGCTTCAAAAGCGGATAATTAAAATTTGCTTAAACAAGTGTAAATTGATTATCCAACAAATTTGATTTATTCCGATTTTAATGTTTTTCAAATTGAACAAATATATAAATATACATTATTAAAATATTATCATAAAAGTTGACTGAAGTATGAAGAACAACATGTTTGTCCTACGAAAAGAAATTTTACATGTCTTTTAGCTGTAGCTAAATGTTCCACAACTACTGGAATAAATCATAGCCAGAATTACGGGCCAAGGTTATACAACTCTACAGGATGTATCAGAAGGTCATGTCAATCATTTAGGAGGTGATTCAGGACCTTATTTACAACAAAAACTCCTAATACACTTTTTCAATATTCATCCCCGTTTCCGAGTTACACGAATATCACGTACCGTACCTATCCCCATTCGATTGCACACCTAATGGACCTGTCTGCTTGAGAGAAGGTAGGCTAATTGTCAGTTGTCTAGAGTAGATGCTCAAAATGTCCCCCTCTCGCACGAACACACGCTTCAGCACGCCGTCTGACTTCTCGCTGCACATTATCCAATCCATTGTAGCCGTGTTAATCTTTACAACGAGCTCTTCCCTGCTTGTTATCTCCGTTTGGTACACTTTCTCCTTCATGCAGCCCCCAGAGAAAGAAGTCCAATTGTGTTAGGTTTGGGGACCGGGCTGGCCAGGCAATGGGACCACCCCTTCCAAGCCATCTACCTGGAAAATGGTGTTCTAGTCATTGGCGTACTGGAAGTCTGAAATGTGCTGGAGCACCTTCTAATTGATTCCATAGTTGTCTTAGGGAAGATAATATTAAAATGGATTTGAGGGAGGTGGAATATGATGGTCGAGACTGGATTCATCTTGCTCAGGATAGGGACCAATGGCGGGCTTATGTGAAGGCGGCAATGAACCTCCGGGTTCCTTAAAAGCCAGTAAGTAAGTATTATTATTATTATTATTATTATTATTATTATTATTATTATTATTTCATTGTTACCTGTATTGATGTTATTTACATTTGTGGTGTATTTCTGTACTGGTTTAGTGGAAGAAAACTACTTATAACCTTAACTCTGTCAGTACCAGTAAATATAATGAATAAACAAATAATTTAAATTATTGTAGGAAAAGTCTTCGTAGTATTTTGATCACTAGAATGCATTTTCAGCAGTCTCCGAGGTTTTAGTTCTCAATCGTGAATAGAACGTCAACTGGAGGACAAACAAGATACAAGTGTTTCCCCATAGTACCTGTGCCACGCGCCCATATAACGTCACGTCAATATAATCTATGAACAACTAACCTTATCTCCGTTCACCCTGTGAGATAATACGGTCTCTACCTATGAGCTTGACAGAGAAATAGAATACAAATTTTTTAAGTTCATTTTGATCATATCAACACAATTCCGTACGAAGGATTTAAGAAGTTCCACAAACAAAATGGGAACGTACTGAAACTTACACGTACAAAGAAAACGATCTATGTAACAAAGCCCAGAACTGCTTAGTAAAGAGGCGCAACTGAGAAATAAGTAAGTCTAACATGAATATTGAAAATTAGGTCGACCCGGGTAGCGTAGTTGGTAGAGCGCTGACCTTCTGTGCTCGACGTTGCGGGTCGATGCATTTAAGTGTTGTTAAATACGACAGGCTCATGTCAGTAGATTTACTGGTATGTAAAAGAACTCGTGCGGGTCAAAATTCCGACACACCGGCGACACTGATATAATCTCGGCAGTTGCGAGCATCGTTAAATAAACGATAATTTAAATTTTTAATTTAAATATTGAAAGTTAGAGGGAAATCGAGAAAATAAAAACAAGGAAGTGCAAGAAAACCAAAGTCTTGTTAAATCTCTCAAGAGATGGAAGGGATGATTGGAGTAGTAGTAGTAGTTATTGGGTTATTTTACGGCGGTGTATCAACATCTAGGTTATTTAGCGTCTGAATGAAATGAAGGTGATAATGCCGGTAAAATGAGTCCGGGTTCCAGCACCGAAAGTTACCCAGCATTTGTTCATATTGGGTTGAGGAAAAACCCCAGAAAAAACCTCAACCAGGTAACTTGCCCCGACCGGGATTGGAACCCGGGCCATCAGGTTTCGCGGCCAGACGCGCTGACCGTTACTCCATAGGTGTGGACGGGATTGTTTGACCTATGTACCATGGAATAGGATACTCGTCTAATACACATTAAGAGAAAATGACTATTTCGTTGGACTTAGCAATGACAGATCATTTATGGAGTTTTTATTATTATTGAAGTATAATACGTGCATATCTACCATTCAATATACTCCATAAAGAAATTCTCTACTCAAACTTATTTTCCTGCTCTCCACAGACATAAATTTAACTTCAATGTATCCCCACGGAAAACTGACATATACCGAGGTGTTGCATTATAAAATATTACCACAAATATGTATACAGCAAACAAGTTTTACGTTCATAGTCGATGCCTAGCGTTTGTGTTGTAGGCATGTCTAGGCTGCCATATTTATAACGTACTAAAACATTCAGTACTCGATGTTATCACGCATCCATCACACCTGGCAACGTTTCTTTACATTAATATTTCAATGTAATAATGCTACAGCATCCTCTTTTTCTCACTTTCCTCCTTAATGCAGTTCTACCGCGGATATGTTTTCCGTATGGTTCGAGCATTTTACAGTTAGTCGGAAAACTATGAAACTGATAAGAATCTACACAAATTTCTTCAAAATACAAGATGGCCCTTACGACAGTTGACAGCTATTATTATTCCCGAATTCAGTTGGTGCATGAGCGGTAAGTAATAAATAAAAGGTATGAATGGAATTACGATAGGAAGTTTTGTGATGTAACCAGCGAATAGGGATTATAAAGAATGGACACTGAGCGAATTTTCCTGTGTTTTGTTTCTCTGTGCGCCAGCGTTTAGTTCTACTTTCAAGCGTAATCGAGCATAGGCAAAGATAATAATTGAGAATAGAGTTGAGACACAGCATCCAAACATCGCCTACCTTATTGCATAATCCAGTAACTCTTTGCTTCAAATAAATTCAAGTTAACAGCTTTACCTTATTTCTCAGTGACGAACTAGTTGTAATAATAATTTTTATATTTCAGATATAATAAATTATATTATAAAATAATATAATACATTACAAAATTAAGTATCAAATGCGTTTAATATTTGTATATAATATAATGTAATATAATATAATATAATATAATATAATATAATATAATATAATAATAGGTATATGGTTTTACTTCTCATAAGAGTTTTGTTTTTCCATTTTCAGTGCTATCAAATCATTACATATTTTAATTGTTGTTGGGGTCAACGTCTCAACTCTCATTATAAAGGAACTCTAGAGTCTAGACATTACAGTTAATGACGGATTTATTATTTTATGGATCCAATTTATTTTATTTGAGTACATAATGTACCTAGATGTATTAATTATAGGCCTATATGTTATATTTCCGCTGTGTCGACTGCTAGCTGGTGTGATGTCAGCGCCAACTCTAGGGAGAAAGCAGAATCTCACGCTCTAGCTGGCTTGAAGGTCATTGAAATCAGTCCGGCTACATTAAAGGTACCGACGCGAAGTGTCCATTCTTTATAATCCCTATTCGCTGATGTAACGTCGTAAATTGTGTTTTAGTGTGATGAAAATGTGTTTAGGGGATCATAGATGTAGAGATCAATTAGGAAGTTATGAAATTGAAAAACGATGTTGGGAAATTAAAAAGTGGCTAGTTAATAAATATAGTTACGGATTGAAGTTTAATGTAAAGGAGTAAATCTTAGAAAGTGATGTAGTGAAGTTTATGAAAGATGATCTTAGTGATAGTATTTCCAATTTTATATAATTTTTCTGAGTGTTGATTGTGGTTAAGAAATGAATGATCAAACTAAAGTGAAATAGATACTCATGTCAAGATTTAATAAGACTATTATAATGATTTGTATTCGGTAAAAAAAGATCCCAATGAGTATAACCGTGTGAAGTGTTACGAGTTAGATGTAATGTAGAAAGACGGAATTATATATAAATTTAGTTAGCAAGATTAGAATGCTGAAAGGAACGTAAGTGTGGAACGAACAGATGGTGGACATGTAAGATCAATAAGAAGAAACTGACTGATTGGAGTTAAGTTAATAGCGAGAGCAGATGAATTATTAGTTTAACAGACTGTCGGGATTGCATGTTAATTGTAGGTATATGTAATAGAAAGTTATGGCGAAACCCGTGTACATAAGTTATGGTACACCATAACTAATATAAATGTTGATGACGAGTATCTATCTATCTATCTATCTATCTATCTATCTATCTATCTATCTATCTATCTATCTATCTATCTATTCCCAAATTCACTGACTAGCATAGTAGCTGCTTGGCTAGAACAGTAGCTATTTAAGGTTATGTTGTTAGTGAGTGATAGCTACTGTCCGTTGGAGTGGTTATGTGCTGGGTCGTCGAAAATGGCGAAATCACGTGACAGTTATTTGCTCACAAGCAAACGTTCCGATGGGCAGATAAAAAAGTTAATTTTTTTCTTCCACCATGTTAATAATGTCAAAAGAAATGCTTATACAAATTTTGACCACTCGATCGCAATTACGAGGCCGTCCAGAAAGTGAGTTTCTTTGGGACCGTTTATAGAAAAAAAAAAGCACAATCGCATGGAAATATTTATTGAAACAGATACAGCAAATTATTGCGCTATTTGTCAACATATACCCCACTGGAATTGAGATATTTGTCATACCATGGGATCAATTTTTGTGTCGTAGAAGTCAGACGCCTCAGATCGGAACCAGCGTTTGACTGAGTCTGCACCTCTCTCTGTCGATCCCACGATATGAGAAATGTATCAATTCCGATGGAAAATATGTTAAAAAAATAGCTCAACAATTGCTGTGTCCGTTTCAATAAATTTCTCCAATGAAATTGTGTCTTTTTTTCTGTTAGCGGCCCCTGGCGAACTTTTTTTTTTACGGCCCTCGTAATTGCGGTCGAGTGGCCAAATTTGTATAAGTACTTCTTTCGACATTATTAACATGGTGGAAGAAAAAGAATTAACTATTTTATCTGCCCTCATCAGAACGTTTGCTTGTCAGCGGGGATCTATTATTTAAATTATTTTAAATACTTGTATAATATTACGTATATTTCCAATTCCGTACAGCAAATATTTTCAGGAAAGAGCCTAACAGCTCAGCTAGTAGCCTTTATAGAGGAACCAGCACAAACGCGTTGGAGAAATTGGATGCGACAGTACCACCGTGACGGACAGTATTAAAAGCACTTGTAGAGCTGAATCAGTGAACAAGTGTACAATGAATAATAGAAAGTTATCTACAGGAGAAAGTCGTTTTGTACATCAGAATTGGTGGAAACATGACATATTGCAGTGATATTGTTATTTGTGGAACATTTTCCAAACACTGTACCTCCTTCACGACAAGGTACCCACAAGTTAAATAAAAGGCTTTAAATGAGTGAGTCAGTAATACATTTTCCTCGTTCAACTAAGCCTATACAGGTTTAGTTTAAAGTCCTGTACCACCTAAATAACTTTTGAAGCATGTAGTTCATTGACATGAAACTTGGTATGTGAGGATAACCATATACTAAGAACTCAATAATGGTATTACTGAGTTTCTTCTACTTCCGGTTTAACCGGAAATAACTCCAAATCTCTTATTTTGAATGGGACACCCAATATATTTTTTTTATTTTTGAATAGTGCTCATTAAGAGCTTTTCAAAAATTACCCACACTCGATACTTCTGTACAAATTCAGTGTTGCTAAGTCAAGAAAACAGAAAAGTGTATCGAATAATAAAATAATAAACGCACCACCTAAATAACTTTTGAAGCATACAGTTCAGTGATATGAAACTTGGTATGTGAGGATAACCATATGCTAAGAACTCAATAATGGTATTACCGAGTTTTTTATACTTCCGGTTTAATCGGAAGTAACTCCAACTCTCTTATTTTAAATGGAACGCCCAATATATATTTTTATTTTTGAATAGTACTCATTAAGAGCTTTTCAAAAAGTACCCACACTCGATACTTCTGTACAAATTCAGTGTTGCTAAGTCAAGAAAACAGAAAAGTGTGTCGAATAATAAAATAATAAACGCACCACCTAAATAACTTTTGAAGCATACAGTTCAGTGATATGAAACTTGGTATGTGAGGATAACCATATGCTAAGAACTCAATAATGGTATTACCGAGTTTTTTATACTTCCGGTTTAATCGGAAGTAACTCCAACTCTCTTATTTTAAATGGAACGCCCAATATATATTTTTATTTTTGAATAGTGCTCATTAAGAGCTTTTCAAAAAGTACCCACACTCGATACTTCTGTACAAATTCAGTGTTGCTAAGTCAAGAAAACAGAAAAGTGTATCGAATAATAAAATAATAAACGCACCACCTAAATAACTTTTGAAGCATACAGTTCAGTGATATGAAACTTGGTATGTGAGGATAACCATATGCTAAGAACTCAATAATGGTATTACCGAGTTTTTTATACTTCCGGTTTAATCGGAAGTAACTCCAACTGTCTTATTTTAAATAGAACGCCCAATATATATTTTTATTTTTGAATAGTGCTCATTAAGAGCTTTTCAAAAAGTACCCACACTCGATACTTCTGTACAAATTCAGTGTTGCTAAGTCAAGAAAACAGAAAAGTGTATCGAATATTAAAATAATAAAATACTCTTTCCTTAACAAAAACAAAACAAAGCTAGCTCACCTTCTAAATTATGTGTTGAAATTGGTAGCCCTCAGCTGCTTTACAATGTGTCACTCGATTATAGGAACCATTTAAGGAATTATTTAACCAGGCTTTAGGAATATCTTGTACCACTTCCATTTTTATTTAGCAACACTGAATTTGTTGTAAAGATAAATCAATCAAAAACGCATGCAGCTAGAAGTTTTGTAATCAGTGGTGTTTTAAACTGCATTGATTTTCTTGGTATATGCCAAAAGTACAATGGCCTTCGGTTTCCTATTAAGAAGAGTAGCAAATATTTCCCTTTCTATGCAAATGGAAAACGTGGCACTCAAGTAGTTGGTATAAACATGTTTGGGAAGATACCTAGCCTAACAGAAGAATAAAATAACACCACACCATGAAAGTCTCCATAACGATACAGACGCTTCTGCCACCGGAAGGGGAAACATAAAAAAAAATGTATGTATGTATGTATGTATGTATGCACAGTGTTCTGCCCAAGAGCAGGTCTTTAACTGTAAACCCATTATTTCCCTTTCTTGCTTTCCTCTTAATCTCCCCATAAAATACTTTAATGCTGTCTATCAACTGATATCTTTTACCCCGAACTCTTGTCCCGTTCACCATTCCTTAAGCATCCCAAATTAACAAATTAGGCCTACACCAAAATAATTAAAACAAAAAAAAATAAAGTATAAAATAAAATAAAATAAAATAAATATAAAGCCAATCACCGCACTCACACACCTACTGGCACTTATGCCAGAAATAGTGTCATATATGTAAATATATATATATAATTATTATTTATGTACAATGGCTGGAGAGGGCATCCTGCGCGTATAAGACCCTAAAACGGCCTCTGGCTCAAAGCCAGTAAAGTCAATAAACATCAACATCAACCTAGCCTGACTGCTGACTACTTTGGATTGGAAAACGCCAAGGATTACACCGATTATTGCCCAAGACGTTTCGTTTACAACTCTCTCGCAGATAGCGATGCTGATATTGGCAGTGCCAAGAAATACAGGCTGGAAATCTAATACTGTGGTGGAAGAATACGCAGAAGACTCGATGGAGTGCAAGATGAAAGTGACAAATCTTATTCTTAGGGGAGAAAGTTCAAGTGTAGATAAATTTGCTAATGATATGGGATAATTCTGGTATTGTTGATAATTTTGAATACAAAGGGAAATATTTTGTATGAAGAAACTTGAATGTCGGAAAAATTAAAATTAATTTCATCCAATGGTCTAGCTGGTATTAATATTCATAATGAGAATAATTGTAATATTACTATAATAAGATTTTGTTAATGTGTTGTAATGTCACTGTAAATAGATAACGTAATCAGTGTTAAGATATTGTAAATAGTAAAGTCAGTTTTAGTGAAAGTGAGAGATAAGTTTTGTAAATAGTAAAGTCAGTGTTGAGAAAGTGTCGGTTAAATGGTGTAAATAGCAGTCAGTGTTTGTCAAAATGCCAGTGTTAGTGTAATGTGGGTAGTGCAAAAAAAATGAACAAAGAACAGAGTGCTGAGACTGTTAACGTCTAACAGGGTTATTAACCATGTCACAAAAGAAGTATACACGACAAGCTCGCTTGGATTGGCTCACCAAGCGAGTACACTTGAGCCATCCCTGTCGAGGGGGCTCTAACCCCATCACAGGAGGCCTGTGCCCAACATGGGACATCATGGCTAGCATTCATTCATGTCTGACTTACATTGTTAAATTAAGCGACATATTTTTTGTTTTGTATCAACATAGCAAAGTTATTTTTAGTGAATAATGAGTAGAACGAAGAAAAATTCTCTCCGGCACTGGGACTCGAACCCAGGTTTCTACCTTTACGTATTGGCGCTTTATCCACTACGTCACACCGGATTCAAGCTCCGATGTCGGATTGAATCCTTCTCAATTCAAGTTCTACCTTCTCTGTTCCCCTTTCTTGGTCGACCCTCATGTACAGGGTCACAGTATACTCGTGTATGACACAATGTTCAACCACATGTACAGAGGTGCACTCATTACGAGTGACTAGATGGCCGGGGTCCGACGGAATATGGCGCCGTCTTGAATCACGAAGTGATTACTTTACGCTTTATTACATTAATATGATGTACCGAAGTACATATGGAGTTCCAGTGCAGTAATTCTGCTTTCCATAGGCCTGTGGTGAAGAATGGGTAGAACGGAGAAAAATTCTCTCCGGCACCGGAAACTTCTTTTTGGCACACCTACATGGCAACTGTTATTTTTCATAACACATTGTTTGTTAGAAAGTTCTTCTGTACTGCAAAATCATTGGTATGATTCACTTTTCCGTACGAATACCGCAAAGTTGTCACACTAATATAAACAGCTATGATGAAACATTATGAAATCTATCACGTGCATACACTTGAATTTAACATTTTTTAAAGAAATTAATAAAATCCCATGCGATTTGAAATTTTTATTCTCGTTTATAATGCTTAAAATCTCGCAAAAACTCAATTTTAGTAAAATTTTGTTTGAGTGGAAAATCGAAACGAGTGATAGAATTCTGTATAAAGCGCATATTAAACACTTTCTGAAAGAATTAGCACAATCGGTTTCAATTTATAGATTTTATTAACGTTTATACAAAATCGCGTTTTTAGCCTGAGATACGACGATTTTCCCACTTGGACGATTTACTCTAACAAACCCATATTTCTCCACATGTGACCATGAATATTTTGATAGAAATTGGTGCATACACTCGAATTTAACATTTTTTTAAGAAATTAGAAAAATCCGATGGGATTTGTAATTTTTATTCGTGTTTATCGAGCTTAAAATCTCGCAAAAACTAAATTTTTTAGAAAAATTTTGTTTGAGTGGAAAATCGAAACGAGTGATAGAATACTACATAAAAACATATATTAAACACGTCTCAATATGAACACATCGCCAACTATGAACATAGAAATTGTAGTCCGTGTCCCCTAGTCTATTAAAAATGCTAACAGATAATCATATTATATAGCTTCACCTACAGAAACAGAAATAATATACAAATAATTTCATAACCACAGCTTTAAACACCATATAGACCTAAGCATACATACCTTTTGATTAAAAAACGCAAACCTTACATGTTCCGTTATTAATTCCACACTGTTACATCTTGTTCATTCTTTAAAAGAAGCGAATTACTTCATGTATCGTTCTTTAGATATTCTACGTATTGATTTACATAAAGTCTCCTCAGCTAGGCTTGCCAACCGTCCGAAATTTTTCCGCATTGTCAGGAAATTAGTCCTCTATGGGGAAAAAAATTAAATTGTTTTCAGGACGCTTAATATCCGGAATTTTATTCATTGCAATATTATATTCTGAAATTTCATATTGATATTTCATTATTAGAGATTTTACGTAGTTTGCAATGGCCACCGAATACATTTTATAATTATACGATATACTTTTTCATGAATGTTAATGTTATATTTTATTTAACGACGCTCGCAACTACTGAGGTTATATCAGCGTCACATGTGCCGGAATTTTGTCCCGCAGGTTTCTTTTACATGCCACTAAATCTACTGATGTGAGCCCGTCGCATTTAAGCACGCTTAAATGCCATCGAAATGGCCCGGGATCGAACCCGCAACCTCGGGCACAGAAGGCCAGCGCTATACCGACTACGCTACCGAGACCGGCTAGAAGGTATATGATTTTAGTAGGTTATTTTACGATGCTGTATCAACATCTGAGGTTGTTTAGCGTCTGAATGAAGTGAAGGTGATAATTCCGGTGAAATGAGTCAGGGGTCCAGCACCGATAGTTACCTAGCATTTGCTCATATTGGGTTGAGGGGAAACCCCGAAAAAACCTCAACCAGGTAACTTGCTCTGACCAGGATTCTAACTTGGGCCACTTGGTTCCGCGGCCAGATGCAATAGCCGTTACTCCACAGTTGTGGACAGTGATATTATATGAAATACTAAGAATGGAATTCAATTTTATGGAAAATTGAATGTTTGTCAATTTATACAAGAATTTAAGTAGCCTATCTTAAGATTTATTTTGTCATTGGTTTTGTAACAAAATTTTACATAATTTAGAGTGTACATACGACCATATTTGGATTTGAAATTTCAAAGTTGTATCCTATGTGGCAGCCTTCGAGATGGTGAAGTGTTGTGTAATTGGTTCAGTCACTGACGTTATAAAAATGGGACATCTATATTCACCTGACATAGTATTAAACAATTAATAAAGTAATAAATTTAATGCTAGTAAAAACACTTAAACAATTACAAACAGGTGCTTCCAGACTTTTATTCAGCCTATCGACAAGTAGCTACTATTAATATGTTTAGGTGGCTTCGCAGAAATATTGTATTGCTTATAAACAGTATATGCGGGATGGCTTAAGGAAAAGTGAAGTTGTTTCGTATCGGAGTATATGGCACGTGCCGCGTCGTTCGTTTTTTGTGTACCTGGCGAGTACAGCAGCGTACATAATGAAGGAACCCCGGTCCACATTGCAACGCAATGTGTGCAGTTGTGTTATCCTGCTCAAGTATTTAGTACGAGTTGAATAGTGTAGTGCTGATCCATCCATAATGTCGAAGTCAAAACTTTAAATTCGCTTAGAGATACGAAATGCAATTAAGAAGCATGAGAGTGACATTTTATGTATTAACGAAGACAATATCATGTGTAATGTATGTAAAATTGAAATAAAACCAGAACAACTCAGGCTATAGAGAAACATTGCAACAATACATCGCACAGGAAATGCGTTGAAATGAAACCTGAGGAACCACCACCACCATCATCATCATCATCATCATTTAGTTGTGTGGGTCTAAACGACACGTGCAACATGATGCTCAGTGCAAATATTCCTCTAAAGAAATTGAGTGATCCCCATTTTAGAGGTTTTCTTCATAAATTCTCTCGGTACAGAAACTGTTCAAGCGATAGGCGAAGACGATTCAGCTTCGACAACTTACGAGAATATATCATCGTTTACCGCAACGCTGGTAATTGCATCAATGATGACGAGGACTGAACTTGCAAGGTATACTACAGTACTACAATACGTTATTTTTCTTTTTCTTCTGAATGTACGAAGATACAGAAGCATGTTGCCGTCGTCTGTTTACGTTTAAAACCTGTTGAGCCAATGGTCTGAATGAAAAAAAATATAAGATATAGTAAATGTGTACCTACATTTAACGATAAGTTATCCCGCATCCACTGTCTAATCATAAACAAGGTTCATTCAAAGATTCAGACATCATTCGCAATATAAACCTAAACGAATATGTAATGCCTTGACGAACCAGGACCATTAGCAAGAAAACTTTGATATTCAGAATTAAAAACGTGTACGCAAGTAATAATCAATTATTGGCTCTCGAACAGCGCAGTCGATTAGTAAAATCGATTATGGGGAGTCAATATTGCCTAGGTAATGTGTTTTGTTTACATTCTATATCCAGGAGTTGGATCGTGGTATAATGGGGCTCTTTTTGTTAGCCAAGCAAGTTCTACGTTAATCCTCGGAGGCTCGCATTTTCAAGGGTTAAGGTCAAGCTGGAAAAGGTGACGGTGAACCCTTACTATGTTTGTCTTCGTATATTAGATTCTGTTCTATATTCCGTCGTGTAACTGGCTGCTTTTGTTTCGGTGTAAACTCAGGCATTAAAGCTGGAAGGACTTGGGGCTACTAATCTAATTTTACTTCATTGCTGTTACGTCTACGTGGATATACTGTGAACGGTCCCACTTGAGGAAGGTTGATGCCATGTCAAAGGCAAACGACGAGGCTGCGTAGTCAGGGGTAGCGAGCTATACTCGTGCTCCTGGGCTGCATTCCGGCGTGAATTGAAATCTCGCTCGGGCTAAACACTTCATTGTGTATTTAATTTTTTTTTCTAAATCAGTTATTGCCTTCTCCATCTGTGTTTGAAGTATCTAAATTCAACACAGCTGTTCCAAATGAATCACTGAACATCATACACTTTGCACTGCCCATTCATTCATTTATTTATTCATAGTTCTCTGCCCAAGGGCAGATCTTTCAGTGCAAACTCAGCTTTCTCCAATCTTTCCTATTTTCTGACTTCCTCTTAGTCTCCGCATATGAGCCAAAGATCTTAATGCAGTCTATTATTTGATATCTTCTCTGCCCCGAACTCTTCGCCCATTCACCAATCCTTCCAGCGCATCCTTCAGTAGGCAGTTTCTTCTCAGCCAGTGACCCAGCCAATTCCTTTTCCTCTTCCTGATCAGTTTCAGCATCATTCTTTCTTCACCCACTCTTTCCAGTACAGCTTCGTTTCTTATTCTGTCTGTCCATATAACATGCTCCATTCTTTTCCATATCCAGATTTCAAATGCCTCTTGTTGCTTCTCTTCACTTCGTCGTAATGTCCATGTTTCTGCTCCATTCAATGTCACATGCCACACGAACACTTCACTAGACTCTTCCTTAGTTCTTTGTCCGAACGTCCGCAGAAGATGTTCTTTTTTCTATTAAAGCTTCCTTTGTCATTGCTATCCTCCTTTTGACTTCCTTGCAGCAGCTCATAGTACATTTTTATTTTTTTTTAATTCAGTAGGTTATTTACGACGCTTTATCAACATCTTAGGTTATTTAGCGTCTGCATGAGATGAAGGTGATAATGCCGGTGAAATGAGGCCGGGATCCAACACCGAAAGTTACCCAGCATTTGCGCATATTGAATTAAGGGAAAACCCTGGAAAAAACCTCAACCAGGTAACTTGCCCTGACCGGGAATCGAACCCGGGCCACCTGGTTTCGCGGCTAGACGAGCTAACCGTAACTCCACAGGTGTGGACCTATAGTACATCAAGTATTTGAAGTTGTCCATTTGATCTACTGATTTTTTACTTTTCTTTCTATGATCACGATCTTTGTCTTCTTTGCATTTATCTTTATGCCATATCGCTCACAAGAGACTGTCATTTAGCTCCAGTAGCATATCCCTTAGTATCATCTCCTCTTCTGCTAACAACGCCATATCAGCAACTCTTATGCACTTTATTCTTCTTCCTCCTACTATCACTCCTCCTATGTTCTGAAAACAGTTCTTCACTAAATCCTCCAAGTAGAGGTTGAACAGGGTAGGTGATAAAGTGCATCCTTGACGTACTCCTCTCCCCATTTCGCTTCCTTCTGATATTTCTTCTCCTATCCTGACTGACTCGTTGTTTCAAATAAAGATTACTGATCAGTGATCAGCTTCCTCTCTTTCCAACCTACATCAATTTTCTTTAGTATCCCCATAAGTTTATTCCAGTCCACTCTGTCAACGTTTTTTTTTTTTAGTCCACAAATACTACATACACTTCCTTATTCTTCTTTAGGTATCTTTCGCCGATTGTTCGTAGCAGTTAAATTGCATCTCTCGTACCTTTTCCCTTCCTGAAGCCAAACTCCTCTTCTTCCAACTGTTCTTCCATCTTAGAATATAAACGCCGATTCAGTGTTCGCAGAAGAATCTTCGCAGAGTTTATAATATCAGGCTGATAGTCCTGAACCCTTTACATTCTTTGATATTATTTTTCTTCGGTATTGGCAACATTGTCTCCGTAAAATCTTCAGGCCAGTCGCCTTTGTCATATATTTCAATGTATAATGACAGAATTTCCTTCTTATCACAAAATCATTTCACTAATTCAATGGGGATTCCATCAACTCCTGTTGCTTTCTCATTCTTCATTTCCCTATATGACCATTGTATTTTCTATTTGACTTTCGCGACAACAATGACATTTCTTGTTTGTTGGCATTATTTCGCACTGTCCACATTGACACTGCGATGTAGGCCTATTTAAGATTTTTTAATCTTTCTTACTTACTGGCTTTTAAGGAACCCGGAGGTTCATTGCCGCTCTCACATAATCCCGCCAATGGTCCCTATCCTGAGCAAGATTAATCCAGTCTCTACCAATATATACCACCTCCCTCAAATCCATTTTAATATTATCTTCCCATCTATGTCTCGGCCTCCCCAAAGGTCTTTTTCCCTCCGGCCTCCCAACTAACACTATATACATTTCTGGATTCGCCCATACGTGCTATATGTCCTGCCCATCTCAAACGATTGGATTTAATGTTCCTAATTATGTCAGGTTAAGAATACAATGCATGCAGTTCTGTGTTGTGTAACCTTGTAACACTCCAAGTACCAATTCTCATAACCTTATTCCTTTGCTGTGGTAGTGGCAGAGATTCAGTCCCATTCCGAGGCATATTTTGAGGCTTCGTAACAAGCTGTTTTTTTATGGTGATGGGTTGTTAGCACTTCGCCCAACCCCCAAGCTGAAGGACCACCCTTCATCGTCTGTCCGCGACTACTTATGCAATATATTCACAGCTACCCTCCATAAATGTAGGCAGTCTCATCGATCCGCAACCTGAAGACGCGCCATGCCGTGGTGATAGGGACCCACAATACATACATTATCGAAATCTTTATTATAATCACTCATACTTTTTTGAGGTTCGAACTGATATTTTTTAATGCCAGACATCGTAAAACCAGCGACTGACTGGCGTGAACTGAGGCAATATAACAGAATCAAGTCACTGAAACAGAATTGTTTATTGTGTACCTTCGGATCAAGTTGGGCAAGCGTGACGTCAGGCGCTTCAAAGACATAAAGACAGTTGAAACTCCGTCCCTAATTGCCGCAGCGATCTGCGGGTTTCGCCATTATTCAAAGGAAAACAGAGGCTGTTAGACTAAACAATATTTTGGATACATGATTTTTCATCGAAGTTGGCCTTTAACCTTAGGCAACGACTCTGTCAGTAAATTGGTCTATATGACTGGCTTCACATAGGTTATTGACGAAGAGTCAAGTACCCAGCGTTAGTTAAAAAAAATATTTACAAAAACTAGAAACTCTCCTAATGTAGTATGCGTAAATGTGACTTGTTCGAAGATGGTTAAGTAGCTTATGAATGATTAAACAAATTAAATGGAACCGTAGTAATAAAAGCGCGAGGTCGCTCGGGGTAATCGAAGTGTGATGTGTATTCAGAATGAAATATTACCCATTCACCGTACTGAATGCATGTTTAACGAATATCAATGAAGCTAACAACTGAACATGCAATTATATTCGTTCTGTGCAAACGAAGCTTTAATTGCATAAATGGAGTCGCAGTGGTCTGTTGGATGTCCTGCTCTTTTTAGACAAATAGAAGTGTAATGCATTCACTGTAAACAGTTGTGAACGTCCTACTTGACTGGCTGGCTTTACGAGGGATGGATCTGGGTCGAGTCCGTATGTTTAGGCACCTTTGTCCTATTGTGCGTCCTACAATTATACGCAATGATTGTCTAAATCAGGCCCGCACAAACGGCACTCATTGAGCGCGGCCGCTCCTTCGGAGCAGGAAGTTGTTTGACAGCTCGCCGGAAAGGTACGTCGGAATGACGTAGGCCTGCTATAGGTAGAGGAGAGTCCACGCAGCTATCTGGTGTAGTGTATGTTATCACTAGCTATTTCACTTTGCCTATCTACGGCTACATAATGGAGGAATGTAAAAGACGGAAAAGTGATCATCAGACAAATTCCTTCAATATTGGTTGGGAAAATGCTTATTGTTTCACAGCAGCTGGAGTCAATATTTATCTGCCACAAAAGTTTGAAAGAAAGAGGAAAACATAATATAATGCGTTATTACTAGTCCACACATAGAGATACGATTGTTTTGTTGGTAAAGATCGTAGTAAAGAGGTTCAGGAGTTGAAAGTTGCATTATTTCTTGAGGTAGGGTACGTTAGAATAATTATATTGATCTTCAACAATTTAAATATATCTCTCCAGGGACAAGGCCAGCTCATTTGATATGTTGAATAAATTACGAGATTTCAGTCGTAAACTTACGCTTTTCGTAAGTCAGTTTCAGGAAGGTAATATGACTCACTTTCCAACGATAGAAACTACTCATGAAGCCATGTTAAACGATTATGTGCAAATATTAATTGAAATTCAAAATTAATTTAATTCTAGGTTCCAAGATCTTGTCTTAATTGGAAAGAAGTTTAATCTTATCATAATAAATTCCTTCAACACCAGTTGAAACAGTGTCATACGATTTACAGTTTGAAGTTATTCATCTTCAATGTGGCCTAAGGGCTAAAGACAGTTTGAATAATACTACTAGCCTGGTTGAGTTTTACATGACTAAACCTTAGCAATGATATCCACGATTACACAAGCTGGCTGTGAAAATGATTGCTATGTTTGGCTCAACATTTATATTTGTGAGCAACTGTTTTCTATTATCAACTTTAATAAAGACAGACATCGAACATCTGTAACTGATGTTTCATTACGATCAGTACTGTTTCTTTCAGCTACTAAAAGCATAAAACCCCGTTTTGATATTCTGATAAATAAAAATATAACAAAATGATATTCTGTATTTAAGTAGCTATGGAGTTTCTATTATTTCTGTAAAATAAATATATCTTTATTAATTAATAATAGTCCAAGATAGTTTTGTAAACAATGAACGGGAATTCATTTCATGAACACTCGTATTAGTACTTCTGTGTACATTTTGTACCAGATCACCCCTTCTTCCAGTCCACAGAGCGCGCCAATATTTGCATTCCGCTCTCGAGCTGTGAGCTGACTCAGAGAGCGCAAATCTTGTGCAGGCCTGGTCTAAATCCTACAGGTGGCCAGGGTCGCATTCGTGAATCTGACGCTAGCAGATGGGCCATCCTGCCTCAGCCCCTAATAGAGACAGAACCCGTTTCGCGAACGAGTAGCCTGATAAGCACCAAGCCCTTCCTGATCAGCCGACGTTGACAGCTGGGAGTGTCCTACTCACAATCTAACATTTTTTCAGACATTTGTAAACGTAAACGTTCGTAAGTTTACGACTTCCTCATAAAGTAGACTATATTCTAGGATGTGAAGAATGTTACAATTTATATTCACCTTGAACACTGAGTTTAATACTTATTAGCAGATTTAGAAAAGTAGCTTTCTTCCAGACATTCTTAATACTGTTAGTGAATATGGG
The DNA here is from genome assembly GCF_040183065.1 of Periplaneta americana. Classification (NCBI taxonomy): domain Eukaryota; kingdom Metazoa; phylum Arthropoda; class Insecta; order Blattodea; family Blattidae; genus Periplaneta; species Periplaneta americana. The sequence continues at coordinate 145,417,064 of NC_091121.1, read as the reverse complement.
GGATAAACACATACAGGTAACAACCACTCCAACTGATGCAACTTCCCTTGTTCAATCGTTGGATGTATACTTTTTTCGCCAATGGAAGAAGTTCACCAAACGTTTTTGTGAGAGAGTTTTACTCGAAAACATTGATATTGACCTCCAGAGCCATAACGCTATCATCAACCTGCATACACTTATAATCAGTTAGTGCTCCCAATTCACTAACATTATTAAGCATGCCTGGAAGAAAGCTACATTTCCAGTTGAATGTGATGCATTTGAAGCTCCTACCAATGTTATCTGGGACTCTGAAGGTTCGATTTGCTCAACTCCCTACTGCAGAAATGTATCATTCATCCAATGTGCTTATTGTCGTTTACATTAATTGTGCTTAACGGATTTCTACATAAACACCCACAAACATGTTTAAATATATGTAAAGACAGCAAAAATTAGTAGAATAATGATTAGTCTATTTATAGATGAGTTTCCTTCCGTATTCATTATTATACCAGTATCTATTTAGGCTCATAAACATTGTATAATTACCACTATGGGCAGCTACAATTACCATAAACAATGATTACAGCTGAACTTTCCATCGTATTTGATTTCATACCATTATCAGTCAGGCAGTTCGCGAATGTACCTTGTCAGAAACCTTTGTGAAGTCGCTCAAGTTGAGTTCTTTAAAGTATTTACAAAAGCGATAGACAATATAACAATTCAAAGTGAAGAGTTTTTGGTTAGAGGCGTAGTTAATTAATTTCACGGATCAATGGCAGACGTAAGAGTTTGTTCGTTCATCCACATTACAAAATTCGTACCAGTATTGTTAATAATTAGACAGCGGATACGGGATGACTTAAGGAAAAGTGAAGTTGTTTCGTATCACAGTTTATGGTACGCGCCGCGCCGTCCGTCTTTTGTGTACCTGGCGAGTACAGCAGCGTACAAAACTAATGAACCCCGATCTGTTCATAGTAACATTGCAACGCAATGTGTGCAGTTGTGTTACCCTGCTCAAATATTTAGTATGCGTTGAATATGTTGGTCTAATCCATTCATGATGGCAAAACGTTAAATTCGCTCAGAGATACGAAATTCAATTAAGAAGTATGAGAGTGACATTTTATGTATTATGAAGACAATATCGTGTGTAATGTATGTAAAATTTAAATAAAAAACAGAACAACTCTGGCTATAAAGAAACATTGCAACAGTACATCGCACAGGAAATACGTTGAAATGAAATCTGAGGAACCATCTACATTAGCATCATCATCATCATCATCATCATCATCATCATCATCATCATCATTTATTTGTGCGCGTCTAACGACACGTGCAACATGATGCTCAGTACAAATATTCCTCTAAAGAAATTGAGTGATCCCCATTTTAGAGGTTTTCTTCAGAAATTCTCTCGATACAAAAACTGTTTAAGCGATAGGCGAAGACGATTCAGCTTCGACAACTTACGAGAATATATCGTCGTTTACTGCAACGCTGGTAATTGCATCAATGTTGACGAGGACTGAACCTTGCAAGGTATGTACTACAGTAAGTTATTTTTCTTTTCCTTCTGACTGTACGGAGATACAGTAGCATGTTTTAATGTCGTCTGTTTACGTTTAAAACTTGCTCAGCTAATGGTCTGAATGAAAAAAAAAAATGTAATATATAGTAAACTAATGTGCACTTACATTCAACGATAAGTTATCCCGCATCCACTGTCTAGTAATAATATAAATAAATGTATTCACTGCATGTACTATACAAGTTAAATCCATGATTTAGTTAATTATTATATTATGAAATTTATTATGTGATCTCTTGAAGCACATAATTTTGTCTGTCATAAACATTTGTCGACTGTACGCCGGAAGGATAAATGTATTGCCATCCATGGTGTTCACACAGCTTTCGAAATAATAACGGCGTAATTACGCCACCACGGTATCCCACTATGAATTACGTATCGACAGTTTTGTGTTCAGTATACCCAGCTTCGATTTAAGTCCAGGCTTTTAACAATTAACACCTGCTGCACCTTCATTACTTGTCAGCTTTCCTTTACGTGTAGCCTGGGACAAAATTGCACAGTGAGAACCTCCCGTTCGTATCATTCATCCAGCACGGTTAAGAGTCGATTAACTCCCCACAAAGCAAGTTAACGTTCTGGTTCCCAAGAACGTACACTTGCTCAAAATGAAAGTGGCCGGTCTCTTGAGTAGTGACAATTTTCTAAGCCCCTTCGGGTGAGCGCGCAATTCACTACCGTAAACCCACAGTCTAGTATATACAGTCGCGAAGCTTGGGGTGATTTTTTGCATTTCTCGCGATAGTTGCTAGCCGCTTGGAGCGCTGTGTGTACTAGGAACAATAGACTGTGTCATTGGCATCGTGATCGAAGACAGGCCGTAAGGCAGAGCATGTGACTCGCTTAACCCGATCACGAAGGGCGGCGTTTCAACCATATAAATTAATTGGAATGCATAAAAAGTAACATATATTTCTCTAAAATGTAGTGTAATTGCATAAATAAAATTTAAAACAATGATTAGGTGACACTTCAGACATAATTCCTTGCGAGTTAAGATGTAATATTATTTTTGGTGTGAAAATTACGTTGTTCGTATGTGTAATAGACCTACCTGCCTTTATTTCGATTAAATATTGCGAAATTATTGTACATTCATTTATGCACGATTCAATAATTTTCAGGTTGCACCGCACGAATATTTAGATATGTTGAAATTATAGGTTATGTTTACTGTACCAGTTGCCCCTTTCTGTCTAATTTTAGTGGTCTCCAATGCCCTGCAATTCATATGGAAATATTATAGGTTATGTTTACTATATCTTATATTCCTAAATTCGCAATTATACATTATAATTAAGCATAATGTCATGTGTGATACTCCGCACATTCAATTTGTCTGTATTTTAATACTACATTTGAGTATTGAATTATTGTATTTATCTACTACCTAAGAGACGAAGTAACAATCGTACGTACACCAATTTCATGAGTGGTATGGTAAATATTCTGTCTTTATCAAGGAAGGTTGATGTGCTGTATTAAAATCACAATATACATTCCTTTTTATTAAACCTCAAAATAGCTTCCATTCTAAACTTAAAATGTTGATGCGAAAAGATTATGTTAACATGTAGAATTCTCTTCACATTCAAATAACACAGTTTTGTAATTATTTCTGCAACATATTACGCAACAAGAAGTAAAGGGAACTTATGGACACATTACACTAAATAAAACTTAGCTATGATACGCAATAAAGTTATAATATAATAATTCACTGAGCTCCATACACTGAAAAGAAAACCCGAACATATATTACGTCCTGGTCTAGATCGAAAAGGCATTGACTGTGCCGTATTTCGCATTGTTGTGAAAAGTTCTGTAAACTGTAGAGATGGGTAAAAAATAACACAACAGTTATTTTGGAACTGTTCCGGTCTCGGAACTGTTGCAAAAATGAACAGTAGGTCGGAACCTCCTGTTCCGAAATAACAGTGTTCCGACTCCGAGCTGCTCACTTGCCTAGCTGTTGCGGGCTCGCAGTACCGCGTTGCACAGGGTATGTTCCGACTCCCTCGGAACTGTTGCAAAAATGAACAGTAGGTCGGAACCTCCTGTTCCGAAATAACAGTGTTCCGACTCCGAGCTGCTCACTTGCCCAGCTGTTACGGGCTCGCAGTACCGCGTTGCACAAGGTATGTTCCGACTCCGAGATAACAGTCGGAACGTCGGAGCTTGTTCCGATGAACCAACGACAGCTGCAGTTATACTGTTCTCGTTGTTCTTTATGTTGTACTTGGAACTTCGTTGGATGAAGTTGGTACTTGAAACTTTCACGTGGTTGGAGGGGGGGCGCATGGAAATTGAAATCCTTGCGGTGGCGCGAACTTTAATATCAAAATTTGTAAGACTGGCCAATCATCTGTAATGTTATAGTAAGTATTTAATAATCTGTAATATTCATTCCCGCTTTATGGTTTATTTCACCATTAGTTGACTAATTCTGTTTTATAAACATTCTACAAAGTCATAAAGTACGCACACTATTATTAATTCATTGATCAGCTGATTCTATACAAAGGTTAAAGTCGTAAATGGTAATGAGTGGTTTAGTTACAATGTCTGTATGTCGTTTGTTGAGGTTAAGTCTGACAAACACAAGTTTTTGTGCTATCTTCTCTGTTATCAAAGAACGACAAAAATGTTGTAGCATTATTTGTTGGAAACTACCCATATAAGTACTGATTTGGAGAGCGAGGTTTAATGCGAAGTTTAAATTACACTTTGGTAAAGATGCGATTCCAACATTTTACTAACCCACTGCGGGGTTTCCAGGTTTCAGTACTGCCAATATATATCTTTTTTATTTATGAAATTGTAATATTTATTATTATTATTATTATTATTTTTATTATTATTATTATTATAACTGTGCATTAAGAAAAGTAAAAATAAAAATTAATGATTTGTTTTTTTTTTTATTATGTAATAGAGAGAACAGAAATTACATACCATATGTTTTAAATGTTATGTTATTTTTTTTTAGTTGGCTACCATGTCTTTATAACTTTATGTACGAAAACAAAGTGTTGTATTCTGTCCTTGTAGTCAACAGCTGTGTAATTACTAACATTAAGATTTTGAGTCCTGTCCGCATGCACAGCAATTTTCCGAAATCGATTCGAATGTGCATTGCAGTGCCATCTATAGATAAGAATGTGTACTATGTCATGCCTATGAGTGCTCCAGTGTGAGCTGCATGGTGTTATTTGTCTTAGGTGAAGAGGGAGGGTACTTTACCGTTCGTTTGAACGACTCCGACTCATCACCACTGGTGACTGTTATTTCGGAACTGTTATTTGGAACATAGTATTTTTTCGGAACCGGAACCGTCGGAACTGTTCCGGGAAAAGAACAACTTCGCCCATCACTAGTAAACTGTGAAATGTTCGTTATCGGTTGTAATAACTGTAAATGGCTAAAATACAATAATTTGAGTAATAATATGGGACAAGGAGACGTTTGTTGCACTACAAATTCTAAGAAAAAGGGATCAGAGTTATCCTTCCGAAAGATCCAGGAAGGTAAGTTTATAAAATATAATATGTACTTTATGAAAATAATATAATAATAATAAATTTAGCTTCCCTTATGAAAAGGTTGCCAGATTTGACAAAGCGTATTACATATAATTTGGAAACACACCTAAAAGGTAAAATGATACACATTAGAAACGGTTAGGGAATCAGATATGCAAAATGTCAGAAAAATTTATACTTAAGTAGCGTTTGTGCTCATTTGCAGTTAAGAAAGGGGGGATATTATCAGATAGGTTAGAATGATTTGAATGCCGCGAGAAAAATAATAATACGGAGTGATTGGCATTGATATCTAAACCACAACAGCCATCGGTTAAGATAACTTGAAATTTCCATTATCACTCCCATACAAATGATTTCTCAATATCTGAATCGATCCTTTGAGGGCACTAATGGCTATTTCCTTCACAATGCTGTGTGTTAGGCCCAGGTTTTTACATTTGTTGTTATGTATTTCGTATTTCAATAGTGGAAGAAAGGTGTTAATTTTTCAAAAGAACACGATATCAAAGGTACAATACATTTTATCGTCTACTAGGGAAAGAGTCTGTGATGAGGCAATAGTAGCGATCCTGGTGGCTAGAAACTATCTATGGATGCATATTTCAACTGTCTATGTTTGCATATTTAGTAAGTATTGAGCTTCGCAACTATATTTACTAAACTGTGGTAAACCTCCATGCGCAGCTTTAGTTAACTCCATAATACAAGGCGCTGATTTGGGCTACCTCCACAGCATGCTTCGAATCTCCGTAGAGAATTTTTTGTTTTGTCATTTCTTTTATTTTTTACAACTCCTTTTAGTGTAATATAACCAAATAATTTTGCTTATGTTAATTCATGTTACTTACAGATAATTAAAAAATTGGTGAAAATTTGTGGTTACAATTCCAGAAAATCAGGATATATTTTGTCATCAGAATTATGGTTTTTCTTCTTGTTTACAATTACTACGCTTAGGCCTGATGATCACGGATTTAGATTAGTATAATAATCATATTGCCTGTAGTACAACTTGCAAATTAATTATTGCCAATTATTTAAACGTCAAAATATTTACTGAATATTACTTAGGCAATAGAGTGAAAAGCAGCAGGGATTAATAAAATAGTTAACACAGGATTATAATATGAAAGCCCCTAATTGTCATCTTTAGTGTTACTTTCTTTTATCACTCAGTCTGCTGTCAAAAAATCAGAAAGTTAGAATTTATAAAACACTTATATTAGCGGTTGTTCTTTATGGTTGTGAAACTTGGACTGTCACTTTGAGATAAGAACATAGGTTAAGAGTGTTTGAGAATAAGGTGCTTAGAAAAATATTTGGGGCTAAGATGGATGAAGTTACAGGAGAAAGGACAAAGTTAAACAACACAAAACTCTCACCTGACATAATTAGGAGCATTAAATCCAGATGTTTGAGATGGACAGGGCATGTAGCATGTATGGGCAAATCCAGAAATGCATATAGAGTGTTAATTGGGAGGCCGGAGGGAAAAATACCTTTGGGGAGACCGAGACGTAGATGGGAAAATAATATTAAAATGGATTTGAGGGAGATGGGATATGATGATAGAGACTGGATTAATCTTGCTCAGGATAGGAACCAATGGCGGGCTTATGTGAGGGCGGCAATGAACCTGCGGGTTCCTTAAAAGCCAGTAAGTAAGTGTTACTTCAATCCAGCGTCAAAAGTTTATATTAACACGAAAAAGATGATAAAGCGAAAAGTATTCTAAGGAGAAAAAAAATGACGAAAACCTGTTATATTTTCACTCATGCATTTAAAAGGCAACAAAAAAAAAGTTTAGTAACTCCACGAAGATTTGAACTCGCAATCTCACGAATTCTTAACTAACGCTCTATCAATTCCGCTAAGAGTTTTACTGTACTCATAATGGCATTGTAACGAGCAATGGTCGTACTCTACTTGAGAACCTGTTATACAGTATATAGTGTTTGTGTTGCAGTATTCACTGTTTAAACACTCTGAACGATCTGTCTGTTTCAAATCTCGTATATGAATTATTTTCTCGGGAGATTTTAGTGAGTAACAGTTGTGTTCATCATTATTACTACTAGAAGAATATACGCAATATTTTGAACAAAACCTGGCTGTCCCGAGCGCTCACGGAAATACCCGATTTGAACTTAGTCTCTCTGACGCCGGCCACTTTCATTTTGACCAAGTGTACATTACATGATGGCCGAATCTGCACATTTTTCCACATATAACAGTGCACAAAAGAAAACTTTAATAATATATTATGACATAATAATGAAGATGGATTTGTCTTTTAACACAATTTCTGATACAGTAGAGGAGGCAAGACCTGTCCTGCGACCTTATCGTGTGTCGTGGTTATATCACCAATGGGAATGGAGGGGGGAAGGTAGGTTTTATTCTGAGATGAACTTCCGTGTAGGTAGATTCGTATAATAAAACTAATTCCATAGTTCATTCTTTCCCCTCTCGTACAGCTCACATGCCAGGTCTCGTCTCCTCATCTATACTTTTCTCTGAGTTAAAATATTAGAGCTTAAAACCAGTACAGTAGTCGACAAATTACAGATATTAAAAGTGGGATAACTCGGCGAAATTAGAGCAATTAATGTATTGCCATGAATTTTAGACGTTCACGATTTCATGATAAATAGTGATGTAACAACTGGATTGTTATCAGTAGACAGCGAAAAAAAGTCAAATAAAAGTCATGTTTACGGTTTACAAGTACTGTACGCATAGACTATGGCATGAGGTGTGCAGGCATCCCAAGTAGGTACAACACGGTACCGTCCGCAGAGAGCACCACGAGAACACCGAAAACAACTGCCACTCTGCGTTCTCAGTCAGTCCTTATCCGTACGTGAACAGAGAACATTGAGATAAGTAAACATACAGTATACTTCACTTGTGTTCAGTGAAGTGATCATAATGCGGAAGACAGATGTTAAAAAAACTTAGGGTGTATTCTTTAATACAAGAATATGGTGTCCACATTTTTAGTAGTGATACTAGTCAATAATTAAGTGTCGGGTATGTATGTGTGCACTAAAAAAGATAACAAAACAATCTATAGAACATTAATGTAATACACGGAAAAACATGAAAAATGTTTCTCTATGTTAGAAGAAAATAAGGGTTCAAGTTCAAATTCCGCCTCTAATATGAAATATGACCTTTACCAGGATTTGTGTCGAATGATAGTAAGGTGCAATATTCCATTCAAAACGTTGAACAAACCTCACTTTAAAGAGTTTATAGAAAAGTACACAAAATATGCCATTACAATAGTTATATCAACGTACAACCAATATTTAGTGATTATTCCATGTGTCAATTTACATATCCCCTGGCCTGTACCTGCACGCGTATTTAGTAGTGTACCTACTGTGCTTACGTAAACAACAACCCTCTGACGAGACAAATTAGTCGCGTTGTAGTTACCTTCACATCTGAATGACTTTTTTTCCGCTCTCTACTCATCACAAAACTTATGATTGCGAGCAACGAGATTTGCCTTCCTAACGTAACGTAATGTAATACCAGTAAGTTCTGTAATGTTATCACGGTGAGAGGGCATAACATTGAAAAAAATACTATGATCGCATTGTGACATTGTTATTGAAAAACTATCCTGTTTCCGTTGGCAGACAATTAATTAAATTTGATCTGATTGTTGCCAATGTTATTCATATCCTTTTCATTGAGCGTTTAAGTTCATGTAGATACTCAAAAGAGTTATGAATATAATTCATAATTTAATGTGAGAAATATCATTTTAAAATTTCCAAAAATAATACCAAAACAATGGCTTTTCAAGGGAAATACAGCGTAAGGACTAAAATTGTTTTAAATGACACTCCTCTAGAACAAGTAACAAGTTTTAAATACCTAGGTACTCAGCTCACGTATAAACATGAAAGTGACTGCAAATATAAACTCCCCATATTTCAGCAGCTGTGTGGTACAATAAACAGAAATTTGAAAAATAAAGCAACAAAAGAAACACAAATTAAATTTTATAAAGTAATGGCAGTACCATCTTTGCTATTTGGATCATAAACCTGGACGATGACTGCAGCTGACAGTAAAAAATTACAGGCCGCTGAAATGAAGTTTCTAAGGTCAGTGTACTACATCGGATAGAATCAGAAATGATAAAATAAGAGAAGAATTGAAGATTTTTCCCCCTAGAAGAAAAAATTAAGAATTATATAAATCAGTGGGCAGAATATGTCAATAGAATTACAGCAGAAAGAATCGCAAGAAGAATGATGAATTATAGACCTAGAGGGAGAAGACATCAGGGGAGACCTAGGAAGCGTTGGACGGACACACTATGAAGCCGGAACAGGCATATGCCTATCCCTTGAATTGAAGAAGAAGATAAAAATTAACAGTAATAGCTTAAAACCCGCCTCCTCAAACTGCTACCCTAGGCAGCTGCCTAGTCTGTCTAGGCCTAAATGCACCCCTGGGTATATATAGGCATACTGTTTTATATTTTCAGTATATTTTCCCTACTTAGTCTTTATGGTTTTTATCCTTCGTTTGGCCCTTTTTAGGTTTATATGTGTCTTTTAGGTTTTTTTTTAGGTTCTATAAGATTTATATATTTTACGGCAGGATGCATGAGATGTACAATTGTGTTAAAATACTCTAGATACTTTACAAGGAACAGAAAGGGCAAAATTCTAGAAACCTAACCCTGCTAATAACTACATACTATATGTAGAGCTCAGTTTTTAGAGAAAAAGATCGCATTACATCTCTAAAATAGATGTACTTACGAAACACTCAGTATAGGAAGATGAAGAATAATAAATGAAGATTCTTTACGTCGGCTTCATTACAAGTGGAACATTAAACAATCAAGGGTAATTAAGACATGCCGCGTCTTAACAGCCCTTCGTTAGAGGTTGGTGAATAATGGCCAATCTTTCTGGGGCTAAGTGCTGTGTATAGTCTATTAAATTTATTTGCTAGTAAATAGTTAATAGCGAGCTACTTCTCCTCAAATATGAAGAACGGAAGCAGCCTCCTCCACAGTGTGGTCTGCCCAATCAGGTAACAGTCCTGTTACTAAACGCGCCGCACTTACGGACACTATTCCTCGTTACGTAAACCGCCAATTAAGCTATTTCGCAGTGTTACTCTCATTAACAAGCCATTGTAACATTCCTCACCCCCTACATACAAGTGTTGCCAATTGTGCGATGTCATTATCCCATGTAATGATGTTTTATGGGGAGTAATTTCACTGTATGATTGCGGTGGTCTTCATATAGTGGAGGGAAATTTTAAACCGCCGCAGTGAGAGTTGAAATAATATTACAAACACATGGAGGAAGAGTGTTGAGTAAAACTAGATTACGTCCACCGCTTGTGGCTTCACATTTGTGGGTCACTGATCGATTTTCGGGTTTCATTTCATACCTCTGTTTTCTGTTTACTTCCCATGTTACGTGCTATAGGGCGACCAAGATATCATTATCGCTGAAAGGAATACCAGTATTACTAATAAACCGTGTACAGTTTTTATACGAGTCTTGTGCAGAGTTGGGACAGAAAACGTTACTAATAAACCATGCATAAGCGATGGATGTATAAGCAGCCAGTGTTGCCAATTCAGCGGTTTTCCCGCTAAATCTAGCTTTTTTGGATAACAGTCTCGCGGGTAAAATTATATTATCCCGCTTACCGGGAATACTAGCGGTTTTTAATCTTTAAAGTTTCTGAAATGAAATTCATATTAGCATTATAAGCGGCTTTCATAATTACATTTAATTCGTTCAGTGTGTGTTTTGTGAAATAATGGATGTGTTAATGTAGTGGCAATTCCATATTAGGCCTATATATGTTACCGTTAAAACCCGAAATCCGTCAAAATCAGTTTCAACTAGTAAAAACTAGTTTAAGCAAATAAATATAGATAGAAAGTGAGTTTTCGTATGATCTAGAATCAGTGTCAGGTTAGGTTTGGTTTGTTTAGGCTTTTGTTTGGTAAAAGCCTAAACAAACCAAACCTGACTTGCCATTGATTCTAGATCTTATGAAAATTCGCTTTCTATCTATCTGTCTGTCTGTCTGTCTATCTTTTAAAACTAGTTTTTACTAGTTGAAACTGGTTTTGTCGAATTTTGGGTTTTAACTGTAACATATATCGTGCAATAAGAATTTAAATATGTTGTGTCTGTGATAAAAGTGTTCAAAATTGCTTTATAGCGCCACATTGGCAATGATAATAGTGTGCAATATTCGTTACATTGGCGGGCGGATGCTCTATCTTGACCATTATTATTATTATTATTATTATTATTATTATTATTATTATTATTATTATTGAATAATAAGTATACATTAAAATCTAGAGATATGTTAGAAAATCGCGGATTTTCGAAAGCCATCTAGCGGGATTATACGAACAACTGTTGGCAACACTGTAAGCAGCCTGTAACCACAGTCCAGTATATACAGTCACGAAGCTTAATACGTAGGGAATATGCATCCCTAGATAGTTGCTAACCACTAGGATCGCTACTATCGGCTCATCACAGACAATGCAAAATAGTACCGGCACAGTCTATTGTTCTTAGTACCCTCAGCAACTCAAGCTACGACACTGTATATACTAGACTGTGCTGTAACTATATATGGGAATTGCTTTGCAGTAGTTATACACACGAAACCCTTTGTTTAAGCGTTGTATATAGAGAAAAACCTGTGTGGAGTTGCTGGTCTCCCATCAGGCTCCTCCCCAGGTGGCGGATTGGGAAATGCTCATCAGATATGGCGGGTACCGGGGAAATAAAACACCCGGGGTGGACCAAAACCAGCTGTTGCTGCCTTGTAACATATGGACCTGGTTCTCCAAAGGCTAGGAGAAGATAACTCTGATCAAAAATTACCCGGTCCTCCAGGCAGGGGGTTTGGCGATGGGCCGACTACCCATCACAGTAAAAAGCCTACAGTTACGAAACCAACACGAATAGAAGCCGGACTGTCTAATGGAAATGAAAATGGCAAGGACAATGGACAAGCAATTGGAATACAAAGACATACGTAAGATGGGATATAGGAATTAGCAATTTCGCAGGATCGAGACAACTGGAGGAATATCGTGGAAGAGGCCACGGTACACATTGAGCTGTAGAGCCAAGAAAAAAGAAGTAATAATTATAAGAAGATATTATAGAGAGAAAAATGGCAGCCGCTCTAACAGCTGTTCGTATCGATTGTCATTTTATGGTGGTTGCCTCGTACTCACAAAAGAACAAATCAAAGAGCACAGAATAATTAGATTAATATTCCTGTTCTCTCTGACCAATATATAGTGTGGTAATCTTACAGACCCAGTTGTATTATCGATAATTATCGCTTACACAATAGCGCAAACTATCGGTTGCAATAAAGTATCTCTTTTTTATTATTACCTTTCATACATAATGAAGTAATGACAAAACTATGACGTATCTGTGCTGTTATACACGACGGATGTAGTGATTATAACTCGTTTATAAGACGTGTGTAAATTTCTTACTATAGTCCCGTCGCTCTTATTTCCGGCAGCCAATCACGTTGCCGGTCGGCTACATTTAAACGTGTCTCTCTTGTTATTCGTTGCTGATGACGTTATGCACTTCCTAAGACTCGATAAATACCTAATATAATCACCCACCATTTTGGCTCTTTCGTTGGCGTTCGCAGAAAGCACACGAGGACGTTATTTGCCGCTCAATTATTTGTTCAATTACAATGTGTTTGATTTATTATTAGAAGCTTCTACATGATAATGTTTAACGGTGATGCAAATAGATTCCTCGTCTGGTAGCTCGGCAACGAAAGAACAAAAATGGCGAACGACACTACCTACCTAGACTTTATAGAGCCTTCACATCCTAAGGCGTAAGCAAAGAAGAGAAGTCACAGCGGAAATAACAGCGACGCGACTATAGTAAGGAATTTTCACACGTCTTATAAATGAGCTATTCACTGTGTAAGTATAAGGCAGTTAAACGTCTATATAAGAGTTTTTATTAATAAGACCGTTAATGTATTACAGTTACCGCATTTCCTGCGCTCTGACCTAAAGCTATCATCAAACTTCTAACTATATTTCACCGCTACCATAAACAGTGTGAAGTGGACAGACAGAATAAGAAATGAAGCTGTGTTGACAAGAGTGGGTGAAGAAAGAATGATGCTGAAACTGATTAAAAAGAGAGGTCACTGGCTGAGAAGAAAGTGACTACTGAAGGATGCACTGTAAGGAATGGTAAACCACTACAATAGTCTATACAGGTTGATTCATAAATACTTGTTCATACTTTTGGGTGTAATGTAGAGGTAAAAGTAAAATGTTCTGTAAAACATTTCCCGCAAGTCCTTACTTTCAGAGTTATGATGCAAAATATTCCTACCTTCCTATGTATAAAAAACATGGACCAGTAAAGCCTTTGGATGTGTCATGTTCTCCTACATAGCGACTGGCTTAGATGTTTGTTATTCGTACACTACAGTTGATTCCGTCCTGACAGGACTTTGTTCACTATACGTAGGTATGAACTGATCTTGAAATTTTACAAGCCCCGTTCAACTCATTCTGAACAGTTTCATAGCCATTTTGATTTCACTGCTGTAGTTCTACTACGTTCGGAATTTGAGTGGCATAAACGAGCGCCTTCAGACGACCCCAAAGGTAGAAGTCTGGTGATATTTCTGGCCAAGCAACTCATGTTGCATGATATATGTTTATAGTGTATTTTATTGTTACAATTATTAGGAAAATAAATAAAGTACCGTGCATAACTGAATGTCTACTTACGAGACGTGGTACAGTAGGAACTGCAACAGCACCATACAACTATACATACCTACTTACAGTAAACAAAGTCCTATCAGGTCGCAATCAATTGTAGTGGTGTATACCAATAACAAAAATCTACCGCATTCGCTATGTAGGCGAACGTAACACATCCGAAGGCTTTACTGGCCCACGTTTTTTATGCCTAGCAAGGTAGGACATTATACAACATGACTCTGAAGTAAGGATTTTCGGAAAAAGTTGTATAGAACATTTTAGTCTTAGTTCTACCTCTACATTCCACCCACAAATTTTGTACAGGTACTTACGAATCACTCTGTATAAAAGTATTCTGTAAAATGAATAAATACTTGATTGCTAAGGACATATGAGCAGTAATCTCTGTTTTGATGGATATTGTACTTCGTAAAGCATTATAATAACCACAAAAACAGTGATATAGCAATAAATTTAAAAATAATAATAATAAATACTTCAAAGAACCGAGTCTGTCTGTAGAATTAGTCCAAAGCAGTTTATTGTGAGTATTTTGAGCCAATAAAAGGCTCTAAATTACGAGACGTTCTGATCATGTGCCATGGCGAAAGACCACCATATTAGCTCTATACAGAAGAAACACAAGAAGATAAATACACCCAGCCATATTTAAAGGAAATGTGGCCTCAGTTTTCTGCACATAATCCAATCGAAGTCATTTGGATTTGTAACCGAAACTCTGCCACTTGAATCACAATGGAGGATTCAAAACAATGTAGTGTATGTACGTAATTCATTTCAATCGATGTTTTGAATTTTAGGATTCAGATATCAACTATCTGATTATTAATGAAAAGGAGGGAAAACGTTAAATATTTGAGTTTCTTGTTATGGAGAATATGACATAATTCTATTATCTCGTCAAGTTTCGTAGTAATTCGAAATGGAACAAAGGTATGACTCGATCATTTTAAAATTTAAAATCAAATCTGGAGAGTAGCGTTAGCAACAGAGATTCAATACTCAAATCTCCGTAAGTTCGACAGCCACTGAGGGCCAAGATTTACACAGCCATGGCGTGGAATATCTCGTGAAGGCTCATAACAATGAAAATTAAACATAACGTAAGCGTTAACTTAAGAATATAAACGTTATGGTAAAATCAAGAAGTCATACCATCATTCACGATGGGAACATAAACATAACAGCAAATATACTGAGTAACCATGGAAACATAACGACGCCATTTCCTCATATTCTGTCGTATACTTCAGCGCTCCACGATTGTGTTCTGTTTGCAAATCACGTAAGCATAAGCATGAAAGTTTGGAGTTTGCAAACTTCCATGTTAACGTCTTACGGTAATGTTTATGTCAATGCTTATGTGAATCATTGTGAATGATCCCATTTTTGGTAGCCTGGACGCAAAGTTCTGTGTTTATGTTACGGTTATGTTTAATTTTCATTGTGAATGGGCCTTGAGGCTCCAGATCATGTGGACAGTGAAGGAAATACTAGGAGAAAGAATGGAATAATTTCCTCCGCAATCATATCCTTGGAAAGATCTAATATTTCACCACTACAACTCTGCAGTGCTTGGGAAAGTGACATAAGTCAGTTTTCACAAACCTTTTTTGATAATTTATTGACAACTCACACTGGTTTATGTCGATTTGATTTTTTTCTGTATGAATTATTGTAATGGGAAGAATACCTATGTATTTTTTTTCCAAGCGAACATATGTTCCATAAGTTGTCAATAAATTATCAAAGAAGGTTTGTGGAAACTGACTTGTGTCATTTTTCCCGAGCACTACAGAACTTACAGTAGAATTATTTTAATGAACTAACACTATGGATGATAATTATATTCGAAAATTGATAAAATTACGCGATACAGGTGAAATATGCCGACATAATCTTTACTATGATCATATTAACCAAACAAAAATTCTAGTCTAACCAGCGTTCAATTCGTAACTCTAGTCTAAGGCATGGGTCTTTAGAAAACACAGCTATGTCGCGGAACGTGGAAAACACAGTCGTTAATTTTGCCAGTGTGATTGTTCTTTCACGTACCGTAAATCTCGTTTTACTTCTGAAAGAAGTCATAAAAAGTAACTTTATCTCCTTATAAAATCCATCGCTGGACCGGGTATATTTATGTGCAGAACTAAACACAGTAACAACTATACCGGGAAAGAAACTAAAACATTCTGTCTTACAAAGGAAAATGTAGTACAATCGCGCTAATTCGAAATTTCGAATAATCCGAACATGCAAAGAAGAGAGAGAGAATAGGAAGAACGAAAGTGTGTAAATTTAAATTCAACGAATTTAATGCTATAGTATTTGAAGGGTTCAGAACCATAGTGGGCCAACGCCATTTACTAAAACCGTAGAAAACAAGGGTTAAAACGAATTTATTACCATAATTGAATGGAAACATATAGCAAGTAATATAAAGTATACATATTAAAACTAAATGATATGTCAATCTTCATTAAACTATGGTATTCACTTAACTTTAACCCTTGCTTTCTCCGTTTCTAATAAATTGGGCTTGGCCCACTATGGCTCTGAATCCTTCATTTACAAACTCAAAATATACAATAAGTTATGCAGTACAATTTACGCCTATTTTAACACTAATTAATGAATTTTGTTAGTCCTTGTTTTCTATACTATTAAGATAATCTGTTAGATTCTTCTTACGAAGAGAAAATAATCTTGATGAAGCGGTGAACAGTGAAGGACAGGAAGAGGTCAAGGCGTGGTTTCCCTGCTTGCATTCCTGTTCCCCGCTTAATTCGAAATTTCGATAACACGAAGATACCCCGGTCGCAATTCAAAGCGTCCTAATTCCCCCCCCCCTTTTTATAAGATTCTAACTTGGTTTATTCACGTTTTAATTTATCCTTTTCAAGCCCATATATAACTGTGTAAGTTTATTTAACAGATTCTCCTAAGTCTTGACCTAGTGTCTGCATTTTTGTCCCAAGGGATCAAAGGACGCCAAACTTATTTTATCACTTTTTGTCACTATTCTCATAACTTGTCATTTTTGGACTTAAGCCAGTTTGGAATCCACCTCTTTAATTATTTCGGACTAGCGGTGTTCTAGTGTAACATAATAACTTGAAGATTTCATACCGCTGAAGTCCCGTGTATCATCATCTCCAATCTAATTTCTTCTCGGCCCTCCTTAAATTTTCGCTCCAAGAAATGTCGGCCCTTCTTTTCTCTGGAAATCACATATACGAGTGTGAGGCGAGTAAAAAAAGAGTGAAAATTATTTTTTTTATAACCGTGAATAGATCTATCAACAAGAAATGCTCCCGTACACTAGGGTCAATGGACAGTATTACGTGGCAGTATTCAAGGCTTTGGTCAAACACATCGCACGAAAACGTCCGTAGCGTCTACATTACATCACGACAAAGCACATCCTCACATTTCAAACGTTGTTCCGATTTTAAAAATTTCGAAAGTATGCCGCATCCTCCATACAGCCCTAACTTTGCTGGCGTGAATTTTTGCTACTTCGTCTGAAATCTGAACTGCAGGACAAGCGTTTCGGCCCATCAAAGGCAGTTCTGAAGAAGAAGAAGAAGAAGAAGAAGAAGAAGAAGAAGAAGAAGAAGAAGAAGAAGATGCTGATGATGATTTCAAACTACGGTTCCAGCATATCTTCCAGGACTGGCATTATCTTTGTAACATAAATGCATATAACTCGATGGGAACTAAAGTATTTCGAAAGAGATCAGATCAACCTGGACCCAGCCTAATTTATAGCGTGAGTTTTTTCTCACGATTCTTCATAAAATGCACTTAATTTGTTTCAAACAAAACAAAACATATAAAAAACAATTTTCATCTCCCTTCTCTCGCTTCTCCACAACTATCTCCTTATAGAGAATACTTATCTAATCGTGAGTCTCTCTTTTTAACTGACGTGATATCACAATCTAGTATATAGGCTACAGTCACGAAGCTAAATACGTAACAAATATGCATCAATAGATAGTTGCTAACCGCTAGGATCGCTAATATCGCCTCATTACAGACAATGCGGAATAGTACCGGCACAGTCTATTGTTTCTAGCACCCTCACAACTCAAGCTTCGTAACTGTATATACTAGATAACTAGACTGTGGTGATATCCTCACGGATTTTTGCTGATAGTTAATTTTATCAACTTGGTTCAGAACTTATTACTTCACAACCACAACAGTAAACACGCTCTATCTGCAATCTGCTTTATACTCCCCTGCGTTTTTATTAACCATAACATTTATTAAGGCCGGGCTACATGTTCGGACACACATTCGATCGTCTATGATTATGGAAAGGTGACCTCGATTTGAAATCCCTGGTCTTCCAGACTGGGGGTTCGTTGTTGTAGAAAGGTTCAGCAATTAAAAATTGAAGGGTACACGGGAATAACGATCAAGGACCATTTTAGAAAGTTTCGAGAAAAACGAATTTTAAAGTTTAAGCACTTAATACTTTGTTATGTGTGTATTTAATAGAAATTGACGTAGTGGAATGTCAAGAACGATGATTTCTTATTACTAGCTAGACCACATGGTAGTACTTCCTTTCCACTATAAGATAGCATTATTAACTCAATTTCGATTTTTGATGGACCTTAATCGTTTTTCCCGTGTACTCTTCAATTCCTTTAATATTCCAATCACATAATAAAAGGTATCGTTTCCAGTTCATAAATCAACGCCCTACTTTCACCGGTATCTGTTGATCACGAATATTGTTTGTCACGTAAAACGGCTGGAAGAAAATTAGAGACAAAAGTCTTGAAAAAATACTTGAGTTGTTTAAATCTCACTTAATTCACTAATGTGGAAAAGTAGACGATATCCACGAGACATAAGAATAATCTCATTTGGACATTTTCTATTTCAAATGGAAAGATTCTCTTAGGACAGATGAAAGCTAGGCATTTAAGATGAGAGCGCAATCAGAATGTGGAAGTAATTTCCTTCCGCTGTAACCTTGAAATGGAGAAACTAAATAGACTCTACCATTTTATTCCTCCGCATCTCAGCACTTCGTGCGCACCACACTGTGTGGTGCTTCTATTTCTTTGTTAAAAAAAAAGGGAGGAAGGGAAAAGTAAGATATTTCGTATGTATTTTCTTCTATTGTAGGACAGTTGATTGTCGTTGTTGCTCATTATTTACTATACACTTGAAGTAGGTTTTCCGTTTAACAACAAGATATTCTGTCAAATGATTTTGATATTGTAATTACACAGACGTATTTTATAGGTCAACATATTATTACTGACACCTATTTGGAATACTGGTTTATTTGCTATACTTCATTAAGTCCTGACAAAAAAAGATATTATTATATAGCATAGCCGGGAGTAATGTGTTACATTAATGGAACACGTGAAAAAAAATCACATATATTTTGTAAAATAACGGCTTCATTTCATATTATATGACAGCCAGAGTTTGATATTACAAATACGAAAGAAAAATACAGGTCATCAAAATAAAAAATGTTTACCTGTATTAAACAATTTTAGTTAAAGGTTACATACAAAATTGAAGATGTTACGACAAATTAAAAAATTAGAATAAAGAAATATTGAATTAGGTTACACAGGAATAATTTTTATATTGTGAATGTTATTATTTTTTTTGGCAGAAATGTCCAATAGATTTAGATTCGTTATATGTAGATTTTCTATAAATAGTATTATGTTTCGGGAGATTTTTAGTTTATCTGTCGTTTTTATTTTATCAGTTATTTTGTTAGAGCTGGTGTTGCTTCTTTCTAGCTTTGTTGGAATGTAGAAAATATATCATTGAATACAATTATACGAGGTGCATATAATTGCAATACAGATCCCATATAACAATATTCTTACAAAATCAAGATAGGGATAGGACAATCAATATTAATTGGAGTTTGAACTACATGAAAAAGGTTAAGCACTGATATTGTCATCAAGGAGGACACAAAATCTATTTTGTGCGAGATCGTGCGTATTTGCTTGGTTTCCGCACAAAACCAATCCGCGGAAAGTCTAAAATTCCACATTCAGTATTCCCAACCTAACACACAACAATTTTCCTCTTCTTACCGCTTAAGTGACATATTGATTTTACTGCTTTAGGCTTTTAACATATTATTTTTAAAGACATTGAATATAGTAATAATTATAAATTGGAAACTTACCACTGCAATTTCACCTAAATTGCACTGTTAATTATTGTTTTTAAATATTTGCAAAAATTAAGTAAACTCTAAATTATTACATAACCTTACCGTTTGTTTTAAGTTTGCATTTATAGACTGGGGGGGGGGGGAAGACAGACGTATATCACGGCCTGCTGGAGTATAGTAAACACAGAAAACATTTTAAAGCAACAATGTTGAAGATAGATATTTTTGTTTTGCAAATATGCCGTCATTGAACAGAAACCAAGATGGAGATTTCATTGCAACTAATTAGAAATTCCTCTTTCAGGTATGTAATAAACGATCTTCGCACAAAATAATGTACGATTTACGAGCGGTATGTTTTCGTTCAATTCTCGGAAATTAAAAAAGCTCAACTACTTACGTTTCGCTTTTTCAAACTTTTCCTCGAACATGAAAACTTCAACATACCGCTCTTGTAACGCATATTACTATTGTTGTTAGCTTCTTTCTGGAGGCAATTTTCAGTAGTTATTGTACTCTGAAGATAATAAACATACTGATATTATCAAAACTTACAGTGATCGAGTTGTGCAGTACCATAATAAGTGTCTATAGCAATTCATTTCAGGTTTTATAAAAGCACTCTTACATTGAGTCATTTTCATGTCATAACTAAAGTCCGAAGGTTTAGCACCGAATCCAGCCCGTAACGTGTTGTAAGGTGAAGTATTACGTGTGTTTACTGCTGCGACGTGTATGAGGTACGTACTGTACAGTCAACTCACAAAAGTCATATAGTAGGACCTCAAGCTCAAGGCAACCCGGTCAGTCTGATAGGAATTTTTAAATAAGTGTATAATAAATTTCAATCTTAAGACATATCAACTTGTAAATGTTTATTTGCTATTTAATAAAATATATGAACGTTTTCGCCGTTTGGGGCATCTTCAGATATAACAAAAAACATATAATCTGGACCTATAATAATAAATTATGCAAATAACAAAGAATAAAGAACAATGTACAGTATGTATGCAATACATGAGATTCATGAGCTTTATGTAAAATATGACATAATACAGGCTGATTATTGATATAATCTTTAGATTTTGAAATTGAATTGGACGGATATTTTACACATATAGCTCATGTTACAAATAAAATATACAATTATGATTAAAATTTGTCAATAATGTTAAAATTTTAAAATTTATAATGATGATTGATAAAATAGATATTTTAAGAGTAATCATTAGTTGAGGATTGTCGTAGGATATACGATAATTTGCGTAGCTGATGTTCGTGTGTTATGTATGTGTTTCATTGAAAAACGTTCGCTAATGAACTAATGTTATTTTATGTTGGAGATTGCTGTTTTAATTATCTGACTTGGTGACATCTTATTGATTACAAATGACTGTTACGTATAATCAGATTTGTTGAGATATTTGAAATGAATGCTCGTTGGTTATGGATGTCGTGGAGTATACGATGATTTCGTAATAGATAAATCATAAGTTAGGTATGAATTTCAATCATTCAAGAGATCGTTCGCTTATGAAATGGATGTTGTTTGACGTTCGTGGTTACTCTAATTTGATGGCATCCTATTGATTATGGCTATTGCGTGTCATCAGATTTATTGAAGTATATAAATGAAGATATTATTTGTATGTGTTGGTGTTGGTGTGTTGGTGGTTTTACGTTTTTTGTTATATCTGAAGATGCCCCAAACGGCGAAAAACGTTCATATATTTTATTAAATAGCAAATAAACATTTGCAAGTTGATATGTCTTAAGATTGAAATGTATTATATACTTATTTAATAATTCACCAGGCATATTGAAATATAAAAATGAATGATAGGAATTGCCTGCGCTTAAGCAAATTATTCAAGCCATGAATTATGTAATTTCGTGAAAGAATTTGGAAGTGAATATTTCACAACAAATGGAGAACAGAGTATGTGAAGTACAGGCAAGAGGAAGTAAAAGAAAATGCGGTATATGCAATAACACTGAGGACAAAAAACGTAATTAAATTGTATTTAACCTTTAGAAACCGGAAGACTTATGCCACTATTGCACGCAAATACCTAACTCTTAACGAGGGGTTCATATATCTACTAAGACCCGGTTTTATAAATACGGTTAATCTAAAGATTATGTTAAACCTAAGTTAAACCTAACCGTGAGTTCAACTCAACGTGGCGTATTACAGAGTCTCGGTTAAGTTTAACCGTAGTGAAATACGATTGGTATTATTGCTAGAAAAGAAAAGAAGACGATCGCAATTGTTTAATTATATTATTGATTTAAAATAGCCGACCTCGTGGAGAATCTTCATCAAGAAACGCCTTTGTTCTTCGATATCAGATAGAGTATCATAATAAAGCCTAAAGAGGACCAATATCGCGTACGTCAGTATGCTTGTCGGACTTAACCTCAAATAGTTTCTTAACGCTGGCTACCAACGTTATTCTCTCAAACACAATGCAACCAAACTAAACCTTGCATGACCATCCACGACGTAACTCCATACAGAATCAACTGAGTAATGAAGTAATAATATTAGTGTGCAATATTTTTGTGCTGTCTAAAATATTTATGAAAGAGAATTCAGTTAAACAATAAAATTATTTTTATGCGTCTAATAAAATTAGGTAATATTAGTGTTTATAAATCAGGCCCCATAATAAATCTTGCCACACACAGTACAATCAACAATAGGTTCATGGTAGATTCATGGACATCTTCGAAATATTCTATCGTTTTCAGTACGCCAGAGGAAAAATAGCGTAGCGCAACTAGTAACTGATGCAGAGATTCAACAGAATTAAAAAAAAAAATAAAAACGAAATTATTTATCTTTTCAAATAATCTTTAAATTCAAACCCAAAAACAATATATTTTTGCACTTTCTCATTTTTCTGTTGCATGTTGCATCAGAGTTTAAATTTTTTAAAATAAGGTTAGGACTATAAGCCTAATTCTAAAGGTTAGGACTGTCTCGAAAGCCTCAATCCATTTTAAAACTTATGTTCATTTATGTAACATATATTTCAAAGTGGCGCCATCTATTCCGAACAATTCTTGGCCGCCGTGGTCGTTCAGTAATACTGAGCACTCACTTGTCACTCATAAGTTCTTGGAAAACATCTGCAATATCCATGTGTATTGCGGAAACAGACATCTTGCATTGTTGAGCCTTGAACTGCAGTTTAAACGGCAGAGAACTGCCGATCAGATCAAGTTAAACTCAAGTTAACTCAAGATTAACTCTTAGTTAAGGTTTATATTACGAAGCAGAACGAAAAACTTCAGTTTAAACTGAACGTAAGGTTTAAACGGCGTTTATAATACCGGCCCTAAATCGGGTAAATTCGTGTTGCGTTCGTTAGCCGAGCGGTTTAAGGCGCACAAGATATGTCCGTCCAGCATATCGTGCCTTAAGATCGCAGGTTCTCGTCGCGGCCACTGCAGTCAAATGAGCCTGTGGTAAAGGATGGGGAGGGCCAATGTAAAGCATTCGGTGTAATGGTACGCATGGAAGCTGACGGGGTTTCAGTTGACTGCAGTTGAAATGATTTATCTCCTTTTTTAAGAAAAAGAAATATTAAAAACATTTTTTTTTTGTAATCAAGTGCAATGTCCTTAATGTTATATAAAATTAAAGAATATCAAAGTATTTATATATAACATACAATTCATAACATTATATCACGTCATGACCATAATACTAACTGGCCACTATAATGGACTTACGGCTCCTAAAGGTTAAAATAAAAAAGGGTGAGATTTCATAACGTGAGGACACTTCTTCTAGTATTAGGCAGTTCCAATGTATGAAATAATTTACACTAATACAGAATTTAATGAGGTAAACAAATGGTTCTTTAAACAATGCTTGAAAATAATATACCGGCAAACACTTTTTTAGTGATACAACAGTGCGCACGACCAATTTATGCACATTCTGTATTTAAAAAAAAAGAGAAGAAGAAGTTTTCAATACCGTCAACGGTTAGTATCTCAGTGCAAGTTTTTAACATTTTAAGTAACTGAATAACTGCATTTGACTACATAATACGTCAAGATAACCCCAGTGTTCCACCAAATGATGGATAATTGCAGCAAAATTCAAAACAGACTTTAAATGTTAGTAATAAGTGTGTTTTTTAATTTTAATTATTTAATTATCTACATATAGATTGTTTTATATGTGATATGAAATCATCAAGGGTACACATTATTGTTTCATTCACACAGTTCATGTGCACCTATTTGAACATGTAATTAGGCAAATTTTCATACATTTGAAAATGGCACATTAGTGCCGAAAACGTTTATGTTATAATCAATCATATTAAAAACTAGATAAGTATAGACTGTATATTTTCAATTTTAACACTGTATTATTACTTAATCTGAAGTTCTTGAAAAAAATAAATTATTCTATAATTGCAGCCATCTTTTATGCAATGCTGTTTTGTGGCCTCGATCTATACCATATGAAAATGTCCGTCTGTTTGTGACAGTGCTATATACCTATATGGCTGAAGAAACCAAAGAGTTAAGACACTAGTATTAAAAAAAGTACATCTGACTTGTTTAGAACATGCGTTGCATAGACTAACAGAGGCAATTAGATCATCTTTCGAGGATTTATTTTTTTTAAATTTTAGTAGGTTATTTTACGACGCTTTATCAACATCTTAGGTTATTTAGCGTCTGAATGAGATGAAAGTGATAATGCTGGTGAAATGAGTCCGGGGTCCAGCACCGAAAGTTACCCAGCATTTGCTCGTACTGGGTTGAGGGAAAACCCCGGAAAAAACCTCAACCAGGTAACTTGTCCTGACCGGGAATCGAACCCGAGCCACCTGGTTTCGCGACCAGACGCGCTAACCGTTACTCCACAGGTATGGACTCTTTCGATGATGTCGAAAGTTTGGGATCTCAAATGAAAAGGGTATTCCTAAATGTCTTCCAGTAATTCATCAAGAGTTAATTTTGAAAGAGAGAGAAATTCATGGCAATGACAATGATAACGTTGTAGGCAAGAGACAATATCACCATCATATCTATCGTAGACGATACAGATTAGATGACATATGTGCTTATGAATATTTTAATAATTTGTTCATCAAATCACTATAATGTTTCTTAGGAAGTGTTACTATTTTCCCCTTTACTTGTAAAATTGAACATTTAACAATTTATGCACTTCACCCTTAAAATGCTATTCTCAATTCTCTAAACAATTTCCCAAAAGAGAAATTAAAACTTTCATATCAAGTTCCTCTCCAAAAACCTAGTTGTGTATAGCTTGTGCAGGAGCCACTTGGTCGAATAGCCTAAATATAATTTCGTTTTTTTTTAATACCTTTAGACCTTTCCTCGTCGACAAATACTTCTGAACCGTACAACAATAAGAGAACCGACAATATTTTATAGGATTTGGTTTAGGATTAGGCTTACAAACTGTAGGATTAGATAGTACGTAGCGCACATTCACTATTTAAACTTCAACATGTATATCTTGCAGTTATTCTACCAGTAGTTCTGTAAATTCAGTAAAGTTCACTAATCTTTTAAGTGTAATCAAATGAGTCACTTGGTTGTAAAAATAAGCCCTTATATGAAAGGATCCTAAGATCCCATTCCGTAGGGCTCATCACTATCAAAAAAACATGTTGTACCCTTTCATAAATAACTAATCGCCTTCAACATATGGGCCATTAATAGACCAGCTTTTATACCTGAAAAGAACTGTCCTGCAATGTCCTATCAATCATTATTATTTCCTAAAGATGATATTATTGTGTCCAGTATTGTTTTTCGTAAGTCCTATACATTTAAATCGGTATAATTTTATCAATAACAGCTGTAGACTCAAGGTTTTAAATGTTACACTCCAATCAAGAAAAATACTTGAAGTTTTTTGTATTTTATATCAGTGCCATTAGGCCTACAGTACTTTATCAGCAACTTACCTTGCTGAATTCAAACTGAACTCGAAGTCAACGTCTTTCAAAGGAAGGGAACTCTGGACACCACAGGAAGTATTTTGCAGAACCTTACCTGCAACAAGAGAAACAAATTTAAAAAATTAATTCTGATCGTGATTTTTTCTTAATATGTAATTTTATTACGCTGCCACTGATATTTGTATTATGAATAAGACTGAAATGTTAAAATATTCAGTTTTAACACTCTTCACTTTGTTTTTACAACATGATTTTGTCCCGTTGCAAAACTTTCTATATTATTAGAAAATAAACAGCTACATCTGGAATGCATATAGGCCTACTTCCTTAATACATTATAATTAGTATATTGAATAACCTAACCGTATGAATTTAAATACTATTATAGTCACAATCATGCCATGGTATGAAAGAAAAATTACACAACCTCGAGCGGAAATCGAACCTACGACTTCCTGTTCAACGGACGTGTATACGTCACCAAACATCGTAAAATGAAGATTACATATTTTGTAAACCTAACCGTAATTAAATTGTGCCGATTATTAATATAAGTATCTAATATTATTCAGAAAATGTGAGTAAAAACCTTACTTCCCATTTTCAAGCTATACTTCATGTTACAGCAAAACACTCCAGCCATTCGTCTAATGTTCATTTGTTCGATATGCCTATTATATCTAATAATATATTAGTAATATTTGACTTTTCAGCTCTCTCTTCATATATTTTCAGGTCATTAAGGGTTCGACATTCGACATATACCAGAGAGCCAATTTGAGCTGCTGTAATAGTTTACTTAGATGTTTCTATCAGAGTCCAAACTCCTGTTCATATAGAACTACTGAATGTTTTCTAATCTTTTAATTTTCAGTTAATAGTTTTCCTACTATGATATTTTAGTATTCTTTAGAAAAGATATCCACAAAATGTACAGCTGCTTGACAGTCGTTTTCAGTAAACTTATTTACAAGGAAGGTTCACCAAGTGATAATGGATTTTCCCGACGATTTTTTCTTCATATGTTCCATATGTAATAAGAAATCTCCTTATAAATTCCTAATCCGGAGAAGGCCTAGTTTTCGAGATATTTTTGAAAATAATCGCTTGACACCAATATACTCATATCTCCATTGCCATCACAAAGAAGTTGCACCTTTGTATTATTGTAAAGAAAGACGGGCTCTTTCGTAAGAAACTGAAACATTTATGTTCAGTGTCATAGGACACCTTTGTTTTAATAGTTAATTGTGAATGCTCACATTTCAATACATTTAGGGTAAACTAGGTAGTTATTGACCAGTATACGGTGATTGACCGGTTCCTTTTTTCAAGTATATTGTGAATAAACCACGATCGTGATTTCACTTTTTGCTGCATATACCTCTAGTAGCAACCCTTATTTGTGGTTAGTTGTCGCTGTTCATCCCACTGAGTTAGTGTCTGTTGTCTGAGAGGACTGAAATCGATTGGAAATGCAACTGAACGTAAGCAAGTGTAAGTAACTAGAGAAATTGCTAAGAATAATGCACGCAATAATTTATTTATTCTGCAAAGGATACATAAATTCTGGTGCTCGTTTTTACACTCACAATGTGAGAAAAGGTATAAGGTTTCCGTCCACAGAATATTATTTTGTTAAAGTTTTTATATGACATAAAAATTCCCCGTGGTCAATCACTATAAAGTGAATGGCCGCAAACTACAGTGATTGGTCGTTCATAAATTATTTGTTAGAATAATGACCAATTTGCTCCAATTCTATATATGTTATCGGTTAATGGGGATTTTTACAGGACTGATACTATATTATAATGCCTAAGCCAGGTAAAGTGCATTATACAGGGGAAGCTTTACGAAACGCTACAGAACCTGTCCACAGTGGATTTGATTTAAATGAAGCTGCCAAGAAGTTTGGTGTCCTAAAAGCAACCTTAGCGTCCAGAAGCAAATATCCCGTTGAAGGAAAAGTGTTCTTTGGTCCTCGTCCAGTGCTGGGTGAAGCCATTTGTAATAACATCAGAGAAATGACACACACTTGCTTCTGATAAGGCACAAAAGAGAAAAATGGAAGAAGAGGCAAGAGAAGGAAGGAAGCGAATAAGAAATGAAAGAAAAGGCAGCGAGAAGAGTTCTTTTCTTATTTTTTTAACTTGGTTATTTAACGACACTGTATCAACTATGAGGTTATTTAGCGTCGATGGGATTGATGGTAGCGAGATGGTATTTGGCGAGATGAGGCCGAGGATTCGTCATAGATTACCTGAAATTTGCCTTACGGTTGGGCAAAACCTCGGAAAAACCCAACCAGGTAATCAGCCCAAGCTGGAATTGAACCCGCGCCCGAACGAAACTTCGGATCGGCAGGCAAATACCTTTGACGACAGAGCTACGCCGGTGGCGAATAGTTCTTAATGAGAAAGATCAGAAGAAGAGAAACGAAACAGACAAGAAAAAAGTGAAAATTGTGAAAATGTGTTGTTCAATCACTAATAAATGAGTATTCAATAACTGTGCAGTAGACGGTCAATAACTGTAAAAGTGGACTTGTTGTGTTTATTTAATTTATCTTTGCATTAAAATTTTATTTTTTCTTTTGTTTATTGATTTTGATTTGTTTCTGAATCTTCACTTGACCCAATGCCTTTAAAATTCTCTCAATAAGTTACCACCGTTTTCCGCTATTTCATTGTTTTATTATTCATTAGCTTAAGTGGTCAATCACTATACAGTTTACCCTATTTTAACAATAGTTTCGTTCTCGTTCTCGTTCTCGCTGTTTCCGTTCCCGGTTTATTGTGGACCAGCCTTTAGACTTAAGGCAGGCAAATAAAAGAAGAGAGTTGAAGGTCACGTACACTAGTCTGAACCAGTCTCTCGTGCCATTCAGTGCATAGACCAATCATAGCTTTTTTCACATGTGTGTTTGCTTCATTTTCAGTTTAATGATGAGAATTAATCCTATAAATGTTATAAACCTGTTAATAGGTTATATCATAACAGAAAACCAACACCAGTGAATGAAAAAGAATACAAACTAAAGGATTATTTACGAGGTAAGAGCAAAATCTATGTTGTTATAATAAATAGATTGATAATTTTTATTCCGGGTTTGAATTTTTTAAAATATTAAAGTATATCGTAATTCGTTTTCAGGAATAATTAATTATTTTGTCCAAGCAGAGTCAGTTGATGCCCATATTGAATAAGATTTACAACTATTAAGTGATGATGGAAGAGTTTTGGAGGAAGAAACAGAAGACACATCTAAATGAATCAACAGAGATGGTTTCAACAGTAGCCAGTCTTCGCAATCAACTTACGTGCCTTCACCGCCGAAGTCTGGTGTAGGCGCAGATTTGAAGAGGAAGAAACACAATGATAAATATATACATATATGTCTAGCACAGCACTGTTTGCATTAGCTGTTATAGTTCTGGATTGAAGAATTTGAAAACATCATACCAAGAAAACTAGGCTTTCTCTGGATGTAGAAATTCATAAGGAGGTTTCTTATTTCGTGTCAAACAAGGTGATACACTTTCAGCTACATTATTTAGTTTGGTTATAGGCTTTATATTGAAGAAACTGGAGATGAGGGGAAACATTACAAGAAAATTAATAATAATAATAATAATAATAATAATAATAATAATAATAATAATAATAATAATAATGGCTTTATTTAACCTGGCAGAGTTAAGGCTGTAAGACCTTCTCTTACACTCAACCAGGATTAAAACTTGCTTACATAGTTGAACATAAAAGTGGATCAGAATTAAGTAATTACATACTGATACAATTTAGGTACATAATGAGATCAAAAGATGTAGTTACATAAAAATTTACCTCATAAAATAAAAATAAACATAGTGGAATACATATTAATGTTGTTAGAATCAAATACGAATCACATAACAACAGAAGCCGATAATTCAGAAAATGTACACAGTAAAAATAAAAATAAACACATTAGTATACATATTTGTATTAGATTACAATTAAGTAGGACTCACATAATTAAACAAGAAACCGACAATTGAATAAAATATACACAAAAATAGATTAATAATAAAAAAAACAACACAGTGGGATATATATTGGCGTTAAGTGATAAATAAACACGATTTACATGATTACACAATAAAAATAAGAAACAAAAAAAAAATAAAGAAAAAAATAAATAAATACTGTGGAATACATTCCATTAAATATTTGCAACGCGTTAGGTCTGGCAACTCATCATAAGATACTTTTCTAATTTACATTTAAAGGAAATGAAAGTTCGGCAGCCCTTTACTTCAGGCGGCAGAGAATTCCTGTGACGAGAAGTAGCAACAGTGAAAGATGAAGAATAAAGAGATGATGTGTGGAGTGGTATTTCTAGCGTGTTATATTGTGACCGAGTATTTAAGCTATGATACCGAGAAAGACTGTGGATTCGGACAGATAAGTAAGAGGGAGCAGAGGTAAGGCAATGTATAGCTTTTGCTGATGGCATAATGATAGCTGCAAGAACAAAATCGGCTTTGATAGAAACATTTAACAATTTAAAAGAACAGGCAATGAATTTCGGATTGATAATTATTAATGAGAAGAAAACGAAATTTTTAAAATGCTGCACAAAAAGAGAAATTTTAGGAGATTTTAAAATAAATGATAGGCCTATAATGATTCAACAAGTTCCAATTTTTCAAATATCTTGGATCAACTGTTAATAACAACAACACCATTGAGGAAGAAATAAGAGAAAGAATTGTAATGGGAAACAAAGCATACCATGCCAACCTGCAGTTATTTAGAAGTAAATTGATATCTAAACAGTCCAAATTTAAGCTATACTGTACTACAATAAGACCTGTAGTAACTTATGGCAGTGAAACATGGGTCCTTAAAAACTCCATAACACATAGACTGCTAATTTTTGAAAGAGCAATAGTGAGGAAAATTTTTGGTCCAACTAAAATGAATGGTGGTACATGGAGAATTAAATATAACAGTGAACTGAATGAGCTGATAAAGAATAGGAACATAATAAATCATATAAAATCGCTAAGATTAGGATGGTTTGGTCATATAAATAGAATGGAGAATAATAATAATAATAATAATAATAATAATAATAATAATAATAATAATTTATTTTAGCTGGCAGAGTTAAGGCCGTAAGGCCTTCTCTTCCACTCAACCAGCAAAAAGTGTATATACATATGCATGAACTTACAAAGAATTCAACAATTTGATTTAGATGAGAGTTACATGTATACAAGAGTTATTTACGAATTAAACAACAAAATACTATGAACTATTAATTAAACACTGAAATAAACTGTGTAGCAGAATTAAGCTAAAATACATAGAATGTTAATATATTTCAAATAATATTAGATAATAGAAAGAGATTATTATGAGACAATTTTGAAAATACAGCACAATCAGGATGATGTCTAAAGAAAAAAGTAACAGTGTAGTCAGTGATAGTTTAAATCAGTGTGATTGGATGAAATGCTAAGAAGGTAATCTTTTAAGCTGTTCTTAAAGGTGTTTGTTGTCTTGCAGCCCCTAATACTTTGTGACAAGGAATTCCATTGACGCGAGGTGGATATTGTAAAAGATGAGGAATAACAAGATGTTCTATGAAGAGGTATACTTAGCGTGCCACAGATAAGTGATCTGGTATTTACGTCGTGGTTAGAGTATAGATAAGAGAAACGAGACGAATAGACTGGTCAAACAGATATACAAATGGAAACCAATAGTTTACAGAAAGCAGGGTAGACCAAAAATAGGTGGGAAGATGATGTCCTGAATGATTTGAAATTGATGAAGGGAAATTGGACAAAGATAATGGGAAGCCGTAAGGAATGGAAGAAAGTTGTTGAGAAGGCCAAAACTTTCATCTGAGAGTTGTAGAGACTGAAGAAGAAGAAGAAGAAAAAGAAGAAGAAGAAGAAGAAGAAGAAGAAGAAGAATGGTTTCTTATTTCAAATGGAATGTATGGTGGAAAAATCGTTGCAAAAATCCATTAAAACTTGGTGAACCTTTCCTTGTTAATATTGGTCACCAGCGAACCATTTGTGGAGCTGATAGTAACTAAATTATAAGTTAATTTGAAACTAATATGTAGCATAGAACTGACACAAAAGTGATTAATACTGTATTTTAGTTGGAATCTTTCCATTCATTCGTCTGGGATGACTTCCATCATCGCCTTCCTCATCAGAAACAAAAAGTGACTACAAATTGTTGAATCCCTCACTAGGCTAAACAGTTATAGTGTGTTGCAATAATAATAATTTTCTCGGTAATTACATCGTCAGGAGCCAGATAAAAATCTCTAGTCGGCTAGTGGTGGTCATTATTACTGTTGCGGTAGTTTTAGTTTAGCTTTTTAGTGCAGTGCTCTCTGAAATGTGTTGTGTGGTGTTTATGTGGATCCCGGTTAGCCGCACACATAATTACTGCTTTTTATTGTTGCTAAACCTCACTGTTTACACAGAAGACACTTGAATGTAGTCAGTCCCTTTTGGATTGTGTGAAACAAGCGCAATTAGAACAACCATACTTGAATCCAACTGGAATAATGAAATGGAGATCTCAAATGTTTTATTATAGATTAAATAGGTAAGTGGTTCTGAAACTTATTATCACTGCGGATTCCCTTTCCATATACCAGTATTTTCGGGGACCTCTTTAAAATCGGCAATGTAATTATGGGTAGGTTAGATTTTGGGGTTAATATTAAGCTAGTATTTGTAGTGATATTTCTGTTATATTTCCCAAAATATAAAGAACATTAAATAGAGGAGAAGGTGGAAATATGGGCTACAATTTGGTTTTCCTAATGATAATGGAAAATGGTGTGGCGTATTGCTTGAAAATCCTCATTGACGTACAATAGTAATATGCGTTACAAGAGCGGTATGTTGAAGTTTTCATGTTCGAGGAAAAGTTTGAAAAAGCGAAACGTAGTTGAGCTTTTTAATTTCCAAGAATTGAAAGAAAACATACCGCTCGCGTATCGTACATTATTTTGTGCGAAGATCGTTTATTACATACCTGAAAGAGGAATTTCTAATTAGTTGCAATGAAATCTCCATCTTGGTTTCTGTTCAATGACGGCAAATTTGCAAAACAAAAATATCTATCTTCAACATTGTTTCTTTAAAATGTTTTCTGTGTTTACTATACTCCAGCAGGCCGTGATATACGTCTGTCTTTCCCGCCCCCCATTCTATAAATGCAAACTTAAAACAAACGGTAAGGTTATGTAATGATTTATTTTTCATTTTAGTATTTTAACAATATATTTATATAACATATTGCAGTAATAACATCGGCATCTGGAATCTTGTTGATTTTTTCACGGCTTCCTTAATGTTACTTGCATCACGAATGCAGTAACTTTAGTGGAGTTGCAGAGTTTACTTAATTTTTACAAATATTTAAAAACAATAATGAAAAGTGCAATTTAGGTGAAATTGCAGTGGTAAGTTTCCAATTTATAATTATTACTATATTGAACGTCTCTAAAAATAATATGTTAAAAGCCTAAAGCAGTAAAATCAATATGTCACATAAGCGGTAACAAGATGGAAATTGTTATGTTAGGTTGGGAATACTGAATGTGGAATTTTAGACTTTCCGCGGATTGGTTTTGTGCGGAAACCAAGCAAATACGCATGATCTCGCACAAAGTAATTTTTCAGATACAATTTTTTTCAGTCTTAAAGATCAATAGTTGCAATAGATATTTGCATATAATTACTTTTTGGAAGAAATACGAACTGGTCATTTTTAGGTAGTGGGGTCTAAATATGTGTTACCACAAAATTTTCAAAATAAAATTGAAAACAACAAACGTAAGTAGAAAAACCGTATCACATCAATGACAATATTCAATAAATAACGCAAATCACGATATTGAAAATACACGACGTGTTAACGTGTTGCTAATATGGGCTACCTATCCCATATATATATATATATATATATATATATATCACATAGCGGTAGCCCAAATTAGCAGCATCGACTCGTGAAGATTTCTAAGATTATGTATGGCAATTGTTGTTCTAAATAAACATTACTCTTATGCCATGTGTTAGAGCTATTCTTAATCAATGCAGCACATCAAGCCTGATCTCTGAATACGAAATATATCTCTCTCAATAAAACTGAAACTAAATACCTGTAAAAACTTTGAAACTGATGAAAAACACAAAGAACATATCACATCCACACCACAAAGGCAACTGGTTTCTCTCTTTATGTACGCAGACTGATGGACACGAGATGTACTTTTTAGAGCTTTTCCGCCAGGTAACAACATCACATTAGTAAAAAACGAGGTAGCTCATATTTCCACCTACACAGTCGTGGAAAACGACATTAAAATAATATGTTTCAACGCTAGTTCTAAGAATTCTGTAGCCTATGTTTAGCAACTTTCGGCCAAAAATAAAAAACTGACCTTTACTTAAAATTTTAATAATAAGATAATAATAATAATAATAATAATAATAATAATAATAATAATATACTGTCGTGAAAAAAGTAGGTCTACATACTTACTAAGTACATACTTATGTTGTATTCAGAATTTAAAGTATTTGACTTCCATCAAATTTATAACAATGTTTTACTGAATTTCGTCCATAAAGACCTAAATATATTTAATTTATATTCACGTAAATAAATGTAAAACCGAAGGATCAGACAAGATATTATGCTTGACAGAACCTAAGTGTACCTCAACTGTAACATAATAATCACAATAGCAACTTCGGTCCAAGGCTTTATAACAAGATAACATCTAAATTCCGAAACATACAATTTCCTAGCGATCCTTATTTTTAAAAACTCTATTAAAATTGCGGTTTAGAGAGAAAATGTAGACCTACTTCTATTATCAGACAGTACATCTCACTTGACTTACGTGTCAGGGGGAAAACAATTGTTTGTATGCATCTGAAGTCTGACTAGTGTAATATGTAGCTAGTCGGCGATGTATGCAATGGAGGGGAAAGAAACTGGCCACCCTATCCCATTATCACAAGGCCTAGTTGCCTCATAAGTGGTGCCTTCTTTGTATCACTTGAGAGTTTCAGATCCGTATTCGGAGAGTTGACTAAACAACAAGAAGTAAGGTTTTTTTCTTCTTTTTAATTTTTTACTCTGTAATTTAATAAAATGTCTTAACATTATGTGAAATGCCCCCTGAGCACGAGTATGTAACTTACTATTTCTGCGGGTGCAAGTGCTTTTATATGAAGAAAGCAATATGTAATTATATTTTTTTCTGACAATTATTATTATTATTATTATTATTATTATTATTATTATTATTATTATTATAAATAAATTAACCAAATTTCAACAGCTGCTAAGAACAATTAGAAATACACTGTTTAAGAAGGTCCGGCAAGACATAATTTTGAAATTCTACAAAACAATGGCCATACCAACTTTGCTATATGGATCAGAAACTTGGACTCTAATAACTAGTCAACTGAAAAGAATAGAAGCAGCTGAGATGAGATTACTAAGACCGCTAGCAGGCTACACTCTCTATGACCATAAATATAATGAAGACATCCGACAAGAACTAAATATCGCAGCCATTACAGAGACAATCCACAAGTATCGGAGCAACTGGCATGAGCATGTTCTACGGATGCCAAATGATAGACTACCCAGGAGATTATTAAATTACAGACCCCTTGGATACCGAGATCGTGGACGCCCGAAGAAGCGATGGAGAGACCAGCTTTTCACCTGAGACGGAACAGGCCAAATGGCCTAAACCCTGATAGCTATTGATGATGATGATGATTATGATTATGATTATTATTATTATTATTATTATTATTATTATTATTATTATTAGGGAGCGGATTTTTATGCTAAAAATTTAAATATATTTATTTTTATGTGCTAAAAAGTACGAAAATATTTGCTAGAAATAAAAAAAAATAAAAAATATTTTTTTTAACATGACAAAAATACCTTACTTAGCTTGGAACAAAAATGTTACTAGGTACTCACCAACCACACTTGAGTGCTAGTAGTTGGCCGAGAATTGCAGTGAACAACAAAGGTCAGCTCCAAATTCTCCATCACAAATGCATGCCGATTATCTCTGAACAACGACTTATATTTTGAAAACGATCTTTCCACAACATAGGACGTCAGACGAGCATATTTAAAGAGAGGAATGTCACAAACACAAATACCGTCAATTTCACCTACAGGCACACCCTCCAATACTTGAGCAACTTTACACATTTTTTCATATCCACTGTTTTTCCCAAACACATTCTGGAATTTGTCCCTTAGTACTTGTACTTCTGAACCTGGTAGAGAGTCTAGTTTAATTTCCACGGCACGCATCTCCCTGTTTCAGACAACAGGTTTTTGGATGTTTCGAGTTTTTTTTATGGTGTCACACAAAAAGCTTAGATTTGCTAATAGGAAAGCCAAATCGTTTTTTAAACAATCACCTTTCAGTATATCTTGAAGGATATCGATTGACGAAGCCCGATAACAGGGAATGACAACAAGACGTATTGTCTTACTTGATGGACATGAGCGAGAGGCGAGAGATTTGTTTAAATTAAATAATGTTCATACCCGAGCTCTTATTATGTTGTGTTTGATAAACAAAGCGTGGAATAAAATCATCTTCAGCAACAATAAACATTCCTAATTTTGTGTTGTAAGATCTCTCCTCCTTGTCCATGTCAATTTATTCTCTAATAATAACACTGATTTGCTGCCTAGCAGTTCTCAGAACTTGAGGCGATACGATTACAAAAATGGATCACGGATACACCACACAGCGCTTAGAAACACGAAGCAACCAAGAATTCTTAAAAAGATAACGTACTTCTGAGTGACAGATACAGTTTTAAAATGTTTAAAAGTTCTTGTAAAAATTTATTTAACTAAAAAAAACTCCAAAATTTATGTTTTTATAATAGATTTCCTGAAAATATGTATTTACATAATTTTTTGTGAAAATATGTTTTTATATGAAATAAAATTCGGGTTTTAAACTTGAAACTGCATGTTCGGAATTTTAAACTTTGTTAATTGTGTTTTATCAAACGCAAAAATAATATTTAATTACATAGGTATCCGCTCCTTAATTATTATTGTTACTTACAAATGGCTTTTAAGGAACCCGAAGGTTCATACGCCGTGCAACGGGCTCTCCAACATATTACACCGGCAAAGCTGACGCGAATGTCACACCGAACTTGGCGACGCATTATTTTGTGTGAGGAGAATGATGGGGGGGACGTACTGACCCTCTGGACACTTGGGGCACACAGTAAGTGTAAAGTGGATGTATGTCTGAATTATGACCGGAAGTACATAAATAGTTTGTACATTTTAAGGTATTTATAGGGAGTAACAATACTTTGTGCCCACTCTTTATGATGACGGTATACTATAATTTACTTCAGCACTTACACAGTCACATTGTAAAATTCTTTTGTGAACCGAAAAGTTACATTTGTTCGGATCAAATTTTTGAACATTTAAAGAGCAAAACTAAAGTTCCTTCGATCAATAATTACCATAATACACTGATCTCTTGAACTGACTGAACATATTTGGAATTCAGTCAGTAGCTTTCCCAAAACACGCTATGAAATGTTTCATATAAAACTATTTTTATCTCGAAAAAAGAATGAAAAACGATGAAAATCCAATTAGTTTGTTTGAAATATCTCAAAGAATGACCCCCTGAAATTAATGATATTACTTACGGTTCACTCTGTATACAAATACAAATTTTTTCCTAGAATAAAATGAATCCAAGTTATATTACTTTTTTCCGAATACTAATATATCTTATGTAATACATTACTCGTAGCTTATTAAGGGGTTAGGTACAGTTTACAGCAGTAAAATTTTGGAAATATTCAACATTTTTTTCCTCCATTACTGTATCTTGTACAATAATGAAAATTAGTATGTGTAAAACACTGTCCTTCTGCTATATGAAAAAATATATATATATATTTTTACGATTAAAAGAAATTATATATACAGTATATATATTTTTCCCCCAAATTCAGTTCACTGTGCAGTGATGAAGCGCTTCCCACATAACCCAAAAAATAATCCAACATTTTGCCATGAAAATTTGTATGTGTATTTATACTTGTCATATCTACAATATGATACAAGATCACTCCTCTACCTTTGATAGATTGTCTGTTAAAAATAAATTCCTTTAAAAATGGTCAAATATCAGTACTTTCTTCTAACACAAAATAAAAATAAAATACTTATTAAGGAATGCAGTTGAAACAGCATGATATTGTAAACATGAGTTTCAGCAATAAAATAAAAGAGAGAAAACATGAAAA
Source organism: Periplaneta americana (assembly GCF_040183065.1). NCBI lineage: Eukaryota > Metazoa > Arthropoda > Insecta > Blattodea > Blattidae > Periplaneta > Periplaneta americana. The sequence continues at coordinate 145,378,577 of NC_091121.1, read as the reverse complement.
AGTTAATAAGTTTATGAGTTATGAGGGAAACGCTTCATCACTGCACAGTGAACTACCACCATTATGAATTTAAAAAATATAAATATAAATATTTTTTTTAAATCGTGAAAGTATTATTTCCATATAGCAGAAGGATAGTGTTTTACACCTACTAATTTTCATTATTGTACAAGATATAGTAATGGAAGGAAAAAATATTGAATATTTCCAAAACTTTTACTGCTGTGAGCTGTACCTAACCCCTGAAAGAAGGGTTAACATTTTGGAGAACGAAAATCAGACATATGTTAGAGGACTTCCAGAAAATCATAACGTTACTGGACATTCTTAAAATTTAAAGTTAGTGCTGATATGACCGTTGAGAGTTAAAATACTGAATAATATTATATTCTTCCAACTCAGTATTACGGTAGTAGACAGCAATGGTTAAAAATATCAAAGAGATTTGAAACTCCGAGTAAAAGTAATCCTGTAAGACCGTTATGAAGATGGATGGACAGCTGGACGTCATTTACGTCAACGGGCGGACTATGCATGAATGAAGCGGATATGAAACAACAGGTGATGCAAGACAGAAAGGAAATAAGCTTTTCTCCCTCATTTCTAACAGAAATGGCCTTCCAAATCAGTAACGTTATGAACGAAAATTCAATGTCGAATAATAGTTCCTAACTATAGCTACGTTAGCACTTAGTGTGTACTAGATTAACCTATACAAGCGGTTTGTATTCATTCTGTTTTCGAAATAGACTTTAAACCTTTGCAGCATAGTGGTTGTTCAGAAGAACCAAAGTTTTCTTACTCCGTAAATTTTACGGCACAGATATTCCACCAAGGAATCACCTCTTGAGTATACATAGAGGTGCCATCTATGTTTTGAAATTATGTGCAGAGTTAAAATGTTGAAAAAATTTGATCGAAGCTTTGTTATGATCAGGCTTCGAGACTTTGGACCCGATACAATAAGTTTACTGTCCATGCACTATAGGTTGTTGACTCGCTGCAGGTAGATAGAGATGTGTTGAGGTAACAACGCTGCTATTTAGAGTAGAGTACGGTAGTATGGGGAAACACACATATGTACATTCTGAAAGTGAATATACATTATACAATGATAATGTCAAAAGAATGTGAAAAGCATTTATTCTCCTTCTTTTATAAGCATTTGTGTTTAATTAAAGGCAGTGTTAATGGTGGAAATAAGCATGTAGTAATTTTAATTTTTTTCATTTATCCTATTGGTCGTCTTTAGGAAGTGCATTTACAGTACCGAAATGCAATGTACTACAAGATACATTCTCAGTGTCTCAAACGTAAATCTTTTTCGGTTATCTGCCAAAGTTTGTACTGTAGAAAGCAGCTTTCTACAGTACGTCGCATGAAGTGATAGGAGCAAAACGAAAAAGCCTAACATCATTGCAATCTCTAAGAGACAGTCCTTTATCCTTGGGTAACTCCATGTCCACCAATTTGCTGTTTATGTTACACAATGTTCCATATCCGTTATTTTTACATAAAATTGATTTCCACTTCTGTTTTACATGTTCAGTAACCGGTGTACTTGGTGTCTCATTAATGCTCTGCCTTATTTTCTAAATTAATTTGAGGGCTTCCGGCATCTCTTGCTCTGACTTTTCTAACCGTGTAATAGTTTCAGACACAGTTTGTATGAAAACCAAATTATTCGTCAGAACCTTCAAATCCAGAGCGTTTTCCTTTGCGTATTTGTTGGCATTCATTCTACAGTACCCCCACCCACTGTACGCTTTACCACTATACTCAGTACGTCGTTATGCGGATTTCCCACTGAACTGCTCTATTGGGTCCGAAGTCTTGAAGCCTGGTTATGATCCATGAAATGAAAAACATACAAAATTAATTTGTGCTACAAAGGGTTAAAAACCCTACAAGGATTATATCTAGGAAAATGTTTTAGTCTACTCGTATCTTACAGTACTCTAGACATTAAAAGCAATATTTGGTCTATATTACCCAACAGTATTAAAATCATTCGGCATTAGAAGTTAAAAAAAAAACAAATCTCAATTAATTAAAAATGTATAACATTAGAGTCAGAACACGACGTAAGTTCTGAATCCCCTTGCAAGTAAGAAAATAACAGTTTAATCACTCCATTTTTCTTTCAAATTTCAGATCTTCTCTTTTTAAGAAACTCAATTTTTTTGACAAAATTCACCCCGAAGCAGTAACCCCAGAACTTTTTCTAATGTTTGGCAATACAAAAATGTGTGCTAATACATAAATGTTTAATTATATCGTGAATAAATAACGTACTTCTATAAAAAGTCTATTTCCCCAATAATAACAGGTGCATGAACGTGAAGTTGAAAACTACAGCATGGGAATGTAGCTTCGAATGTAAGATTCTGTATGTCGGTTTTTAGAAACATGTACAGTAGTCGAGGCAAGACCTGTCCTGTGACGTTATCATGTCCCGTGGCTATATCACCAATGGGATGGAGGAGGAAAACAGGTTTTAGTTTGAGATGAACTTCCGTGTCGGTAGATTCGTATAATATGAACCATCAATACACAAACTCCCTTTCTCATAGCTCATTCTTTCTCCTGTTACACACCTCACATGCCAGATCTCGCCTCTCCATTTGTACATCTCTCATTACCTTAACATTTTCAACCTAATAACTTTCTTCCACAAGTTTTACAATATTCAACCCAACATAGCAATCTTTCACTTCTGAAAGGACTCTCGCAATTAAAAAAATATATGACCAACAGACATCTTATCCTGCTTGTAAATCAGAATATACGACATTATTATGTTATTCTATCGGCCGAAAAGGCTTCCTGAAATGTTGAATTCCATCATAATTCCAATAGCTCTTTTCAGACAGGATCTATTTTGGAATAATTCTTCTCAGAATCTCAGCCAGGTGCGTTGGATAGTTGCTTCGAAGCTTTCGATGACTAGCTCTGTCATCTTCTTCTGGTATTGAAGTGCCGAAGCAACAATCCAACTCACCTATATGAGATTCCGAGAAGAATTATTCCATATCAAACACCAGGAAAGCCTCAAGTCCTGCAGTATATGTTTTAACTGCAGATACAGTAAGAGCTTCTTTCAAACTCCTTACAAGAGTCCAAATTGTACTTTGGAACGTGTACCACTTTCTTGAATATTCTTTGGATCATTTGTGAACAGACTGTGAGATTGTCCTTCTTCACTAAATTATCAGTCCTTTCATTTTCTTAAATAGACTGATGACATCCATCACAACAAAAATTGTTTACTTTCTTATTGTACGAATTGAAAAAGGATTGCATTTTGATATAGAAATTACTGTAATAATATATTTAAACATTTGCATGAAAATAAAATAGTTTTGACAAGGAGAAAAATAGATTTAGCAACGCTCATTTTCAAATTCCGGCCAGGGTAAAAGAGATAAAGTATTGAAGCAGAGGAAGCACATATTGATTTCGGGATTAGCACTCATGCAGCTACCCTTCGAATGTGGTAACATCGTATGCTGGAAAGTTGTACATTTTATTTCATGGTAGGCGTACTATAATGATAACAGAAATTAATGTATTTGCCTTAGCAAGAATCCTAAGAATGAAAGAAGTCAGTTTGCTCATGTTCATAGAAATGCTTCCTTTTTATCACAAGTGCCAAGTAATAAACTTTATGTAGGTCTATATCAATTACTTTATTTTGTAGGAAAGTGGTCGTTTTTCTTGAAGTTTCTACCTCCAGACGAAGTGGAAACATGCTTCATCGATGTCTGAATCGCCAAACACGAAAGTGTGAGACTTTCAATAGGAGTAGCATACATTTAAAAATAGTCTCTATCAGATAGCATGAAAAAGCATACGGTGCCATTTAAAAATACTATAGATTACTTTATAATCCGCACAACAATGATCACAAAACTTGAAGACTATTTTCTTTTCATAAAAATGTTCCTTTGCTAATAAAAACGATTGACGTGTACGACCGTTTTCTCAAAATATTTTTAAATTTATTTTAATTAAATTTACACATTACTTACGACAAACCCTATTCATAAAACAATATATATCTGAAAATAAAATTTGTAATCTCGTGGTTATAATCTTGATACTTTAAACTACAAACCACGACATATTGATGTAATTTATTTCATTATTGTAGGCCTACTTATGTATTGAATATATCCCTGAAGGGATTATGATGATGAGGACGACGAAGATGACATTAATAATAATAATAGTAATAATAATAATAATAATAATAATAATAATAATAATAATAATAATAATAATAATAATGTATTGTGGGTCCCTATCACCACGGCATGGCGCGTTCTCAGGTTGCGGATAGAGGAGACGGCCTCCAGATATGGAGGGTAGCTGAGAATATATTAAATAAGCAGTCATGGACAGCCGATAAGGGGTGGTCCTCCAACTGGGGGGTTGGACGAAGGGCTAACAACCCATCAGCTAAAAAAAACAGCTTGTTAAGAAACATAGAAATAAAAACATAATTAGGGGCATTAAATCCAGACGTTTGAGATGGGCAGGGCATGTAGCACGTATGGGCGAATCCAGAAATGCATATAGAGTGTTAGTTGGGAGGTCGGAGGGAAAAAGACCATTGGGAATGCAGAGACGTAGCTGGGAGGATAATATTAAAATGGATTTGAGGGAGGTGGGATATTATGGTAAAGACTGGATTAATCTTGCTCAGGATAGGGACCAAGGGCGGGCTTATATGAGGGCGGCAATGAACCTCCGAGTTCCTTAAAAGCAAGCAAGTAAGTAAGTAAGTAAGTAAGTAAGTAATAATAATAATAATAATAATAATAATAATAATAATAATAGGTAATTTTTCTTGTCTAAAGTCATAGTACAGTAATTTAAAAACTTTTTATGTAAAAACTACGTATCAAATCATATTCAAACATATTGCCATGAAATAAATGTTATTTCTCAGAAGATTATGAGTTATGGGAGTTTTATTAATGAAAACTGTCTTAGGTTGATATTTCTTTTTATCCTTCCACAGTGTTTATATGAACTGTGAGCACTCATGTGTATTTATAAAAGCAAGGCATACTGGAAGTAGACTATCACATTAAATTCCAAAGCTTATCTTTAACGCGACTCTTGGTAAAACAACTAAAAACAGACGCATTTTGTAAATACGCGGCAAGCTTTATCTTACACAGCCATCCTACGCAAAGAAATCGATAGAGAAATCAACGGTACATGGATATGAATAAAAAGTTTTAAGTAGCTAGCTGTTTTCGATATGAGGTTACATCAGTTCGCAAATCCTGCCCAATCTGTGCAATATTAAACCAGGATGTTTCCTTTGCTATACATTAAAGCAATTTTCCACACACTCTGAACTTTTCGCATGAACCATTTCACATAAAAGCACGATCAGAATTAAAAAACATCCACAAGGCTTAAAAAGAATCTGTATGAGTTCTGTCGTTAATATTGCTTCATTTTATACACACAACGTTGCTAAAAAAAAGTAGTTTAATTAATTACACGCATTTGTTCATCACAAGGCTGCAAAGCCTCGCCAGGTTTGACGTCTGTAACTGCAGGATCAGTTCACTGTTTGACATGTTCGCTGAATGTACAGAATTTGTGTTGTGACGCGTTCATAGATGAAAATAAAACACAAATTGTATATTATTTATACCAATGATTCTGTATGAATATCCGAGTTGAAATGTGTTAGAGAACGTCTTTTCAATGTTGATGTGAAGCTCTAGGTTAAATAACTTACTGTGAATCTTGAAAGCGTTAGAAAAAACTGAAGAATTTATTAAACATATTATATTTTACTAGTATAGACACATCATTTTATTTTTACTAACATTTTTAATATCAACCTGGCTATAGGCCTACCTTTGGATTAATGATTGAGACCCGGAAACACCGTTTGCTACCTTCTTCCACAACAGGAAGTTCGATGATACTGACGTAAAATACAAACAAATCACTTTACTAGGTGCAGGAGGGAAGAAAAGTAGTTTATCGATTTACGTAAAGTAGGAAATATCGCGATTTTGAGTGTGATAATTTTCATTAGGTTTTGTTTAATCAAAATACAGTAAAGTATTAACAATAAGTGTTTTTACTCACGAACTGAGTTATCCATGCGAACGAATTCATTATGCAGTGTATATTATACTGTCTACAGCACATTAGCGTACAATATAGAGAATGAAGTTAAAATGAAACATAATCATAATATGGATATTTAAACACATTTTTGAAAATGGTGGCCGTTCATTTCGATACAGGCTTCAGTCCTTTTGTGCCTATTATCGCACTATAGACTATTGCATCTAATTCCAATTGCCAGTTTCTTCCTTCATACTTAGTAACTCATGTTGAAATAATTCTGTAGCTACTCTATAAAAGAGTACCTTACGTACTGTAAATTCAGTCTTCACTTCTGCCCGACCCGCACAGATAAAATTACTCAGACATGCTATTTACTGTCGAAGTGGTTATGTCGCAGAATCGTATAGGGGGGGGGGATCACGTGACAGTTAATTACTTAACGAGGCTCTTTTATTTAGATTACTTTAAACAATTGGATAATATTACGTAGACGTCCAATTAATTCCTAACAGAAATTAATGTTTTCAGAAAAGAGCTAAGAAAGCCCAGCCACTAGTCTTTACAGTGGAGCGAGCAGAAGCAGTGGGGGATATCGGGATGCGACGTAGGCAAACGGACGACAGTACCTGTGCGAAAATATGATTCAATATTGGAAGTTTTCGTCACTGGAGAACGCGAACATATTTCTGAAACGTACTATAATCACTAACTCAGTACTGCGGCCTTAGTTCTGTGTGGACAGTTGGAACTTCGTTAGTAGAAGGGGTGGGAGTGAAGTACATAAAAAAATTCAGTACAATATAAATTGACGTAAAAATAAAATGATGTCCCTGTACAATAAAGTATAAAAAACTGGCGAGCATACTTGTACATACATTTCATGTACTGTATGTATGAAATATATAATGTATTAATGCAGTCATGTCAATTGACGCCCATAGGAGCAAACGCGCGCTTCAGAGCTCAGGAGAGATGAGCGCTTTACAGCGGAAAGGAAAGAGACAAACGAAAGAGTTATTATATGCCGCTTGGTCGAGCTATAATCAGGGATGGCAAGCACTGATTCAATAGATAAAGGGAAGAGAACTTATTAAAACTTTATCCATGTTAATTTTTTGATTTGGCTGAGAAGTATAAGTGCATTATAAGAATGTAAGTCTTAATTTTAATGCTCATTTTTGACAAGTTTGATTTTTTTATTTAAAAGAAATATTTTCCCAACTTTTTTTTTTATAGAAACGTGAAATTTTCAGATATAGGTCTACTTATTTAGTAGCCTTACAGAATGTTTTCGTAAATCTAATATACCGTAAATACGTATTACTGAAAATAAGGTATTGAAAATTTTGAAAATTTTCGCATGGAAATTGTTTGTAAGGAAATGAATTAACAAAGCAACTACTGTTACATCACAAGCAAAAGATACGTGCCCATGTGTTGTAAAAATGCCAGCTCTATAGCTTCAGCACATTTCGAGAAAATAATTTAAAATTCTGATGATAGGAAGTTGCTCACCAATATCACCTTAAAAACATAATGCGATAAGAGATTTGTTATGGAATATTAGTTACACTTAAAACATATACAGCACCTAGGTAACTTTGCTTTGTACTGTAATATTGTTTTGATTAGTTCATTGATTACTTTTATAAGACTAAAGGTGCCATCAATATCAATTCCAGCTTATCATGTGATACTCAATCTCTCTCTCTCTCTCTCACTCTTTTTTATATCACTTTCTTTATGAATGATGTGTTTCATCCATTTCATATAGTTGTACAACTATGGAATTTATGTGAATATTCCTTCGTATCTTTTTATTATATTATTAACATTTAAAACACAACTGCAATATTAAGAAATTGGTATTAGTACTTTTGTTTTACAGACAATATAGATAGGCTAATATCAAACAGAAAGAAGCTACATAAAAATAACGATGTAACATTTCAATTTCCGTTTGAAGTTTGTGCACCACTGTTTTCTTAATCCTACAGGCTGCTTATTCATATACACACAACCCTTCCTCTTTCCATACTTAGCGCTTGATGCCCACGCACGACGTCAAAATCAGAAAAATGCACTTTGACATCACTGTATTAATGTAATATAATGTGTGCAGCTGTGAAAAGAAAAAGTGACTGCTCTTTAGAAGCTAAGTTCCCTTCGGGTATCTCCGCTACAATTCGAAAACAGGCGATGTTACATGTTGTTTGACCACGTGGCCTGATATCTACAGTTTTAAGTAGACAGTGGATGCGGGATGACATCGTTGAAAGTAGGTGCACATTTACTATATGTTACTTTTTTTTTCATTCAGACCATTGGCGTAACAGGTTTTAAACGTAAACAAACAACGTCTACATGCTACTGTATCTCCGTACAGTCAGAAGGAAAAGAAAAATGAAGTACTGTAGCACATACATCGACATCATTGATGCAATTACCAGCGTTGCAGTAAACGACAATATATCCTCGTAAGTTGTCGAAGCTGAATCGTCTTCGCCTATCTCTTTTTATTTTTTTATATTAGTAGGTTATTTTTCGACCCTTTATCAACATCTTAGGTTATTTAGCGTCTGATTGAGATGAAGGTGATAATGCCGGTGAAAATGAGTTCGAGGTCCAGCACCGAAATTTACCCAGTATTTGCATATATTGGGTTGAGGGAAAACCCCGGAAAAAACCTCAACCAGGTAACTTGCCCCAACCCGGAATCGAACCCGGGCCACCTGCTTTCGCTGCTAGACGTGCTAACCATTACTCCACAGGTGTGGACTCTTCGCCTATCGCTTAAACAGTTTTTGTATCGAGAGAGTTTCTGAAGAAAACTTCTAAAATGGGAATCACTCAATTTCTTTAGAAGAATATTTGCACTGAGTATCATGTTGCACATGTCTTTGCAAAACATTTCGTTTAGACCCGCATAACTAAATAATAATGATGATGATGATGATGTTGGTTTCTCAGATTTCATTTCAACGCATTTCCTGTGCGATGTTGCAATGTTTCTCTATACCCTGAGTTCTGGTTTAATACATTACACACGATATTGTCTTCGTTAATACATAAGATGTCAGTATTCTTCAATCTTTCCTATTTTCTGCCTTCCCCTTAGTCTCTGCATATGATCCACATACATATCTTCAAGTCATTTATCATCTATGCCTTAATAAACCAATTGATTACTCATCCGAGCTTTTGTTCACTGATTTTAATGTTTTGAAAATTAAACAGATTTATTATATTGCCTTATTAAACGTCATACATAAAAATCGTAATAAATTCAATTGTATCGTCATAAATATGGAACTAAAAGATCCGATTTTATACGACTAGAGGAACTAAAGTGTTTCACAAGCACAGCTCTTAGCGATGGTACCTACTTTGGCCCAAGGCTATATAATAAAATAATTTAAAAAATGCCCAAATTTGTAAAATTTTAGTACCAAAAATTAAAAAAATAGCGTTAGGAATTTAATTTTTAAAGTATATATGTTGATTTATTATGTGTATGTATTTGTATGATTTAAATTCTTAAAATTGAAATTGTATTTTTAAAGTTAATTTATTCCTATAATTTTTTTTCTTGACCCACTTTGTGTCAAATAATTATCTTTGTTTGTGTTAAGTATGTGTTTAGATAACTCTCTGAGCACGAGTTTTTACTCCTTCAGGGAATAATTAAGACCGTATTTTTGTACATGTTATTTTACTAACAATAAACAACAACAATCGTATATCTTTTCTGCCCTGAAAGGAGCATCTTCAGCGGACCTCTGGAAAAAGAACTAAGGAAGAGACTACTGAAGTGCTTTGTGTGGAGTGTGGCATTGTATTGGGCAGAAACATGCACATTACGACGAAGTGAAGAGAAGCGACTACAATCGTTTAAAATGTTGATATAGAGTAGAATGGAGCTTGTGAAGTGTACAGACAGAATAAGAAATGAAGTTGTGTTGGAAACAGTGGGTGAAGAAAGAATAATACAGAAACAGAAAATGAATTGGTTGGGTCATTGGCTGAGAAGAAACTACCTACTGAAGGATGCACTGGAAGGAATGGTGAACGAGAAAAGAGTTCGGAGCAGAGGAAGGTATCAGATGACAGACGACATTAAGATATGTGGATCATATGCGGAGACTAAGAGGAAGGTAGAAAATTGGAAAGATTGGAGAATGCTGGGTTTGCAGTGAAAGACCTGCTCATGGGCAGAACACTTATGTATATATGTAATAATAATGTTTTACAGCAACATCAATCACAAATTTTTTTGTTCTTTGTTATATTATAATTCCAGTGCAGTTTGGTGATACGAAGGTGAAGAAAAATGTACTTTGGGGGTACGCTACGAAAAGTTTGAATATCATTGCTTTAATGTATACACGTAATGTGTGCAATGTGTGTAAAGTCTTAGAAAGAAAAGACCGGCTGAGATACGCGAAGTTTCCTTCGGGAGACTTCGGTTGATTCCTTAAGAGCTTAGGTTTACACGTGAAGGAATTTCTTATGCAAGACTCCGCTTTTTACCCCCCCCCCCTTTATTTTGTTTGTTTCTTCCCTTTGCTGTCTATTTGTAGGTCAATCAGTAACGAAGATGTATTCAAGGTGTAAATTAGGTGCAAAATAAACATCCTTTCCCTAGTCGTGTGAACCAGGCGCTGCCCGAAGTTGACTTAGACATATTCACGCTACAGAAGAGATGTACATAAAGTGAGATGTAATATCTAATTCAATGCATTTAAGCCTACATAATGTATGCATTAAGCTAATGTGTTTAATCCAGGCATATTGATGCACAATCTAGTGATTCTAAATTGTGCACCGCCATCTCTCCTAGTCCCAAAGTAGAAATGTTACATGAAAATCTCTGATCTCGCCGCGGATCGAACCCGGTTCGGCTAATCTAGAAGCAGACGCGCTACCACAGAACTAACTCGGCTTACTCATCTGTAATTATAGTGCTCGCAAATAAACCTGTAATGCTTTCAGGTTAGATTCTCTGTAGGAAGTGAAATTTTACTTCTTTCCCGGCGAATAGAGTGGGTAGGGGAGACCCGGGCAAAGAGAATAATGCCTATTTCTTAGAATCGCCAACAGATAGCGCATTCTGCTATGTTGGGGAAGAACCCCAACCAGATTTTGCTGCTGGAAGTGACTTGTCATTCTAACTAGTGAGAGAAGAAGTCAGCGTGCGTTTGAAGAAAATTGGCTGTTCTCTTTAAATAATTAAAGTTAAGAGAAACATTTGTACAACCTACAGTATTTCAGACACTCTCTGTTATGTGATAGTAATACATAGGCGATAAGATTACTTCTAAAGTGCCGTACTTTGGAAGAAGATTATTGACGTTTATATTTGCATAACCTTAAATGAAAAGCGAAATAGAGTCTGCGGGAAAAGTGAATGTGGCAAAGCGAATAACTTACCCACTTTGCCCTGCCACCTTTATTTGACTATATAAGTGTTAGCTGTATTTTTGTATGTATTGCATGTATGTATATTGGAATAAAGCGTGTTAAATCATTTTACATAGTGGAGGCGTTAATACACATGGTATGCAGTGGTGAATTTCTGTACATTTACTAAATAATGGATATATTTTACATGTGAATTCTTATCTTCGGTCTGTAACATACTAATTACATTATAAAACAGCAAAATTGGCCTTAATTTTTACTTTAAAAGGTCGTAATGGTTTTCAGATGGTTTACTTTTCCAAAAGGAAGGCGGAACATGCCAAATGTTCTGAAGAAGCCATGAAGAAAGCATTTGAAGAAATAAAATCTTTCAATCAGTGGATCTGCTATCTGGTCATACAACCATAGTGTGTTCGTTGATGAAGATTTTGTTCCATATCAACTCACAGATTTCCCACTTGAGACAGAAATCAGCGAAACGCTTGCTAGCTCAGTTTGAACAAATTCTGCGGTGCCACCTTCTTCAGCGACTGAAGAAGCAATTAATGCTGGCTCAGAATCAATCACCTATGCGATGTCGCCATCTTCAATGATTGAAGAAATATTCAATACATCAATTACTCAGACTTTCAGTTCCGGTTATACCAAAACCCTCAACATCGTCAGCAGGAGAGCCAAGTTAATATTTGAGGCCAGTGCCAAAACTGAATGCGCGAAAAATAGGAGGTAAAGGAAGAAAATGTCAGGGATCTTAAGTTCTTATATCTAAAAACAGTTGAAATAGGAAAATGATCAGGAGCAAAAACAGAAGAAATTCATACCTTTAATGTGAAACGTTGACTTGTTCAAATTTGTATTTTGTACTAATCTAACGTGCTCTAAACGGCTTAAAGGGTTAGGTACAGCTTACAGCAGTAAAAGTTTTAGAAATATTCAACATTTTTTGCCTCCATTACTGTATCTTGTACCATAATGAAAATTGGTATGTGTAAGACACTGTCCTTCCTTTTGTATTATTATATATTGACATTTGGAACTATATTAACTGAAAAATTATATTCTATATAATATAGAATCTATTATGTATCTTTCTTTCTTTTGTGTTGTTTGTTTTGTTTTTTCTTATTATGAATTTTATATATGTACCAATGTAAGCCACCTACAATTGGAAGGTTGCTTCTGTTGGTGGTGGATTTAAAATCAAATAAAATAAAATTCCCAATTCTTACATAAATGATCACCAGTCCGGCCATGTGACTCAGTTCTTGACAGTGCATGAATGGTAGTAATGTAATTAAAATACATACAGTATCTTATAACGAGCACTCAGTTCTCATTAGTCCCGGAAGATTTGAAAATGATTGAGAGCCGTCTGTTCCGTGTTGTGCTCCTTTTAGACACTGCGTTATGGAAACGGTCTGCAGGATTTCATTTCCTCTTAGAGAGCTTCCTAAACGAATTGAGCGAAGGAGGGAATGGAAAGCGCTAAGAGGGAGCGCATCTTCACCTTCATGTTTTACGTATAACTCCCGGATCGCTCTTATGTAAACTTGTTCTCCGGCACTTAAATCGATTTCAGCGTCTAAGGCCATTGTTGCATTTCATGTTATTTAGGAGAATTGTGTACAAATTCTTACTTCAGAGACATGCTCACCTAGTAGGCCTACTGTGCAGAAGTAAGCAAGGTGTTTTGTGAAGGAAATGAGTACGTCAAAATGAAAATTTTTACAATGATCGAATAACATTCAGATTTTGCAGACTTTGAAAATATTTGTAACACATATTCAGTTAGTATTAACATTCTCTTTAGACACGAGCGTAACTTAGGATTCAGCAAAGTGGATCCAGTTTTCGAGGCTGCGATCACTATTTATAGTCCTGATCAGCTTCACGGACCACGTCCCTTCCCCCACTCTTTCTCTCCTACTATCACAAAGAACTTGCTAATTTCTTAGATAACCTGTACTATGATAATAGGGGAAAATAATTATACTGTAAGATCACAGGTCTAACGGCTTCGAAGCTGGGTACCTGGTTCTAATGAAGTGCACTGGAAGCAATTTAAAACATGGGGGCATGAGATAGTTACTCTGCCTGCCATAAAAATTCACTTCAATTAATCCCCAAGGTAAAAAAAAAAACTTCATACCATAACGGTGAAACCTAACTATTTCCCCCTATTATTACATAAATGCTAGTGGATTATAGTGATTTTCTGGATGTCAGGTTGAATTTTATTTTACCAACTTTGTTTCGAATAAAACTGGCAGTTATTATCTGTTACGTTGGCAGCAATAATTTTAGTTTTCAGTAAAGGAAACTGATGAAATGGAAGTCCCTAATATTGTGAAATTTCAACGTAATTAATAAAATTAATTAGTAGAGCACGGCTGTTTGGCAAAATGCCTTTTTTTAGTGGGTGGAAGTAAATCATTATTTGCTTAGATATAAATGTGATTTGGAGTAAATCAAAGTGATAGGAATAATTTTTATTTTGCCTATTTAAGGTGTTTCTTACTAATAAATGCCTTTTTTTGTCATTTTAAAGCAATATTTCTTGTTCATTTGCAATTTTCTAATTAGGCCTAATTGTAATGTAATATGTATGAAATTTAAATATTTGAAACAATGACTAACTTTACTAACAATAGTAAATAAAATAATTTATTTCGATGATCTAATAATCGTGCTTTAATACTATTGGAGTAATATGAATAATAATCGATAATTATAATCTACACTTACAAATATAATATTGTCATGTCTTCACGATACCAACAATGAGCTTTATAATTTTAAATATTAAGTTCGTTTTCACAGAAGTTGTCACGTAGCAGTTTCAATTACTTGCTTTTCACATTTTCAAATCTTACTGTTAAACAATTTTGTGCTACACGTGTTTATTATTGTAGGAGAAAAATAATTGAGTGAGGAACAGTCAGTTATTGTTGGGTGACAGAAGGTATAAGATCGGTTAGCTAGAATGCCTAAATTCACTAAACCATTACAAAGGAAACTTCATGCTTACGTTAGTGAATTTGATGCCCATGTGTTTTCTATCGAAGGAATAGTTTTGTTATGTAGGGTTTGTGAAAAGACAGTCAACCACGAATTTTAAAAGTCAACATGTGTCACCTACGAAGTAAATATGTGAGTTATGTTGATATAATTTAAATTTATTGCTAAAATATAATATGCCTTTTTAAAATATATAATGCCTTTTTCCAAAGATTATTGTGCCCTTTTTTACGTCTTTTTTGCCTGCCTATTTTAACTGTTATAAATGCCTAAATATCCCGGCTCTATTAATTAGTAATGCCGGTATTAATATTAATATCAATACATAATACAACTTTTTTGCGTATTGGTTCAAATTCAACATTTAGGCCTACCTGTAATTAAATGTAACTTATAGACCTACTTGGTATGAAAAATGCAGGTGGCTAATGGACATATTTTTTACTAAATGTCCAAGAGAGGAAATAACATAGTAGCAACTTAGGACTTTGTATTTTAATTAGGGGATACATTTCAAAGTGGTATTCTGTTTTCGGAATTCGTACTAATCATTTCAAGTGATCAAACAAAATACATTTTTAGGTTAGGTCTCGTGAATCGTAAACTGTTTAGTCAAAGCAATGAATTTCATGTTGTCAGACAAAATATATCTTAATATTAGATAATACTAATCTATTAATTACGAACATTTTATTCGAGAGTTCCAGGAGGAAAATATACTTTTTCACAAATTATTGAAACATTTAGAAAACACCTCCCAACATAAAGATGAGAAGTAGTAAATAAGCAAGATAATGTTAATGTTAATACTGTATTATTATTATTCACCTGACATCATTAGGAACATTAAATCCAGACGTTTGAGATGTGCAAGGAATATAGCACGTATGGGTGAATCTAGAACTGCATATAGAGTGTTAATTGGGAGGCCGGAGGGGAAAAGACCTTTGGGGAGGCCGAGCTGTAGATGGGAGGATAATATTAAAATGGATTTGAGGGAGATCGGATATGATGATAGAGACTGGAATAATCTTCCTCAGACTAGGGACCGATGGCCGGCTTATGTGAGGGCGGCAATGAACCTCCAGGTTCCTTAAAAGTCAGTAAGTAAGTTTGTTATGCTAACCGATCTTTATAATCTTATAAGTAAAATTATTAATATAAATATAATACTAACTAATTTAGTGGAGTTATGCTTCAGCACAATATGAAGAATATGTAAAAATTACTTTATTTTTAGTACACAAGTCTAAAATATAACAGTTATTTTGAGAAACCTTGATATATTCGAAACAGGTAGAAGGAGAAGTTGATATTTCCAGGAGTTGTGTTTCAAGTTCCTCTTCCTGGAAATAAATGTATCTGGGCGTCAATCTCCACTGATACTGCGTAAGGTAGCTGACAAATAAAACAAAAAAGATATGTGGGAAGATCTGACGTTACTATGACTTCATTGGCCGCGGTGCTTCAGATACCAAATAGAGCGCAAAAGATTCATAAATACTTTTAGAAATCGATGCAATTATTACAATTCATAGCAGTAGAATAAAATATATTAAAATAACGAGCTTCTACTCTTTATCGTGTGATGTGAAGAGTGTAAACAGCAATCAGATTTAAAGTATATATTTTTTGTTGTAAATGCTTGGAAGGCAAAGCACCTCTCCCTCCTAACCGTATTCACAATCTGTTAATCTACTTTGCGCATGACTGTACTAATCGCGCTGAAAGTGACTGTCAGGATCGTGACCGCGGCTAACTGCTTCTAATTTCGTGAACCGGTAGCTTAAAGCCAATTAAAACTTTATCAATTAACACTAAAAATAGTCAAACAAAGTGAATTTGTACTAATTCCTACACAATGAACCAATCAAGCGGTATGTAAACTTTAACAATACAAAAAGGGTTAATGGAGACCTCATATTAAATAGGCTAATATTTGTTTTTCCTCGCATTCTGTCCCGAGCTTTAAATTGTAGGTAGACTAATGTCAAAGACAGACAAACAGAACGGATAGAATCTGTGTGTGGTTATGAGAGGCACATCCAATTCGTCAAATTAGATTTGGTAATTAACCTAACTACTCAACATCGTACAGCCGAGAAATGTTACACAATTTTGAAATACATTTCAAATTGAGCTTAAATATTTCCTACAACTTGATATGAAAACTTTAGTGAAAAGAAAAATCCTACGAGTAATTATAAGATTCGTATACCAGTTGTGCAGCTACGTCTGAGGTGTAAGTGTATGCATGTGTGGTCTTACATTTTCATGTTTAATTTTCTTTTCGTATAATGCAGGCTTGGGTAACTTTAAGCCATAGGTGATCTACCTGTTGCTCAGGCCTGCAATAGATCTTTTTTCATTACTGAAAACAAAACTGATGTATTGTGGCAATGCACCTTCACAATCAATAACAAAAACAAAATGCAAAATGAATGCCATCAGAATGTACCGCTTGTTGTGGTGCCCCATTCATCTTGTGCATTAACTCACACAAAAAGAAAGATGACTGACGTCCGTACACGCCGTGTGTTGTGTTTGCTGTACACTGGCCTGCACGTTCTCCGGGCCTGTCGCCACTCGACTTCTTCCTGTGGGGAACTGTAAAGGATAGTGTGTACGAGAACATTCTGACAACACAAGACGACATGTAGCAACGCATTCGATAGGCTTGTGTGTCCATTCAGCCAGCAAAGTGCAGTCATACGGTCTTCCGGGGAACGCCTTCGAATGTGCATTAATGTGAATGGTCACCATTTGGAACATCTTCTGTGACGGATAATACCACTTTAATAAACGACACTCGAATACTGTACTTCCTCAATATCGTTCATTCTGAAATTGAAAAGTTCACAGTTATATTACTCTGCATGAATTGTTCTAAGTTTTACTCGTATATTCCTCTGCCAATTCACGGACGAAAGAAGTTAGTATGTCAATTCGCTATTTGAATATTCATTTATTGAAGCACCAGTCCATTACTATACGCGTATTGATTAGAGAATAATCTTCCATTTTCATATCCTGTATGAGAACAATTTGCTACAAAATTTAAAAATACAAATTTCGTATTTCGGAATTTGATTTTTGTCTATCGAAATGTTCCTGGAATCTTTCCATCACTACAGCACCGTGCATGAGAATTCAATTTTCACATTCTATACACGAATGTTATCACCAGGGAACGGATTTATATGGACTAAAAATATATGAAATATGTAAATATATATGTAGTTATTTTTACCAAAATATGGAATTAAATATGGATTTTTACCAAAATATGGAATTAAATATGGACTTAAAATTATAAAAAAATGACTATGTACGTTAAATATTGGTACATTTTAATCAAACTAAACAAAAAATATAATGGACGTACCTTATCTTCCAATGTAGTTTCAACAAAACACAATTTTTATTGTCTGTTACCATAACAATAGGTTACAAACATTTCTTTCAAGTGCTGAAAAGTGAATCTTCTTCTATTGTCTCTGAGGATAGATTTATACTGACTAAAAGAGCGTTCGACGTCACAAGAAGTAACTGGTACATAATTCAATTTCACAATGTCTGCTGGGGATAAGTCCAAGTTAATCTTCACTGTTGATTCACCACTCATCACAGCAACAACCTTTTGTAGTTCTTCATATCCAGGGTTTTTTGAAAGTACAGTGTCCACCTTAGCTCTTACTGCATCTGCAACTTTACCTCTACCACGATTCAGTTGTTCCACAGTACTATTTATAATTTCAAAACTTTCAGATAGTGAAAGGTGCCTATTTTGGAGACTTTTGAGCGTTTTTATGATGCATGAAAATGTATGCTGAATGTGAGCTAAGTCATTCTTCACACTTATGTCACAGGTAACTGTTTTCGCAGTATCAATTGAGACTGCATCTTCAGAGTCCAATGCAAGGAGAACATTGTTAATAGAGTCTATATGTTCGGCATAATATTCAACTGCTTCTAGCCATGTACCCCATCTAGTTAAAATTGGCTTTGGTGGCAATGGAATTTCAGGGTACATTTCTTTCAACACGTTAACTCTACTGGGAGCTTTGAGAAATACTTTTTTCACTGATGAAATCAACAAATCTACTTTAGGGAAATTGTCTCTGACCACTTCTGCCACACGATGAAATGCATGCGCCACACAAGTAAAATGAGTCAATTTAGGATATACAACAGATAATGCTTGTCCAGCTTTGACCATATAAGGGGCAGCATCGCTAATAAAGAATAACACATTATCGTACATAATACCCTTTGGCCACAGGATACCCATAGCTTCGTTGAACAGTTTAACTATAGTTTTGTTATTGCACTTTTCTAGAACATCACAATGTAAAAGAATTCGTTCAGAATATTGTTCACTTAACAAACCGATAACTACATTACCAACAAGTCTACCTTCTTTGTCGGGAGTCTCATCAATGGAAACCCAAATTGAACTATCTTTAATTTCATCTCTTATCTTCTGTATTGTCTCATCGTAGATGGATGGAGCATACGTCTTCCTAAGTGTTGACTCATCCGGGATTGTATGTTGAGTATATTTTTCAAGGAATTCCCTGAAGACCTTATTCTTTAGTTTGTAGAGAGGAATATCAGCAGAGATGAGAGAACGGCACAGGTCGATGTTAAACTCAGATCTTACATTCGATGTTGTTGGTTGTGTTAAAAACAATTGTCTCTGCTTGGAATTTAGTTGTTTGTTGGCCTGATGTTTACTAGTTGTAATGTATTGTTGCACCAGGAACTTTTGTGTAGATGATACTGCACACTGACACAAATTACAAAATAATATTTTATTGTCAGTTGATAAACCATCTTCTTTAAATTCTGAAATGTAACTTGTTAGTTTTGATTTTAAATTGACTGAATGACGTACTTTTGGCATATTTACCGTCTTTATAGTATGATTTACAAAACTGAACCTATGTGTACTCTGACTGGCATTTAACTGTTGAGCTGCACAACTGAAGTCTGTTAAAAATTTTAAATTAAATTAATACAGTTTTGTAACTTACTTTCCCATTGTTGATAGGACTGCTAATTTTCAAATAACTCTGATGTTAAAGGGATTACTGAACATGTGTTTAAATCTCTATTGTTGAAATGTATTTTTAAAAGTTAATGGAATTTTGTTTTGTTTTATTGTTAAACCTAATATAATATGGACTGTTTTATATGAAATATGGAAAATATATGGAAATTAACGAAAATATGTACTAAACTCTAAAATATGGAAAAATATGGAAAATAAAAGTAGGATTTTTCAACCCTACACATTGTGAAACATAAAGATAATGCAAAATATAAATTATATTAGCTTTATAAGTAAATATGTATTTACATATAAATCCTTTCCTTGGTTATCACCTATCAGCCAATGTATACATCTCACTTGACAATATAAGGAACCTAAGATGTTGATAAAGCGTCGTAAAATAATCTACTAAAACAAGTACAATTGTTTGTATGCATCTGAAGTCTGATTAGTGTAATATGTAGCTAATCGGCGATGTATGTCAGTGGAGGGGGAAAGGAAATGGCCACCCTAAACCATTATTTCCTGGCCTAGTTGCCTCATAAGTGGTGTCTTATTGGTATCACTTATTAGGTTCAGACCTGTCTTCGGATAGCTGACTAGACAACATACATGTATGTAGATTTTCGCTACTAATAAGCGAAGGAGACAAATGGCTGAAAATGCAGTGCAGAATAAACATGGCATAAATAAATCATCTCAATCACATTACATTTTAGGTTATATCAGTCTCCAGGAAAAAAAAATACATAAATTATTGATAAATACAGACTTCCTAACTATTAACGAAAAAAAACATTGTCATTGTTTAAACCTGTAGATCACGTCTGCACGTCATTAAATGGACTTTATTTCGATGAGCAGTATTAACAGTGCCTATCCACAAAAATATTATCAAAGAGCTATAATCTAGATACGTAGAGAGGCGTGCACTATCAGTATCTTGATATGTCAGGCTTTTCTAAACTCGTGACGTGAAAAGTAGAATAGCCTCATTTTTCATTTTGATGGAACTAATTTATCAAACAAATGAAGAGAGGGACATGGTCGCTTTGTAGAGTGCAACTAGTTGTCCCCGCAACATTTCAAATAGTTGTTCGGCAGCCGCAGTATTTATCGAACTGCACAAAAATCTGAATCTCGCCCGAGGCACGAATTCAAATCGCTCAATACTGTGACAGCGCGAAGCCAACACTTGGTGATGAATAATGATGACTTCCTGCGACACAGTTCTGCAAGCAAACACAATCGCTCGGCAGCGACGCCATTCAATTCTTGAGTTACTCCGGGGCAAACTTTACTAGACCTGACCCTCAAGCGGTAAATCTTAGAGGATCTGGAATTGCGGTATGGGAGGGATAGAGTAATTTGGACTTGTACATATAAGCTCCAGTAATGAATTTTAAGTTAGTATTTAGGTAATTCTAAACAACAAAAATGGAACACTATGATACGTTGTATGTCTCTTAGCACACGTGACATAATAACAACAATACAGTTCATCCCGAATTTCGGCATAGTCTTCATGGGCACGCTTCTTACTACCATTGCAATAGATCCAGTCATCAATGCAGCATTTGCCAGGCTTCCAGAACAAATTAAAAATCGGCGAAATTTTATACATTCGTGTTTATTAGAGACTATTTTAATATGAGAAACTTAATGTAAGCCTATTTTACTTTGGGAATATAAAACAACTATGGGGTTACTGTATATGTCTTTCTAGAATATTTACATCTCTGTCAAATATTAAGAGCCTTTATTCAACGTCGTCCGTAGAATCACAAATAAAACCGCGCACAATCGCAGTCATCAAAATTGCTTCAACGAATCAAATTACACACTCGCGGTCGGTCCAAATTACACACCGTGCAAAAGATTTAATTTATAAACAAATATTACTTGAACAAGCAAAACACCCTCTGGGTTCAAATAGTAATTACACAGCACTCAATCTCAACGAGACTATAAGGTTTTAAGGATTGTGAGTAACAAACTTCTTTTCTTCTCTCCCCCACCCCCCTCAATCTTGAATGCTGCAGAAAAATGACTTGCAGGCAGAAAATTACCTTAACGGTATTCATATCCCTACCTAAGACAGTGGGTGACCAAACTTGCAAATACAAAAATTCAAATCGGTCCAAATTACACGGACTTCCCCTAGTTATACCTTTGGTTGTTACTTATCCCGTCGATATTTATTCGTTTACACGGTTAGAAAATTCTAGGTCGAATAGCTTTGAAAGCCAGTGTACCACATAGTTGAATTATATATGGTCAACACTACCATTATTATCTTATCATGATTTTCAAATACTTCTGCTAAAAATAACGGATCAAATTCATATTTATGCAATAATGGTACTAAAGCAATGACCTAGGAAGCTTTTAACAGAAAAAGGAGCATCGTATGCGGACCTCAGGAAAAAGAATTAAGGAAGAGACTAGTGAAATGTTTTTAAGGAGTGTGGCACTTTATGGGCAGAAACATGGACATTACGACGAAGTGAAGAGAAGCGAATAGAAGAATTTGAAATGTGGATATGGAGAAGAATGGAGCGTGTGAAGTGGACAGACAAGAATAAGAAATGAAGGTGTTGGAAAGAGTGGGTGGAGAATGAATGATGCTGAAACTGATCAGAAAGAGGAAAAGGAAATGGTTGGGTCACTGGCTGAGAAGAAACTACCTACTGAAGGATGCACTAGAAGGAATGGTGAACGGAAGAAGAGTTCTGGATAGAAGAAGATGACAGATGACATTAAGATATATGGATCATATGAGAAAACAAAGAGAAAACAGGGAAGATTGGAGAAAGCTGGGTTTGCAGTGAAAGACCTGCTCTTGGGCAAAACATGAAATGAAATGAAATGAATGAAACTAATTTATTTCTTTCAGTATTCTGTGTGTTAGTAAAATGAACAACAGCTATATAAAAAAGTTTTCATAGAGAGATATTGCGAAATTATGAAGACTTATTGTTATTGAAAATATAGGAATTCAGATCTGAATAAATGACACTGAAGGTATTATGCAAACTAGATATGCTTAAGTTAAAAAAAAAAGGTTCACATACTAATCTCGGTATATATTTAGCAATATCAATCATTAGATTGAAAGTGGGTGATGCTTACTGAGCATGCGTTACACTACATTATAACAAAAACCCATCAGTTTTATTCGATGAGCTATATAGTCAATGTTTGTAGTCCTTCGCATAGGGACGCCTATTCTAATGCACGCTATCGCTCAAGATATAACGTGAGATAACAACATAAATTGCGTGTAGTATTGCTTGTTTAAACAATAGCGAATGTTTTGTTATGAGTGCAATACACATTTTACTTTACTATGTATCAAGTTATGCGTAGGAAAGTATAAACTTTCTGGAGCTTCTCCGGCACATCCGCACCGCAACATAGTACCAGGTGCGAGGGAATCATGACCTCTTTTAAACCCAGCTGAACAAGAGTAACGGATTTCAGTTCACATCCAAAACACGCTCAATTTCCTTTCTGTGTGCAGAAGTTCCCTACATCAGGAAAACATGGTGTGAGGTTGAAGGCCTTTGAAAGAAAGAACTGCTACACATTCCGAGACGATTTACAACACATATTCCTCCTTGTTTCCTCTTGTACAAACACGAATACCGTTAAGAACTAGCAGCCATTTAACTAACAAACCTAATTAACAGGCACTCAAATCGCACTACTAGTTCTAGAATTAGTAGTAGCCGTTAATCAATCTTAGCATTAAGATTGATTATTTAAGATTTCAATCCTCAATCACGATGCAGAGGCCCAATGTAAAATGTGTAACGAACACATTATCTGTAAGACATTTAATGCGCAGTAACATTACTACAATTCCCATGAATAAAATAACAATTTTAAAAGTTTAACTGTGGTTATTATTTTAAAAGTTTTATTGTGCTGATTATTTGTTTAAATTCCATCTCGGTCGTAAGTTATCAGCAGAAGTAATTTCAGTATTTGCGTGCACTTATAGGTGCAAACAGTTCCCCCTTCCCCCAAAAACGAATCTCAACAAAACTAGGCGAAAACCACGTTAGATTGTCACAAAGAGTCCATTACGAGCATAGTTTCCAGCTAAACTGACATTGGAGAAATTATTTCTAGAGAAAATAAAAAATCTAGAAGATAAACTTTCACGAACAAGGACAAACCCGGATATTTGTATATTGTGTGTAAAAGAAAAAAGATTTGAATTATTTTAGTTTTATTTTGAAACGTTTGTAGGGCTACTATTATTCCATTTGTGTTGCTTCATCATTCCTGCTATTAAGGATCGTGAATAAAACAAACAAACAAGATGAAAGTGTTGAAGACAGTCTCAAAATAGCAGACGAAATGCAAGTACATCTCCAGAAAAAATATTCCAATGCACTAGCTCAACTATCACAATCTAGTATATACACTCACGAAGCTTGAGTTGTTTAGGGTACTAGGAACAATAGACCGTGCCGGTACTATTTCGCATTGTCTGTAATGAGGCGATAGTAGCGATCCTAGTGGTTGGCAACTATATGGATGCATATTCCCTACTTACTGAGCTTCATGACTGTATATACTAGACCAGGGCTGAGCACATTACGTGATTCTGAGAAATGAGCGCTGTATGCTTTAAAGAGCGGGTCTTGCGAGCTCTGTGACGTATGCATATTGTACGTCATTCAGTGTCGGTGCAGCGGTGACTCTACAGCAGCTATGTCAGACAGGGACTAAACGGAGCGGAGCGCTCCACTAGACTGGTTGCGTGCTCCGGTGTTTCCACAGACATAAGCAAGTTCAAGCTCCGATCTAGATCCACAGCCGGTATTTGAGCTTACAACTCTGACACTACTGCTCTACAGTATGATGACGAAATTTGAAGACGGAGCTTCCGCTCATAAACTAAAGCGTCCCGCTATTCCCAATGCTTTTAATGTATCATGGGAGGAGTTCTTTTTGGTAGAAAGCAGTGGATTAGCAAAGCGTTTAATTTGGCATAAAACACTCCAACTGATTAAGAAGTTCAATATCCAACGACATTATTCTTTACAACATGCTATTGAATATGACAAATATGTTGGTAATTAACGCCATAAATTAATACAACTTAAAGAAAATGTTTCTCAGGTACATTATATTAGAGTATCTATTTGATATTTACATTGCATTATAAGTTATTATACATTTAGTAATATATAATTTTAAATTATACAAGTATTATGATATATCATAATATAGTATATTACAGTTCATGATATATCATATTAGTCTATATATCATGAACTGTAATATACCATACTATGATATATAATAATATTTGTATAATTTAAAATTACATATTCCTAAATGTACTATAATAACATTATAATGCAATATAAATATTGAATAGATACTCTAATATAATGTACCTGAGAAAAATGTTCAAGTTGTATTAATTTATGGTCATATATCATATCATACCACATATATTATATTATATTATATTATATTATATTATATTATATTATATTATATTATATTATATTATATTATATTATATTATATTATATATTAACAGGATGACAATAATGCACTTAGTGAATCGGCTATGAAAATTAGCTACAAAATTTGCCACGAAATTGCAAAGGAATTGAAAACATGCAACGAAGGTGAATTCATCAAGCGATGTGTAATTATATTGGCAGATGAACTCTGTCCACAGCAAGTAGGGGAAGTGGAAGCCATACGCCTGTAAAACCGTGGTGAGAAGATTGCAGTATGTGCGTATGGGTTTGATATATAGGCCTAATGATTTGCGTGTGTGCATAGAGCGAAGTTTATTTCATTAAATTAATAAGAGTGTTATAAATTCTGTACTGTACAATGGATTGATGTAATAACCTTATAAATTATTATGCACTGACAGACTGAATGACTAGAACAACCGTGGCTCTTGTTATATTAATGCTGGGAAGGTAGCTGTAATGAGAGTCCGCCACTGCGTGAGCGTTCTGCTTTGGCTTGGAATTGAAGTGCCTTGCGGAGCGAGAGCAGCTCTGGCCGACTAAGTGGAGCCGCTCTAATGCCCGGTCCTGTACTAGACTGTGGGACTATTCACTATCCGCCATTACACTTCGTTCCACTCTGACACCTCGTGACAATATTTTCATTTTTACTGCAATTATTTGTTTCATTTACTACTATTCTAGTAGACATTCTTTAACGAATAAAGTAGTGTTGTCCTTTAAATCCCTCCCCTTTTAATAAGGCCACCTCTAGATAAGAATATACGAGGGTTCAGAATGACAAGGTTCTATCTAGTGTTCAGTAAATTTTATCCGGAGAGCGTTTTAAAAGTTTGGTTCTTAATAGAATCAATGCAGATAAGAACTTTATCAAACTAACTTTATCACGAACAATATTTGAGATATCAACATATAGTTTATATCGTAGATAGCTGTGAAGTAACAGAATTGAATGCAACAAAAATCTCAAATTTTCTAAAAATGTCAGATGGAACCTTGTCATTCTGAGCACATGTAGTATTGTCAGAAATTACTAATATTGGAAGTAAATGGGTCTCACTGGTACTCGTACTGATACTTTTGCTATGTGTGCCTCGTTTTATCGTGACAACGCTTTTTAGTTCTTTTAGCACTGATTATTATATTATTTATGTCTTTGTTATATTAAGAATTTTAGATAAGGGCACAAATAGCCATAGCAGCTGACGCGCCCTTCTTAAACCCTACTACTACTACTACTTTTGCTAAACATGTCGTATTTGTCTTGTCTCAATCCTGATTGACATGCGACTGACCTTTCCTTTGAGCATTTCAATAGAGGTTTCATTACCCAAAATCTCAATGTAAATACTGTACAACAAATCGCGTTCATTGTTTCGTGTATGCAGACTTCATCTAAATTTAAACAAATCCTCTAACGAGGGAGAAAACATGAGTTACGCAACATATATCTTTGTCAGATTTATAAAGACAGAGCTGTCCCTTAGGAGCTCAACAGAACACCTGCACCTAGGCTAAGTCGTATAATACATAGCTGAGAAATTCCACCACAATCTACATTCTGCAATTTATATTAACAAACTAGTGTTCCGAATTATTTTCGTTTTAATTTTCTACATTTTTTCACATTTACCTACTCTATGCATCGCTCATGTAATGGGAAAAATACTAATAAAAATTTTATAACCATTTTAAGATTCTAAAATTTCATGGTAACTTTAGTTGATCATTTTTATGTTTAAAATCTGGCTCTCAGTGAATAAATTATTTATCATGTAACAGATGGAACGAAATGAGCACACTTTTGCTCACATACTCAAATGTATTTTAGTGAGATTTGAAATAATTAAGTAAGATTTAACAACAGTAATTACATTTTAGTTTCATGTATGTACCACAATCAAAATCACTACAGAATTTAGCGTCTGCACTCTACAACAATTGACTTTGAAATGAAAGATTGTCCCAGAAATAACGGGAACATATGTCTAGAAGAGCTCCCGTCACAAAAAACAGTGTAAATCTAATATATTATGTTTATTGTAACTTTTTTAACGAATAAATTTGCCACTGAGTAATAATGAGTTTAAAAAGTAGTGACCTTTCTTCCAAAATATGATGAAAAATCTGCGCCCATGTTGAATTCTACAGACCCATCAAGAATATAACACATTTCAAAATCATATTTTTTTTAATTCCGGAAAGAAATTCATAGCAATAATACTATGAAACAATAACTGTGGATACTGAAAAATTCAGATTTCAGAGCTTATATCCAAATTATAAAAATTTAACGTTAATTCACATTATTATTATTATTATTATTATTATTATTATTATTATTATTAATTTTTATCATACTTTTCTTTACGAAATGAGCTAATAACAAAGCTAGAAGAGCTGTAACATGAGTCATAAGCGTCCGGACGTAAATAGTGAAAACAATTCAGGTTTCAGTTACCTAATTTGAGAGCAAATTTTTAACAAATATGAAGCCTGTATGTGAGGAATGATTTTTTTTTTTTTTAACCGTCTCACTGTAGAAGTCAACGAAATATGCACTTAGAATTTTAGCACCTGCATAAAAGAAATGGGGTTTTATATTGAAAATCAATTATTAATTAAAAAGAAATTTTTGTGGTTTACATTTGCAGATGAAAGCACTGATAACAACATTGCACAATTAATCGTATATATTAGGGGAGTTGATTGTACAGTAATTTTAATATCCATGATAAATTGTTGGGCCTTGTGATATTCGTTCAGTCTGACAATATTTGTACTTAAATAGGGCTGAACAAGCATTTTCATTTTCAGTGTCTCGAGTTGCCAATAATAGTTTAATAATTTAGTTATTTAACTTTTTCTAATAATTTTGTACACTGACAGTAATTTTGTCTAAGCTGAATAGTTTGTAACTGTAAGAGACAATATACAAGGGAGAAGATTTCTCGAAAGTTAATTATTCTCAGTCGGATATAGTAGTAAATATAATTCGTTCCATAATTTGGTAGGCGACGTAAACATTGCCGAGAGAGAGAGGATAAATACTATTGCACCTCTGTGATTGGTTTATTAGCAATATACTAGGAAGCATTGGAAAGTAACGCACAACAATTTCTTTTCTTCAAGGTATACTATTTTGGTTAGGACGTTCGAAGTTGACAGATAGTTAGTTTGAATCTTGCGCTACAGACAGCAATGATTCGATTAGGTGTCACCCTGGCGGAAAGAACGGTAACTACTGAGTAAAGATGGAACGTGTGCTAGCATCGTCTACTTGTGAAGAGCAGCGAGATTTAGTCCATTTTTTTTTTCAGAGCAAAATAAAAACAAGACCGAGTGAAATCCACAGGGAAGTGCTGGAGATGTATGGTGCTGATTGCCTGGACCGTAGCAACATTTCCACTTTGGTGCAGGTTCTTCAATCTCACCGAATAAATGTTACCGACGAAGCACATTCCGGCCGACCAGTGACCGCTGCAACACCACCCAAGATCAGAGGCACTGAGGCGGCAGTCATCCACCCTACAGCCCAGATCCTGCACCGTCTGAGTTTCACCTATTCGGACCAATCAAAAAATCCTAGGAGGCCAACGCTTTGGTTCGGATGAAGAAGTGAAATCAGTCTTGCGCAGGTGATCGTCCAGAAAACGGAGTTTTATGAACAAGGTGTACTGAATCTGGTGTCACGATAGGAAAGATGTGTCGAGAAACTTGGTTCCTGTGTTGAAAAATAGGTAAAACCTGTAGTTTTTTCGGCATTATTTCGTTTTGCTTATGTATTAAATACGTTGCCATAAAAAGTTGCTGTGCATTACTTCTCTATCCTCCCTCGTAATTCTCTCCTCCTCTGCCGACAATGTATACGTCGCCTGTCAGACATTATGGGAGAAAGTACGCCTATAGCTAGCCATTATTTTCATTTGCTTTCCAGTATCTACTAACAGTTCTCTCTGAGATAAACGAGAGCCTAACAGTTCGATCCCATTTAAATCTTGAATCTTTCATTGTGGTGTTTCAGCGGTATAGACTGGGTCGCATGTCGTGCTGTTACATTTCTGTAGCAAGCGCTCCCATTTGAATACACCCTGATAGCTTTGGACGAACATAATTGCATGAACTCGCTCTAAATGTCCGGTAAAAAGCTGACATTAGCAGTGTGCATTTTAAATCAGCTTATTGTACTTGTATTAGATCCTCGTGGCTACACCAAATATACATTATACCATTTTAGTACAGATTCGAACAGGCTGGCCGGAGTCTATCCATTGTTTCCAGAGTTAGGTTTACGCTGATTGATGCATTTTTGATGACATGTAATGATTCTCTCGGTAAATCTATTTCCCATTGGATTGCAATTAACTATCAGTTTATTTTTATCAGGCACGTCGCCGTGGAAATTCGTGAAAACTTGGCTAAAACCTAAACCTTTAGTCATGATTACAAAATTCAGTAAACAACAAACTGTATATCTTACAGCATTACACATACTTCAGCTAAGGACAATTAGAGCTTCTCTCACAGGTCATGCTCCTGAGAAAAGCATCTCAACATTATGGCCCTTGAAACCTAAAACCTGAACTGCGGATTCTGAAGAATAATGAAACAGACAATCACATGACAGAACAGCAACTTAACAGTATTAAAGATTTAGGTTTTAACAATTTGAAAAGTTGGAGTATCTTGGATCGTGTATCACAGACAACAATGATCAACATATAGAAGTACAAAGGAGATTGACGCCCGATTTCTGGAAAGATAGTTACCTTTACATACAGAGTTATCTAAAATTTAATTGCGCTGATATGTTTGAAACGAGTTTCAGGAACAACAGTTATTGTAATCTTTACAGTCATCTGTGCTTCAACTGGTAACTGTGCCTCGGTCTATAGTTACCTGGCTGTTAATACTGATTCGAACAAATACCGACATGCGGCGCTCCTTCATTACTGTTTCTTAGGATATAATAACTGATATTAAATAATAATAATATAAACCGGAATTAATTAATTTACTATATTATAGGTATAGTTAAAAAAAATTGGCGTTTTATTTACGTAACTTACGGTAAATGCTTTACTTTCTATGACATATTAGGATAATAGTGTGTTTGTAAAAACAATTTCGAATATCTTAAGCTTAATTTTCGTCAAACTTCAGATTCTATGTCGTCAATCAAGGAATATTTTATTGTTGGGTGCTCTACCAAAGTCAATGGTATTTCGGTCTCCGAAAAGTCCATTTGAACACATGATAGCATTCCTATGGACGAAAGTAACATATTTTTACATTACCAATATGGCTGCCATAACCACCACAGCTGACTGAGGTTGCAGTTTTGTAGCAGAAATTACATTTATAGCCCTTTCTCCATTAGTTTTATTTACCTCGATGATCACGCCAAATACCAACAATTATTGCTTTTTTAATCACATTACGATGGAGATGGAAGTGTAGGCTACATGTATATTATCTTTTATTACACGGTTCCTTAATATTAAAAAACCTGCTCCTACTAGTACAGAGCTCGCTGCCATATTACTACTACAAAACTTTTGCAAATGAAAATAACTATAAATAACTAAAAAAAAAACACTAACTAAATACTAGTGGAGACATCTATGGACAACAAGAGATACTGAACTTGAATTTACCTCACCTCCTAGTTACAAGATCTGATAAATTTACATTTTACTTTTCGGAAACTGATGAAAGGTATCAGTGCAGTTAAATTTATAAATTCAGTTAACTCTTTGAAGTGCAGTGGTTACAGTACGTAACCACCTTTTAAATTTGAGTTTCCCGTCTACTTACAGAGTGGTTTTTATTTCAAAACTACTGCGCTGCGTTCACTGATCCCTAGTAACTATAGAAGAATTTTATTTTCCCTATATTTGTGTTGCTGAGCCTGTTTACTAAGATGGCCGATGTTGTTGTGTATAGTTGGGGTGTGATTTTTTTTATTTCAGTTGTATGCTAAAATATCACAGCTACGGAAGTTTCTATTTAGTATTATTTGCCTTTCGGTCTTTTATAACATATTTCAGTAACAAGATTGTAATTTCGTCGACACATGTGGCGTCAATATAGAAATAATGTGGTGGATTCAAAACGTAACCACCGTGCAAACAGGGTTGTTATGCTTACCATATCCAACAAAATGTTCCATTTTTGTGTCAGCTTATTCATCACACAAGGAAGAAATGGTTGGTGGCAATCACAAAGTGTTTTTGACAACTTTTTCACAAGTTTGAGTCTGATGATCTCTAAGGCATCAAAAATATGTATGCATGTGATACAGTTAGACATGGGCGTATTGGTTTACCACACAACGAAAGAAGAGACCGCGACATGAAACGTGGTGAGAGTGATAGCCGTACGTCATATGCTCAAGTGGAAGGATAGAAGGTCCATTCTTTTCCTCTCTAATTACCACGATCCATCTATTGTTGCCACTGTTTCAAGGAAAGAGAAGAATGGAACAATCACTGAAATTGCTTGCCCACAACTCGTGAAGGACTACAACAAACATATGGGTTATGTTGACAAAGCTGATATGTTGAAGTTCTTCTACGAGATTGATAGAAAATGCAGAAAATAGTAGCACGGCATTTTTTGGAATTTTGATGACGCCACTGTGACTAATGCCTTCTTGGTATATTCGTTGAGAGGTGAAGGTAGAGAACTGACTCTGAAGAATTGCAGGTTGGCTGTTGTTGGTTTGGTCGCAGGTAATATTCCAAAACCTAGAGGGAGGAAGACAGAACTAAAATCTGTGCACAACTTCAAGCCAACGGTTCCATATGAAAAAAGATTCGACAAGGTGGCACTCATGCCTGTGCGTGGATCTTCAAGACGCTGTGCTCATTGTAGCACTAAAGTTCAACCACATAGGAGTAAATGTGGTCTGTAACACATGTGAAGTGGCACTTTGCCTTAATGAGACCAGAAACTGTTTCCTTTTGTATCATTCACAATAAGTCTGAAGGCCTTGTGTTCTGCAGTATTGAATAGTGGTTTTACCATGAAACCACCCAGTTTCTGTGTCAAAAATGGAAATTTTTCAAGTTTTTAAAATTGCAGGAACTACTCCTAGACAAATAAAAGTTTAATTTCATTGCAAACACAATTTGTTATTTCTCTCCCAAATGCGTGCATCAAAGGGTTAAGTAACTGGCAGTTAACCGAGGTGTACCAGAAACCAGGCACGAAACTAGCCAATAAAGCCTGCTACTCAATACACAAAATAATGAAGAGCAATAATATACACTCGGCAACTAAAATAAGGTTTTAATAAGAACTGTTTTAACCTATGGCAGTGAGACATGGAGCCTCACTAAAAGACAAGAAACAGCCTTAAGTAGCTTTGAAAAGAAAGTACTTATGAAAATATACGGACCGATAAAGGTCAATAACCAATGAAGTATACGGTATAATAAGGAATTGTACGACAATTGTAATGAATCTGACCTTATTACTTTTATTAAATTTAAAAAACTAGAATGGTCTGGTCACATACAAAGGCTCTCAATAGACCGAGCTTGTTTTGCTATTAGATCTATGCAAAAGATAGTAAATATCAATACCTTAAAAACAATATACTTTGCATACTTCCACTCGGTAATGAGTTTTGGAATAATATTCCGGGGAAATTCCACAGATAGTAACAATATATTTCTATTACAAAAAAGAGTAATTAGAATAATAGTAGGTGCCAAATCTAGGGAATCGTGTAGGACTATTTTCAAAAAACTACAAATAATGCCCCTGGCTTGTCAGTATATCTTTTCATTAATAGTCTTCCTCGTATGTAATCGTGAAAACTTTGTAACTAATTCAACAGTTCATAGCATAAATACACGTCAAAAAAATGACTTTCATACTCCATCGGCAAGTCTATCGTGTTATCAAAAGGAGTGCGTTATATGACAGTAAAATTTTTTAATAGCCTCCCTATCGATATAAAAAATGAAACTCAAAACATAAAATTATTTAGGGCCAAATTAAAGAAGTACCTAATTTCTCACGCCTTCTATTCTGTAGGTGAATTCATGACATTCAATAACACTTCATGAAATTGATACTAAAACTATGTGTTGTACTAGTAGACTATATTGCAAATCTCGTCTGTATATATTTCATCTAGACTGTGACTATAAATTAAGATTTTATAATAGTATTAAGTTTTTTGACTTGTTCCATATTCTAGCTGTAAGCATGTATGAATACCATGGAATGTTAATACAATACAATACAATACAATACAATACAATACAATACAATACAATACACTACAAAATACAAAAAGTGCTTACAACAAGTTTAATGGGTAGGCGAATTGGAAGGCCGAAGAAAAGATGGGAGGATGGTATTAAGGAAGGTGCTGCAAACCTGCTTAGGTGTCGCAACTGGAGGCTTGCCGGGCAAAATAGAAATGACTGAAGGCAGAAAATCAGGGAGGTCAAAGTTCGAACTTGAGCCAATTAGCCATTGAATGGATTGAATCACATTATTTGCACTGGCAAGCCTTTGACGCATGGAGGGTACAACATATTTGGAAGTAAAATTCAGCACCAAAACACCTTGGCTTAGCGGCTGTATCAAGACTGTATTCCTTGTTTAAGAATGATGAGCTGGTACGTACCGTAACCTGAGGTGACTTTGACACACTGAGGTGACTTTAGCTCATTTATAAAAAAATGTATTTATATATCTTCAGAATGATTTCAGAGTAAAGACATCGAAATTAAAAGTTATAAGCATTACTGTTCAAAATCAAATTTTGTTAAATTTTATACTTGTGTACGTCACATTAGATGAGCCTTGTGTACGAAAAGTCTGTACTGGGGACGATAATAACACAGCATGTGTAAGAGTGGGACTGACGTAGGCTGTTAGAAGACTGCAATACAAGTAAGGGTTACATTAAGGCTGTGGGATGATGCCAGGAACATCAGTTTTATCTTAAGGAAATTTTAGGTAGATGGAAGAAATCTTGTCGAGAAATAGGACTAAGCATTAACAATCAGACAATTCACTCTTTTTCGAGTGTCGATGATCACGTCATAGCAGCACAAGGTCAGGATAAGTAACTTCTTACACGTAAATTCATAGATCCTTGTAATTCATCTAACTTGGATATTAATTTCACGAAAACTGAGTGTATGGTTGAAGGAGGAGAGGAGGATATCATACTGTACATAAGGATCAAATGCATTGATCGTTCTAATTGTAAGCTCAGGAACATGTGTAAAATTAACCTGTAAGTTTTTTAATCAACAAACTAAAGCTATTAATTCTGTGAATCAGATTTTAAACTTTAAAATAAATAATTGTCGCAATAATGAAGTAATGAAAAATTACATTTGTCCAAATTGCAAAAATCATTGGCAATATTCTAAATAATTGCACAGAAAAATAAAATTAATAAAGTTTGCAGAAGCAAAAAGTTACATAATTTGTTTCTTGAAGTTTTATTCCTTTAAAATTTAAATCCATCTTACCACACTCTAGGTAGATTTATGCAAGTAAATCATTAGACGTAATGTATGTTTAGAATCAATTACAGCTGAATTTACCTCACATTAAAAGACGTTATTTATGGGCACTCTAAACATTGAAATTCTTTACGAATAGGCCCTTCAAGTTTTAAGGCTAGTTCACAATAAACCGGGAACGGAAACGACAACAAGAACGAGAACGGAAATATTGTTAAAATAAATATATTTCAATGTCAGAATTCACAATTAACTATTGTGAATGCCCACATTTAAATACATATATTTTGACTTTATTTCCGTTCTCGTTCTCGTTGTCGTTTCTGTTCCCGATTTATTGTGAATCAGCCTTTATTGTTAGATCTTTTTACTGAAAGACGGTTTCTAGTTACAGTTTTTACAAGATTGATGCAACTAATTTCTAACTCACAATTTGCAGTATGCGATGGAATTGTATAAATAAATTAGAAGAAATTGTTTACTTAACTTGTTGACTTACATGAATTGTACCAACTCTTTGAAATCCATTCCTGAACATCTAATGCTCAGTATATTTTTGAACATAGCCCATTCCATTAGCAATTCATTTAAATTCAGGTTCTCCGAACTAATTAGTTCATACGCATCTCAGATTTCATGTTCTCTATTACCATCTTCGATTCTGAAGTCCACTGTGGTTGTCGAATTTTTGCACATTTACATCGAAAGTTTGTTGCATTTTGAAAAGTTGAGTAGCAAAATGCGACTGTGGCTTAAACCCCATTGTGAATAGAAGTCTCTGGAATTTTTATCGAAAAAATACAATATATATATTTTTTCTACAAACAATACAGTAAAATATTCTTGTGCAGATAGTTGGACAAATAACTGAAAATTTGTGTACAAAGTGGAAGTGGTAGAATTGGATGTTCTTCTACGGATATCAAGAATGCAACATGTTAGACATAATAAAATATAGGCCGGGATAAAAGTAGAGAAAATAACTTGATGAAAAAGAGAACTGTGCATGCTACTGCCATATAAGGGTAGAAAAAAATCATGTGAGAAAGGTTGACAAAGTGAGTTATTAATATTCGCCACTAGTCGGCGGGAGAATGAGGAAGAGCGCTGATAAAATGGCTGAGAGGAATTGCTGAAGTCATATAGAGAAGAGGCTTGGAAGAGGGACAATAGCAAGGCCGACAATTATGAAAATCAGCAATGAAAAGCAACCACTCAAAGGGGAAACGCGCACAAAATGAAGTAAATAAATGCAGACTTGTTGAAAATTGTAGAATAGAAAATCTTGTAAAGAGGGAGAAGGAAAAATAATTCAAGTGTCTGTGAATGAAGCTTTGTCTATTGGCCGAGTGAAAATTGAAGGCATCATTAAAGCATAACGAGAGAAACATAATATTTTACTGATGAACATTTTGGAGGATCTAAAAAAAAAGATGACATACTAATAATATACAAAGGAAACAAAAGACAGATCCAAAACCTGCAACAACACATAAGCAAAATACGCCCAAAGCTACACTACACATTAGAAATTGAAAACAACAAATCCATAAATTTTCTAGACATCACAATAACAAAAGTAGACACCAAACACACATTCGAAGTATAAAGAAAACCCACTACAACAACAACACCACACATACACAACACATCCAACCACCCCACACAACACAAACAAGCTGCATTCCGAAGAATGGTACACAGATTACTCAATATGATTACAAACAAGAGCTTAACACTATCAAATACACAGCACAAGAAAACGGATACAACCCTAACATAATAGACAACATAATATGTAAGACAAAACACAATCACAAAAAAACATAAGAATACAACACAACACATGAACACAAAAAATACATCACACTAACATACGAAAACAGAAACACACACAAGATTGCAACCTCATTCAACAAATTAAATTACAACAACGCATACAGAACAAATAATACTCTACAAAAACATCTCAACACACATACAACACAAACAAATACAACCACACAGGCGTATAAAAACTCAAACGTAACACCTGGAACAAATTCTACATAGGACAGACAGGCAGATCATTTCAAACACGTTACAAAGAACACATCACAACCACAACAAAATTACAAAACACTTCCACATATGCAGAACACATCATAAATGATAATCACAAATACAGAGACATCAACACAGACATGGAAATACTACAAATCCAACCAAAAATCCAGAAACTAAACACACTAGAACAATATGAAATATACAAAGACACAAAAACACATCCCAATGAAATTCTCAACACACAACTCAATTTCAGATCACACACACTCTTTGACTCCACATTACACCACACAAACACACCCTCATAGGAAAAAAACAAGAGCCGCCAAGACCAACAATGACCAGTTCTGAGGATGACCCATAATAGGTCAAAACATGTAAACCATGTACGATAGAATTTAACACAAGTAAGTCATATAATACACATTCCGAAGTGATAAAGTGTTAAAAGTTGTATAATCAAGATCTATAAAAAATGTTTAATTGCAAGGAGTATTAAAGTGGAATTATAAGAATTATTAAATAACAGAGTTACGCCTTTTATGGAGGATGTATGGGTTGCGATTTTTTCTAACGTGGGTAGATATGGTATTTTGAAGATATGAGACTGACGATTCACAATGGATTTGCTAACATTCTATTTACAATTGGAAAACAACTGAAAAAATCCAAATAGTATTCAGTCTAAGTGAGATTCGAACTCACACTCGATCGTAGCCTTGAATCAGGAAACTAGTTCATTACCACTAAAATAAGCCGGTGAATTTGTGGAGATACAAGAATACTTTCTGATGATTCTCAGACGAGAACAATAAAAAGGACTTAGTTAATGGGAATACAGGAATGTAATGGTAGTTCTAGACAAGATATATAAACAGAGCTTGGATGATGATTATGATTATGACTATGATAATGATGATGATGACGACACGACAACGGTGACAATTCTGTGGTTTCAAGGTATCAGGTGTTATGTTAATTTTTTGCGAAAAATAAATTTTGCGATATGCTGTGCATCCTAAAGGCATCTTAATTGTGGTAAAAGAGGACATAGATATGTGTTACTTTTTCCTCTAATCCACCGTTATGAAACTTTATTACTATGATTATATACATCCGTTCAAACTTTTAATCCTCGCTCCTCAAAAACTGGAAGAAATGGAATGTCACATTTTGCCTTGCAGCCACAGAGTTATGATTGTTGACGATCATTATGGAAATTCTGTGCGAACTTCTCTTGTACCATGTGAAACTTAAAGTATTCAAGCAACAACATCGAAGAAACTATTTAATCAAGTCAATATCTGCAGTACATTAAACAGCATGAAACAGAACATAATTTTCCATAACACAATAGCTGATCTGAGAGGACACAGATACCTGATAAAATAATATATTCCACTTATAAAACGATACGACGCACGACATGATTATGAATTTTTTTTTCTTGCAGGAGTTCGCTTTGTAGGTAACTGGAGGATGTTTCATACAATTTCGTCCTGCAAAGAGAATCGTTGCACGAAACTGACATGAGCTAATTAGTGTACATTGTGAACGAATGAGAAATCTCAAACACCTATAAAAAAAAAAAGGAAATGGACACTATGTAGACGTAGATAGTACAGAATATGAAGAGGCAGCGATAATATGGAAACAGAAATGTTAAAATACACATCAAGAGAGATTAAACCATGGCTGTTACATTATTTAATCTACGTTGGAAATATGAAAGTATACCACACGAATGGAAAATCGCAGTTATTTGCGTTATATTAAAAAAAGAAGATTGCACCATATATTACAACTACTGCTGAATATGACCTACAAATTACTGTATAATAAAAAAAATTATCACAAAAGTATGAAATTAGTCGAAACTATGTCACTTGAACAAAGTGCTAATAGAGAAGCAAGAGTTTGTACAGATATTTTCAACAGTAATCTCACTAAAGGTTTTGCTTTATCTAGAGAAAATCAAAACTCTAGTGGGATTTAATTGACTATTGCACAATTAGAAGAAATAAAGTAGCCTACTGTAATACAATATATAGGCTTAAGAATCATCGTACGCTCCTACAACCTAGAGAGGATAATGCGATGTATTTCAACAAACGTAATATTTACGTTTGTCCTTCAAGCGAACATTTAATTTGTTCCTTGCTTGTCATATATTGTTCCAACCAGCTAACATTATAGTGCATGAGGGGAGAGACTATCTTACCAGTTGCTTTGTAAACACTGTAGACCAGTGATGTCAAAGCAAGCGCATTTTTCTGACGACGTCGTGCGCGGGCATCAAGCGCTAGGTATGGAAGGAAGAAGGGTTGTGTATATGAATAAACAGCCTGTTAGATTAAGAAAACAGTAGTGCACAAACTTCAATCGGAATGTGAAATTTTCTGTCGTTATTTTTATATGACTTCTTTCTCTTTCATATTTGTCTGTAAAACAAAAATACCGACACGAATTTCTTAATATTGCAGTTGTGTTTTAAATGTTAATATCATAATAAAGAGTTAAGGAATATTCACATAAATTCCATAGTAGTACAACTATACTGTACTAAGTGGATGGAACACATCATTCATAAAGAAAATGATATCCCGAAGAAAGAGACTGAGTATGACATGATAAGTTGAAATGGATATTGATGGTATCTTTAGCCTTATAAAAGTAATCAATAAACTAATCAAAACAATATTACAGTACAAAGCAAAGTTACCTAGGTACTGTATATGTTTTAAATGTAACTAACATTCCATAACAAAACTCTTATCACATTATGCATTTAAGGTGATATTTTTAGCAACTTCCTATCATGAGAATATTAAATTATTTTCTCGAAATCTGCCTCTATAGAGCTGACATTTTTACAACACATGGGCCTATATCTTTTGTTTATGATGTATCAGTAGCTGCTCTGTTAATTCATTTCCTTACAAATATTTTCCATGCGAATATTTTCAAAATTTGTAATACACTATTTTCAGTAATACCTATTTACGTTATAGCCTATTAGATTTACGAAAGCACTGTTTCAGCATCTGTAAGGCTACGAAATAAATAAGCGTATATTTGAAAATTTCACTTTTCTATAAAAAATTTGAGAAAATATTTCTTTTCAATAAAAAAACAAACTTCTGAAAAATGAGCATTAGAATTAAAACTTATATTCTTATAATGCACTTATACTTCTCAGACAAATCAAAAAATTAACATGGATACAGTTTTAATAAGTTCTCTTCCCTTTATCTATTGAATCAGTGCTAGCCATCCCTGCATACAGCTCGACCAAGCGGCATGTACCACCTCTGTAGTCCATCTCTTTCCTTTCCGCTGTAAAGCGCTCAGGCTCTCCAGAGCTCTAAAGCGCGCGCTTGCAACTATGGGAATCAATTGACATGACTGCTGTAGACTATTATTCTGTACTTAACTTCAGAGTAAATGTCCCACAACTTCGAACTCTACTGATATGGTATGTCGTTTACAAAAAAATACATAAATATTGTATAGTTTACATGATACATTTATGAGATTTAAAGAAATACAGTGTTATGGTTTGTGTGTATTTACGACACAAGTTTGCACTTTCGTAATAAGTTGAGTTTTTCAAACAATTTATCTATAAATTTTAAACACTTAAGTTACTTTTGAGCCTTTATCTGTTGCATGTAAAATCAGTTTAGAATGACTTTCATAAGAAGAGATCACTTTACGTATTAATATTAGTTAATTTCCATAGTCTGACTGTGCAGCCACTATATCCAGACATAATCTTGATCAAACAGAATTCCGTATCACCGATTGGTACTGTATTATGTAAAGGAGATCTGCAAGTACATAGCTTCCAAACGCTACGTGGGATTAAGTTTCAACACACCGTTGTAAAATTCAACATCATTTTCACTATACAACCGCTTACAAAAGGTTCAAATTCCTTGATATTAAACCTTATATTACAAAAATTCCTATACATTGAAATTTAGGATTCTCTTTTACGAAATTTTGCTTATTCTTCCATTATTTTCTTCCTCACAAAATCTTTGCAATTTCACTTTGATAAGCATAAAATTATACACAACTTTACAATAAAATTTTTGAATCCCCTATTTTTGTGTAAAATTTGTACTTCAGTTATAGGGCATTCGTTATCTCGTGAAACTTACTTGTCCATAAGGGGAAGAAGAAAATGCACCGAGAAACTTCCCACTCTAGTTATGGTTCCACTTGCAGCTAGCTAGCTTACTTACCCCCATCATAGGCTATGGTTCTTACTCTGAGCTATGGCACACACATTCATTTGGTTTCAAGAGATAACGAATGACTATACGAATTTGTCTAGAAAGAGACTTCCTATCCAGTTCCGATCGGTGTTACGAGTGGCTCGAAAATGAAGGGACAAGAGAATTTTCTGCAAGCTGTAGCACTGGGGTGGTGTTGTTATGAAGGACAGTTGCATTCAACAGGACACTATTTACACAATTGGAATTTCCTGTTTTCATCTTCATAATTAATACATAATTTCAGATTGCACGAGTGAAATAGGCCTATTTAAATTGACACTGAACATATTTTATAATTACTATATATTTTATTTTTATATTAAAGAGAAGTGCAGGTTAGATTACAGTGAAAAAAGGTAAAATTAAACAAAATATCTTGTGAAAATATCACTGTTCTTTCAAACTGAACGATATATGGCTTATTTTAAAGACCAAGTAAAGAATAAACGAAACATTACAATTTTTAAACACAATATCCGGAATATAATGCAATATAAATACCAACATTCAAAATCACATAAGGTGAACCTTAAGATCACAAACAAAAACATCAGAATAACAATTATTAATTAAAACCAAACGTAGGCTACAGTAATTCGTGGAAAACTCACGGAT
The DNA here is from genome assembly GCF_040183065.1 of Periplaneta americana. NCBI lineage: Eukaryota > Metazoa > Arthropoda > Insecta > Blattodea > Blattidae > Periplaneta > Periplaneta americana. The sequence goes on along the minus strand of NC_091121.1, from coordinate 145,337,017 downwards.
ACAAAATAAAAGGTCAAAGTAATTTTGAAAGTGGAATATTCGAAAGTGCAATGATGCATACACAGCACACAACAAAGGGAAGTTTTAGAGGTCCTTGCAAAAGTAAGTGACCATAAATTATGACGTCATGCAGTTTACTTTTTTTTTTTTTTTGCTCAAATGTTGAGCTGCTTCTTCTGAATCTAGAAGTTACTGAAGAAATTCGTCAGAAATACATATTCAGCCCTTTGTGTCTTTGTTTAATTTAATTTAAGTAACTGCACGTACAATTACAGTATTTTGATCCGTACACAAGCACATTTCCACCTCTGCGCTCTCGTTGCTCATCTGTATCCCACCGGAACTGCAGCGCTCTCAAACCGAAATTTATTTTTTAAGTCTGTTATTTATCAACGCTGTACCAACTACTGAATTATTTAGTGTCGAAATAATTGATAACAGTGAAAAGAGACAGAATTCTCCATATAATTACATGACATTCGCATTACAATTAGGGAAATCCTCGGCAAAAAATTACAACCAGATAATTGGCTCAAGTTGAAATAAAACTGAAGCCCGTGTGTACCACCGGATCGGCAGCCAAACGCTCTGCCCCCTGAATTAATCTTCTGACGGTGGTGTTTTCATGTCGAGAGCTTCATAATACTAAATAACACAAAGGCGTCATTGATTTAATTGTGAATCATTATATCTTATCAGGTTCAAACATTTCCAAATTAGAGGTGAACTATGCCTAACACTTGGGGCCCGTTTCACAATCCTAACAATTTACAAATAGCAAGTAAAATATTACAAATTCTTGTAAACTTCACAATGCTATGTTATTAATTTGTAAAGTTTGACGAACTTTACAAAATCAGCTAAAAAAATTTACAAATAGGCATTATTGGTTATACAATATTGCCAACGACAATTTACAAAAATCGCTAAGGAGCAGAGCTAAAGTCGCTGTATTTTTACCACTATCGATACATATGTTTATATTTTGTACTAAAATAGATTATCGTCGCTTAAGAACCAATACCGCGTAACTGACATTTTTGGTCAAAACTGTTTTTTTGCACAGACGGTACCGCCACTGTCATCTGCATGCATTGACAAGCGCGGGAATTTGATTGCATGAATGGCCTGCGTGCGAAGGAGGGGGGTACAATACCGCGTATCTGAAGTCACGTGAAGTCTGTATGAAATACCGCGTATCTGACAACAGAGAGGCTGTTATGTCTACTCCCTGCGCGCCGTCAGTACGGAAGCTGGTTCTCGTTACTGCCTTGTAAAATTGTATCAACAGTGTGTGATATTCTGAGAAGATTAAAGAAGTGTTCAGTTTCAATTATTTAAAAGGTAAATATAACTGAATTATTTCACTAATGTCAATTGAATGTTAGTTGAGCTGGATTCCCGCAGAATCTTATTGCAAGTTCATTCACTGAAATATAGTACATTTAATATTTTATTATATAGGCCTACAGATACAAGAAAAGAAATGGACAATGAATCAGACGACGGTCAGTTTAGCGAGAACGAAATCCTATCTGTGCTATGTTCTGCATTCAAGACGGGAGAAACTTCTTTGAACATTAACAAAGGTATGGCATAAGAAGTATCACAGTTATTAAAGATTTATTTTTCTTCAGTTACGGAATCATAACAGCAAACTTAATTTAAGTAGCCTAATATAAATAATCATGAATGGGCCGCTAAAATAATTTGCGCTACATTCAGTGGTCCTAAGCTTGGTCCCTTCCATTTCCTCCGGCAGGAGGAAGATCTAAATTGATGATAATACTTAATACACATGTTTTTTAACCAATTTATATCACATTTATAAACACTAGTAATCTCATCTTATTCGTAGGTGTACTGCCTGATAATTCAAATGCAAAAGAAAACCATCCTTCTGAAAATGGGCTGCTGCAGATCAGGCATTGTCCGTCCAGTGTTACCGGTAAGGTTATGATCAGATTATGCAGTCTGGTATGATTTAAAGCAACACTATTAAAATAATACCGCTAGAAATAGGATAGGACAGAAACTGAAGACAATACCTCGTCAATGAAGGATCTACACTAAATTTCGGATGCGTCTTCAGATGTAGATGACCCCGAAAAATTTGTGAGTGCTACTTATTCTACATTTTTACATTCGTCAGAAAAAGGTAAAGAGAAGAATCTTCAAGCGTTTCATGGAAATTTGACAGAAAAGAGAAAAATAAGTTCAAAGCCACACAAGGTTAAGTGGAAGAAAATGAAAAATAGAAAACTTGGAATGGAAGAGGAAGCTTATCTTAGCTACAAGAGGTCGAAAGATGGCAAAGTGACACATGATACGGAAAGAGATGCAAGAAATTTGAGGCCAGAGTGTAGTTATAAAATGTGCCAAAATTCGAAAGTAAGAGGCTGTAATTTAATTTCTAATGAGAGAAGACACATCTTTCAGGCATTCTGGAAAACTATGACTTGGGGACAGACAGCCGTTCACGTATCAAATCTTGTGCATTTCACTCCTACTAAAAGACCTGGGAGTACAAATTCTGAATCTAGAAGAGAGAGAACATTTGTCTACAATCTAAAAGTTGATGAGAAAAAAAATTCAGGTTTTCAAAATGATGTTTCTGTGTACATTGGGAATTAAATAATGAACTGTGCGATATTGGTTAGCTAATAGTACTGATGGCGTCCCTTCAGTAAAAAGAAGTCATGTTCTCGTGCAAAAGCACAGAAAAAAAAGCATCAGTAGCCTGTCTAAATTACCGTCACATTACTGTATGTAGAACCGATTGTGCCATAGTTTTTATGATAGTATTCCACACTAGGGTTACTCAAGGATTACTTTTTGTGATTTCAGCATAGCCCTATAATTATTTATTGTGTTTAACGAATATTGTGCCTGAAAAGTTATCATCATTATTATATTTTTATATGATTTTCTTTTCATTATTCGCAAGTCAGTCAAATCCATTGTCAATAATAATAATAATAAAATAATAATATTATTATTATTATTTTATTATTATAAAATTATACTTGTGAGCAACGTTTTAGTAACAATTCTACTTATCTATTCAAATACGTAGTGTGAAAATAAAGTACCTAGTAACAGATTATTATTGTTATTATTATTATTATTATTATTATTATTATTATTATAACAATAAACATTGAACTGTGTCTTCGTTTTTCCTTTCCCATAGTTTCAGCATTTGATTGACTAAGAATGCAGCAATCATTGTCTGGAACGTAATCTAGTGCTGATTCAAGCTACAGCCTACCGACCTTGACCTCAAGTCAGACGGTAGGACAACAATTCAGATAACACATTGACATATACAAGAGCAGGAATAATATCTCCAGAAGGCAGTTTTCACGCAAAGAAAACGCTTGTCAACATGTATCTTGAAGCTGCTAAAGTTGTCTCACAATACCGCGTAACTAACAAAATGTAGTCAATGGCAGAGTTCCAATACCGCGTAAGTGACTTGGCCAAATGTCTACAGCCATGACCATCCATTTTCACTTAGTTATAAATTAGTTAAGCTATTTCATAGCCATACACCACTTTTCAAGACTATTCCGTTATTTTTATGGTTTTTATTCAGTTTTTTCCTTCTCCTGTAAAATTTACATTTTGTCAGTTACGCGGTATTGGTTCTTAAGCGACGTTATTCTAAACTTGCTGATTCATATTTCACCAACAGAAAATATAAAGTATTGTTGAAAAAAATTAAAAATATTTAGATTTTTATATATTGGCGAAAATGGAGTTCCGAGTGATGTGATTGGTCGAGTATACCAATACGTCTATTACTTAAATAACCAAAGTTGGCGCCAAATTCAGTCAAATAAATACATAACAGATTTGGTCCACGTACAAATACGCAATTGATATAATAATTACAATGTCTACCACAAAATCCAGTTCTTTTTTGTGCTGATTCATCAGTATTTATTAATGTTGCATCCATAACCTCACAAACATTAGTGATCCCAGCAGCAGCATAAAAATTCTGTGCTACAGTAAATACCGTTTTGGTGTTCAAAAATCTGCCTCGAATTTAACTCTCTTAATAACATCAACTACCCTGTAGGTACTTTTGCACACTGATATCTTAGAAATTCCGTGCTTATCTGCTAACACACGGAACTGATAGCGGAATACTCTGACAGCTTGTATACAACCAATGCAAAACAATACAATTCTCGCTTTGAGGTTAGGACACCACTTTTCCATTTTGGATGTGATTTCCCATACCTTGTAGGAGAGATTTCAGAGACGAAGTGGGACTCGAAACGACTTCAGAATACCATTTAAGTACTGTCGTTATTGCATTATTGAATTATTTATTTTTGGTGCAGGGGACTTCTTTTTTAAATGCGAGTAGTTACCAAATACAGTCTTCGTATATAAATACTTACGAGGTATTCTGAAGTATAGCGCGAGAGTCATTCGAAACCTTTCATTAAACTCATGCAATGATACGAACGTGTTATTAATTATTGGCCGGAAAATTTTACGTATATGTCTTTGTTTGATTAGACCTAAATTCAATATCTTCGTCCGAGTCATTAGAACTATTTAATAACATCAAAACTGCTTTAGTTTAATTCTTAATATTACCCAGTTAGGCCTACTCAAAAATGAATTTAATAAATATATCTTTATTGTATTTATTCAGAATTTGTTACAATATCAAACGTTACACATCTCAGAGCTATTGTAGAAATGTGCTAACTTTATAGGTAAAGTTCACATGTTTGTAAAATTACCCATCATTGTGAAACAAAATGCTTGTAAACTGCGCAAAATTTAATTTCTAAAGATTTGATTTCCTTTGTAAAGTTCAACATTACGAAGATTGTGAAACAGAAGTTTACAATTTACAAGCAAAGTTCACAATTTACAAAGATTGTAAACATTGTGAAACATGCCCCTGCCGTCCCTCGGCAAGATCAGGTCTCTTTCTGCGAATTGCAGTTTTTATTCACCGTAATATTGCATAAATGTACAATACCTTATAAAAATGTGTAAATGGATGAAAAATTGGATAAACATCAATTAACATGCGGGACAATAAAAAGAAACCCAACTAAAATTCTATGAGACAGTGGCGCTACCAATTCTGTTCTATGGAGCAGAGACATGGACTTTTTTTTTTATTTTATTAGGTTATTTTACGATGCTTTGTCAACAGCTCAGGTTATTTAGCGTCTGAATGAGATGAAGGTGATAATGCCGGTGAAATGAGTCCAGGGTCCAGCACCGAAAGGTACCCAGCATTTGCTCATATTGGATTGAGGCAAAACCCCGGAAAAAACCTCAACCAGGTAGCTTTCCCCGACCGGGAATCGAACCCGGGCCACTTGGTTTCGCGGCCAGACGACATGGACATTGTCAAAAAGGGATAAAAGGCGCATAGAAGCGTCGAAAGTGAGATTTCTGTGTTCAGTGGAACACAAAAGGAGCCAGGTTTTCAGGTAGGGACTACAGATAGAAGGAATTATACAAAGCATAGAAAATAACACAAATGGAAAGAACACTTGAGATAGGATGGAAGAAGACTGCATCTCGAAGAAAGATCTACATTATATTTCACGAAAGAGAAGAAATGTAGGTCGTTCAAGACAACGGGAGTCAACAATTCTAGTGAATACGGAACGAACCAAAAGGCTCAAGCCGTGTTGTTGTTTTTGTTGTTGTTGACGATGACGATCATGGTGATGGTGGTTAAGAATACTGCACAGTTTCTGTTAGTTACTATTGTTCCATTCTCCATAAACTCAAGATAAAGTTGCATTGAACCGTGAGCATATGTACACAAAGGATAAAACGAATTTCCCCTAACATGCAAGAAACTATTACTGAGGACATATTGAGGCTAGTTTATACGGACAATAGGTTTAGAAACTGGATTTTATTTTAATGCGCATGCGTGAAATGTAATGGTGACAGTGAGTTAGGATACTAGAAAATTTCGGCTGCTTCCAACTTTTCGTGAAACGAAACTTGTAGTTTCGAGACGTTTCGAGATTAAACACGTTCTGACCTGTAGATTGGTTTAAAAAATAAAGTGGAGAACTGAAGAAATTATTAATTGTCTTAATTTATATGCAGTCAAATGTGTTTGTGGGATTTCAACTATTCAAACTTCACAAATGAGCAAAAAATTGAACTGTTCCAAAGTCATTCTTAAATGATTATGATAATTTTTGGGAAATTCTACAACTATCTCTTTCAATAAGGTTGTAAAAAATCCTAAATATTATCTTTTCTTTAGCTGTGTCCTAATTCAGACTCCTTTCTTTCTTCTTTTCTCCCTTTTTAAGGTCAATAGTGCCATCTCTGCTAATATTCTGGCATTATTGTAAATAGTACTGAAGAAAAATACGTAAGAGGTCATGAAACTACAGTATACATAATTGACTCCATGTAAACAACTTACTACATAATTACTTTAATGAAATTATTTGCGAAACTTAGTGTCATCGTGTAAACTAACGTATATTTAACGATTAGCCCTCGTATTCATTAAAACCCATGGCCACTGCACCGCATAATTGATTCGCTACTATAAAAATAGGTGGGAATTACAGGGTGATCCGTTTGGGTATGGATAAAATTAAAACACTGTGAAACATTTACTACTCAACTTTATTTGTTGAAACTTTGTGCATACAACACTGAAAGATGTGAGATTCCTCAGAGCTCAACATAACCCCCATTGCGCACCCTGCACAACTCATAACGGTGATGCAATTCAGCCCATGTCCGTTGTAACATAAGAGGAGCGACTTGTTGAAAAGCCTGAGTAATTTTTACTCTCAGATCATCAATGTTCCTGAGTTTCTGTGAATAGACAATATCTTTAACAAAACCCTATACGAAAATGACAGGAGGGGTTAGATCTGGGAAGTTTGAGGGCCAAGCCAAGAGATAGCCGCTTCTCGTACTGGGTTTCACCTGCGACCTCCTGCATGTTTTTTTTTAACACAGAACCTGTTTCTACAAATGGTCGATATCACAACATTATATAATCGTATTTAGGTACATTACGCACACTATACTCACGTTGAAATTCCCTTTCAACTCTTTTAACACTCAAATTTAGCATACAAAAGAACATTGTGCCCACTGTTGATTTGTAGTAGGCATTTTAATTATATACGATTTTCATTTGTCCTTTCAGATTATGTATTGTTGATTGTCATATACAGAAAGTCCCATCTTTTAATTATAGGAATAATAAAACCAGCAAGAAATTTTTTTCTACTATCATAATAGCTTTATAATAATTAATTAATATTATCCATACTCAAACGGATCTGACTGTATTATTATTTTTAACAGAAGAGTTAACACTTCATTAATGCTCCTTCATCAATACAGATAGCCGTCCCGCTCTACAGATTCCCCTATGACCCTCAACGGAATTCCCATAGTCTGCAGTTCCACATAGGCATCACCGCGATTCCAAAACCCCGGTCTCACGAGCTATCGTGAGCCCAGGGGAGAGTTCATGGTAAATAGCACTACCACCAGTAACTAATGACCACTAACCACGGGTACAAATTCAGTGGCGGCCCTCAGTCGACTCTGCATTTGTTGCAAGCTCGAAATGGAGGATAGATGATGAAAAATGGGAAGTGTAGGTGAAGTAAAATGTCTTGGTGAAGTAACAGAGAGAAACGGAAGGAGTGCCCCGAGAAAAGTCTCTGCAACTTCTGCTTTATCAGTCAAATTCTATCACGATCTGGCCGGGGATCAAGCCGGATCGCCTGGATGGAAGACGAGCGCGCTTGCACTTGAGATAAAGCTTCTTCCCCTTTTCATTTTATTATTTATACATGATCAATGATGAAGCAACGTTCTGTAAGAGCTAAAGATTAAGCGATTCATAGTGTGAAACATTCTATACGGGTCCACCGCTTTGGAGTAGTGGCCTGCTTGTCTGTTCGTACACAGAAAGATTCATAGTTTCAATAATATTACTGATCATCAGAGACCGGAACTTCAGCAGAATGCTTTTTAAATGTGTTCAATCCAACTTCATTTTGAAAGTAAATCTGTACGAATTATACCTTTATGATCGAAACGTCACAGTTTTATGTTGCCCTTTTCTGCCTTTTTTTTTTTTAATATAAATGCCTAATTTACAAAATAAATGTTTTTTTTGCCTTTATTTGATTATTTATCTACTATTTATTAATTCATTGTTAAAAATTGCCTACAGGTATATTTTAATTTATTTCTATAACGGCGACAATGAAAGTGACTTCACCGAATGTATATTATTGTCTTTCAGTCAGTTTATATTTTCTTAGCAACAATGAGTGCTGCCGTGCAAAAATGTATAACAGTAAGCGTTTTAATTATCGCTTGTGTTTATTAGACAAGGCAACAATGAGTGCGTAATTATCGCTTGTGTTTATTTGACAAGGCAACAATGAGTGCGGGTCTAGCGTTATTTTTAACGGTTATTTTTCTTTCAGTTTTCATTGCGACGTTGTTGTAGCTAGCTAAATATTTCTTATCGCAACATATCAGTACAACCAAACACAAAAATGGACTTTCCAAGGCTACTGGGAAGAAGATTTCTTTGCTTCCAACAGTAATTGCAACATCGAGTCCAAAATCTCAATTTGCATTCGACTTATGTAAAGCTTTTCTTGCTGCCGAAATCCCTTCGTGGAAAGTGCAAGGTTTTTGTAATTGCCTTTTTTGCGTATTTTAGCCACTTATAGGATGCCTTTTTGCCTGGCTAATTTAGCTATTTATGATGCCTTTTGCCTGACTATTTTAATGATTCATAGTACCCAAACTTCCGGTCTCTGCTGTTTACATTTTGTGTCGTGACTAACTTTTATTTATAGGGATAGCATTTGAAAGCTATAACGTTTGATTTCATGGGACAGCTTACAGAGTAGTTCCGATGGGCGGTACGCCGCATTTATTTCTATAAATTTAAATGATTCGTACATAGCATCCCCCTCCCTATTTCCTATGCCTGAATTTGAAACGCTTCGCTATGAAAATTTTGTGCAGACCACACATATTGTATTAGCAATTCGGAATATAACCTCGCAATATTATTTTCAAACGGGAGAGTTGACGGTGGTTTGCTTATTTGTGGAATAAACACACAAATGGAATTGTTTGAGCCGCTCACACTTTCACCGCACCACGTACAACCTCAGGTGGGTGAAATGAATATAATATTAGTCTCTAACCGAATTACATGATACGAAGTTGGTCAGTTGTGTCGGCGTGTCCTGGGCACAAATTTAAAAAAAGGAGAGCTCAGAGTCGATCACGGCAGCGTTTCTATCCCACGTCAGACGACAAGGCACAGTTGGCCAGGATCTCAATCTAGCTGGAAAAAAATTATAGGGTAAAGTTGCCTAATTCCGTGATAGTTTTTGTCTTTTACTGAATGTCACGGGATTGTGTATCTTGCTAGGAAGTTCACTGATGTCTCGAAAGTAGGCGAAAGACGCACTCTTTCGAGAAAGATGTCTGGCGCTATGGTCGAACAGCAAAGCTTTGACTGGCATTCAATTTTAAAAAAAGTATCACGGGATTAGAGGTGTCACGGAAATAGGCAACTTTAACCTTTAATTAATACCCATTTAATCCGATAAGCTGTGTTGATTTATCAATGTTTCTCATAAAAGACCGTCATAAGCTTATCTGATTTTGATGTAATAGTACAATATTTTCATTTCATTTCATGATAAACGTTTTCGGTTTTTTAAACAACCATCATCAGATCACCATTAACTCTTAAGTTGAAGAGTTACATTATAAACATTGAAAGACAACGGTTTACATAAAACCAAATCATATTAAAAGTGTAAAATCATACAAAGGAATAATATCATAAGATATTAAATGTATATAATGCTTAATTTTTAACAATTTAATTCGCATATATATTTAACGTTTTATGTTTGTGCAGCGTAATGTGGAGTCAAAGAGTGTATGTGTTCTGATATTGAGTTGTATGTTGAGAATTTCATTTGGATGTGTTTTTGTGTGGCTGTATATTTCGTATTGTTCTAGTGTGTTGTTTCTGCATTTTGTTTGGATGTGTAGAATTTCCATGTCTGTGTTGATGTTACACAACACACCACCACAGGAAACAAGACAAAATACGCGAAGACCAGCAACAACCAGTTCTGAAGATGGCCAATAGCAGGCCGAAACATGTTAACAAGGTAATATAAAATTTAACAGCCGTGGGACGAAGCCGGATAGTCTATGGCGAGTCTATGGCGAATCCTTGGCATCAACCCCTTTGATTTGATTACCCTCCCTTTGATTTGATTACCTGGTTGGGTTTTCCCCAACCAAAAGGCTAATTCCGGGTAATATTTTGGCGAAACCTCGCACCTCACCTCATCTCACTATATCTCGCCAAAATATTGTAAAAAATTGCACAAAATTGTAAAAATTGTAGAAAATTACTAAATTGTAAAACTATAAAAATTTGTAAAAATTGTAATTGTAATATTGTAAAATGTTGACTTTTTCCACATCTTTAAAGCTTCATTGCTCATATCAGATCTATGGAACAAAATAAATGAATGATTGAATGAAATAAACACATTTTACCTTTTCCGAAGTGATATAGTATTACTAGTTGAGTAATCAAGATTTATAATGAAATAATTTTATTATAATTCTGTAACATTGCCCAAAGATTATCCACACCTGAAGAAATAGAAGGCAATTAGTAAATTATACAAAATGACACCTTTGACTTCCTTGAAGAACATCCGTAGTATTACAAGAGCTTTGGAGAATCCTTCACTAGTAACAAACAAGAAACTGCGGCGAACACTGATTAGAATTGCGGTGTCATAGGCATTACACTAATTCTGTTACAGTAATGAACAGGAGTAGTTGGCAACAGTGAAAATAAAAGCTGGCGGTCAACCCAGTAGGGGAGTGTAATGAATGCGGGGAAAATCGAGGAAGTGATATGAACTCCTGTCTTGGAATATTAGATTTAACCTATTGTAACTTTACGTAAGCAATTTCATTCAGTTTCAAATCTAAAATGTTTCTGTGCTTTCACTTCGGAATTTGGGTATAAAATGTTCAACAAAGTATATTTTAAAATACTCAGAGTAGTTCTTCTACATCATTTGGCTATTTCACTTAATTGTATACAAGAAAGGAAGAACGAAATGCAAAATTTCACTTAGAAAACTAAGTACTCCATTTTATAAACCTGTAACTTTTAACTTCATTATCAACACACTAAAATACTTGCCTACACTCTCAAACTTTTAGGAGAAAGTACAAACAAAATGTACCTGTTTCTCAAACTTTTAGGAGAAAGTACAAAAACAATGGACCTGTTCCTCAAACGTTTCAGAGAAAGTACATAAAAAACAATGGACCTGTTTATCGAACTTTTAGGAGAAAATAATCAATTAATGAACTAGTGGACTTACTCGTGTTAAATATGAAATATCTGTCCGGCTTACAGCTGTTTCAGTGCTTCACGCACCATCATCAGAGCCTACTAGATCGCGGCGTCATCTCGAACTTCTCTGCCTGTTAGGAGGGTGTGTTTTATTGTTCGAAGGTGTTGAATTGTGGAGTCGAATAGCGTGTGTGTACTGAAATTGATCTGTGTGTTGAGGATTTGATCGGGGTGTGTTTTAGTGTGTTTGTATATTTCATATTGTTCCAGTGTGTTGAGTTTTTGGTTCTTGGGTTGTGTGTGTAGGATTTCCATGTCCGTATTTATGTTATTGTATGTATGGTTAGTATTGGTTATGTGATCGGCGTATGTAGATATATTGTGTCCTCTGGTTATAGCTTTAATGTGTTCTTTGTAGCGTGTTTGGAATGATCTGCCTGTCTGTCCTATGTAGAACTTGTCGCAACTATTACATTTGAGTTTGTATACACCTGTGTGGTCGTATTTATTTGTTTGTGTTTTTTGTGTGTTGAGATGTCTTTGTAGTGTGTTTTCTGTTCTGTATGTTATGTTGTATTTCTGTTTCCTGAATGAAGATGCGATCTTATGTGTGCTTTTGTTTTCATATGTTAGTGTGATGTACTTCTTGTGTTCTTGTGTTTGTGTATTTTTGTGTTTGTTAAGTTTTTGTTTTGTCTTCCTTATGATATTGTCTATTATATTTGGATTGTATCCGTTTTCTTGTGCTATGTATTTGATTGTGTTCACTTCTTCATTGTAGTGTTATTGGTTCATGGGTATGTTGAGTAATCTGTGTACTATTGTCCTAAATGCAGCATGGTTGTGTTGTATGGGGTGGTTAGATGTGTTGTGTATGTGTGTGGTGGTGGTGGTTGGTTTTCTGTATATTTTGAAGGTGTGTTTGTTGTCGATTTTTGTTATGGTGATGTCTAGGAAATTTATGGAGTAGTTGTTTTCAAGTTCTAGTGTGTATTGAAGTTTTGGGTGTAATTTGTTTACGTATTGGTGTAGTTTGTGTATTTGTCTTTTGTTTCCTTTGTATAGTATGAGTATATCGTCTACATATCTGTGCCAGTATATTACGTTGTCTGCATACTTGTTGTGTTCATTGTTGAGTATGTATGTTTGTTCTATGTTGTGTAAAAATATCTCTGCTAGTATGCCGGATATGGGTGATCCCATTGGCAATCCTTCTGTTTGGGTGTAGTATTTGTTGTTGTGTGTGAAATAGTTTTGCTTTGTTATGATGTCTGTGATTTCGATGATTTCTTCAATGTATTCTTGTGGTGTGTTGTTATCTGTGAGCATTTGTTTTAGTATCTGTAATGTGTCTTGTATTGGTATATTAGTGTATAAGTTGGTGATATCGAATGATGCTAGTGTTGCACTGTGTGGTATGTGTTGTTTTGTTTTGTTGACTAGGTCTATAGTGTTCTTTATTGTTGTCTGTTCTCTGAATGTTATGTTGTTTCTGATGATTTTGTCCATGTGTGTGGCTAGTTTGTGTGCTGGTGCCTGTCTGTAGTTAATTAGAGGTCTGATTGGTATGTTTTCTTTGTGTATTTTGGGTAATGCATCGAGTTTAGGTGCTGCTGGTTTGATTGGTTTGAGTTGGTGTTTTGTGTTGTGTGGTATTACGTGTTTGCTTTTGTTGATTGTGTTTTTTATTGTGTTGTGGTATTGTGTGGTGGGATCTTTTTCGAGTTCTGTGATATTGTTTTGTTTAAAGTATGTTTCTATTTTGTTGTGTAAGTCTTGTTTGTGTAGTATCACTGTGCAATTGCCTTTGTCTGCTTTAGTGAAAATGAGGTTATGTTGTTGTTTAGCTTTTAGTGTTTTTAGGAGAAAATACAAAACCAACGGACCTGTTTCTCGAAATTTTAGGAGAAAATACAAAAACAATGCACCTGTTTCTCAAACTTTTTGGAGAAAGTACAAAAACAATGGACCTGTTATATAGCCGTCAACAATACAATTCTCATCGAAATTCTCGGAAAAGAAGCGGCCAGCAGAGGCACAGACATAACAAAATTGTTATCGAGTATTCGAAACTAGTTTCTCCATGTATTTTTCATATTCCCAAGTCATTAATATTTACAGCTGCATTTGAATTCAAAATGTCAACTATGTTTCCCAATTCACATGTGCATTTAAAAAAGCTATAGGCCTATAATTTATTCTACGTTTTCGGACATTTGTGTAACAGTCAATTAATAATTATATTACTTCGGAATATGTATGATAAGTCTTTCTTCTGTTAAATTTTAACGTACCTTGTTAACATGTTTCGACCTATTTTGGGTCATCTTCAGAACTGGTCATTGTTGGTGTTGGCGCCTCTTGTTTCCTATGTGGGTGCGTTCGTAGTGTAGAGTCAAAGAATGTATGTGTTTTGAAATTGAGTTGTGTGTTGAGAATGTCCTTGGGGTGTGTTTTCGTGTGTCTGTATATTTCATGTGATGTCTAGCAAATTTATGGATTTTTGTTGTTTTCAATTTGAAAAACACACATAAAATTGCAACCTCATTCAAGAAATTAAATTACAACATCGCATACAGAACAAATTTGAAAACAACAAATCCGTAAATTTTCTAGACATCACAATAACAAAAGTAGACAACAAACACACATTCAAAGTATACAGAAAACCCACAACAACAACACATATACACAACCCATACAACCACCCCACACAACACAAACAAGCTACATTCCGAACAATGGTACACAGACTACTCAACATACCAATGAACCAACAGGATTACAACGAAGAACTAAACACAATCAAATACATAGCACAATAAAACAAATACAACCCCAACATAATAGATAACATAATACGTAAGACAAAACAAAACCACAAAAAACAGAAGAATACAACACAAACACAAGAACACAAAAACTACATCACACTGACATACGAAAACAAAAACATACACAAAATTGCAACCTCATTCAAGAAATTAAATTACAACAACGCATACAGAACAAATAACACTACAAAAACATCTCAACACACAAACGACACAAACAAACGAACAAATACAACCACACAAGCGTATAAAAACTCAACAACAACTTCTACATAGGACAGACATGCAGATCATTTCAAACACGTTACAAAGAGCACATCACAGCCATAACAAAATTACAGAACACCTCCACATATGCAGAACACATCACAAATGCCAACCACACCTACAGAGACATCAACACAGACATGGAAATACTGCACATCCAACCAAAAAGCCAAAAACTCAACACACTAGAACAATATGAAATATACAGACACACGAAAACACACCCCAACGATATTCTCAACACACAACTCAATTTCAAAACACATACACTCTTTGACTCTACACTACGAACGCACCCACACAGGAAACAAGAGGCGCCAACACCAACAACAACCAATTCTGAAGATGGCCCAAAATAGGTCGAAACATGTTAACAAGGTACGCTAAAATTTAACACAAGAAAGACTTATCATACATATTCCGAAGCGATACAGTGTTAAAAGTTGTGTAATCAAGATGTATAGAATTATATTAGTTTTTCTAAGGAGTAAAATAATTATTTTCATTTACTGGGTCGTCACTACATTGGAAAGTACTCCCCGATCAGAATTTTTGTTGTATCTTATATTTAAAGAATTATTAGTAAAATTACTATAACAAAAATATTTTAAACAAATCATGGACCCTGAACTATGAAAGTAAATGACAATAAAAAAAGAAAGAATACTTTTGAAGTTAGCAGTATAAGTTACTATTGTGGAATATACAGTAGTGGTACTTTTCAATTTCACAAAATCACATGCAACCCTTGTAGATTATTTCCAGGTTTTAAGGCTCTGTCACCACTTTATACGTAAAAGCATGCAACATTTCGGCTTCAATATCTGCAAAGTTAAAAGAAAAGTTAAACTATTCACTATTTGATATTTATTTATACTAAATTAATTACACAAAGCATAAAAAATTAAGAACATACCTGTGAGCAAAGTTCGTGTTCGGTTGTAATTCTATTATAAAACATAAATGCAAAAATTAATGCACACAAATTATTTCATATAAACATACAAAACAAAAAAATAAATAATGACATGGAAATAAAAACTTTATACATGATATCAATTTAAGTATCATAGATAGGTAGATTATTATTTTTTATTTAAATTAAAACAGAAATTGTTCAAAATTCAAGGTGAATTTAATTACGGAATTATATAATTTTGGAATAATATTGTATTTTAAACCTGCCATTGTGAAAAATGCTCGCTCTCTTAAGGATAAATTAGTATTACGTCTAGTAGAGGTATTGTAAATATAAGAAAATAGTATATAATCTTCACGATTTTTGTGATAATACTTCAATAATGTGTATTTGTGTAATTGTTCAATTTGAAAAACTTTAAATTCAGAAAAAAAAATTTAGAAAGGTAATCAATAGGTTTTTAAGCATGTTATAACTATTTTCTTGAAAAAATTACAAGGTCTGAAAAAATAATGTCATATAGGATGGTGGATTGAAAAAGAGGTAAATAAATTGTAAGCAAAATACTGATTGGTAAAATACGGCGAATAATGACAAATTTATAAATTGTTTTACGTAATCTGCTGCATAGATAAAAAACATGAGAATGTAATTTCAAATGCTGATCAATGATGAGGCTCAGATATTTTATAACTGCAGCTTCTTTGGAAGGAAGACATTTACAATTAAAAATAAAAGAACTAAAATTATACAGGATGATTCACAAGGAGTTACATCTACTTACGGAGCTTAGTTCCGAAGACATTCTGAGCAAAGGATGTCATATAAACATGTGTCCTATTCTCAATATTTTCAGAGTTACAATACTTTGAAGTTGTTAAAAATGAATTTTTTTCATTATTGCATACACTCTTAACACTTATATAATCACTGATTAACTTTATAATTTCTTTACTGTGTTAAGCCTAGACTAGGCTTCGAATAATGAAGAATACCACTTCGAAACTAGTCAAGCAGGTAATTTCTAATATTAACACAGTAAATACGTTATAAAGTTAATCAGCGACCTTTTTCCTTTAGTTTTAAGGCTAAAAGAATGTTACAAATAAAGAAATGAACTATTCAGAATCATACTTTCTTTAACAGACTAGTATTCTGAAGCTAAAAATTTGTTACTAATTCCTTACTTGCTTTGTACAGAGTTTTATGTTTCAAATTTCAAATAATTAAATTTACATTATTCTTATCACAACTGTTACAGGTCACACAACTTCTAGTAACTTTATCCTTTACTGTTCAATTTTGCATCATAATGCACAGTCTTGAAGAGTTTCCAAGAATGACGTGATTTGTAGCAATTGGTGTGATAAATGCGTAAGAAAAATGTAATTTTGTAGTTAAGAATTGAAAAAAAAAAATGTGCAAAGCAACTATGGAATTAACGACACATTTTTAGCTTCAGAATACTAGCCAATTAAAGAAAGTATACTTCTGACTAGCTCATTCTCTAATTGAAGGGCTCAGAGCCATAGTGGGCCAAGCGACATTTACTAAAACCGTAGAAAACTAAGGTTAAAAGTTATCACCATAATTCAATGGAAACATACAGCAAATGATATAAAGTATACACATTCAAAACTAAATGATATTTCAATCTTCATTAAACTATGAATAAACTATGATTAAACTTTAAATCTTGCTTTCTCCGTTTTTAATAAATGGTGCTTGGCCCACTATGGCTCTGAACCCTTCAATTGTAATATTCTTTTACTCTTAAAACTGAAGGATAAAAGTATTTTTGAACAACTTCAAATTAGTGTAACTCTGAATATATTGAAATTAAGACCCATGTTTATGACATTTTTTGGTCAAAATTTCTTCGGCAATATGCTCCATAAATGGCGGTAACTCCTCGTGAATCACCCTGTATATTACTAAACTTAAATTATTACGATTCAAAGATTGTTGACCAATAGTTGTTAAAGAAAAAGGGATTAAAGTTATTTTTTGTCATGTTTAACGAATAAAAATTAAAATCAAGTCGATCTTTGAATATATTTGTAATTATGTTAGCATTTTAATGAACTTCACCTTTGAATAACCACTAAATATCATCCCTATATCATCTACATATGAATATATGGAACCATTGCTGTTTTTCAAATCTAGATTTAATAAATCATGTGTGCCGCGGAATTTTAAATTATAACTTTGGTGTGCCACATGATGTAAAGGGTTGTAAAACGCTGTTCTATAACCAGGGTAGGTATTTATGCGGATTAATTTTATCATTTGTGTTTTTTAATATTGGTGTCGGCAGAGATTGTTGTAGATTGATTTGCGCTCTTGGCGGAGATTAATGGAAATTTTGGAAAATAAAATTATTTTGGAATTGGAGTATTAACTCAGTATGTATATTACTTTTCAAAGAATTAATATTAAAGGTTCGTTGGATTCTGGTAAAGGTGCGGTATGGCAAATAGACAATATTTATTGGATTGAGACTGTATTTAACACACATTCATTAAAAACGAAAAAAACTTCCAGGCCTCAAATTAACACTTTCAAATGAATAGTTAAATGCTGAATTATGGTCTTTAGAGTTCACTAATGTAATCATAACACCTGCAATACCATGTAATGTACTCGTAGCTACTTGGATATACAACAAATTCAAGTGAAAATAAATCCGAAAAAACTCAGAATATGAAATTCACTAGAAGAACGACGCAACAGTAATAATTCGAGAATGTATTCATATTTCGCTATTAGAACTATTTCGCGATTTGTCGCGGTTGTTTTATCCGCATATTATTAATCAGAATCACTTAATTCGTAAAGATTAGTACAAATCTATTGTATATCTAACATATCGTGATTTTCGCGATCTCCATAAATTCCCGGCCCTGTCTATAACAATTGAGGCTTTGAAAAATGAAGAACTTCACTTCAAAATTAGGCAGCCAGGTAATTTCTTCACATTAACAAAGTAAAGAGTTATAAAGTTAATGAGTGATAACTAGACAGTGGATGCGGGATGACTTAAGGAAAAGTGAAGTTGTTTCGATCAGAATATATGGCACGTGCCGCGCCGTCCGTCTTTTGTGTACCTGGCGAGTACAGCAGCGTACAAAACGAATGCACCCCGATCTGTTCATAGTAACATTGCAACGCAATGTATGCAGTTGTGTTATCCTGCTCAAGTATTTAGTACGCGTTGAATATGTTGTGATGATCCATTCATAATGGCAAAACGTTAAATTCGCTCAGAGATACGAAATGCAATTAAGAAGTATGCGAGTGACATTTTATGTATTAACGAAGACAATATCGTGTGTAATGTATGTAAAATTGAAATAAAAACCAGAACAACTCAGGCTATAGAGAAACATTGCAACAGTACATCGCACAGGAAATGCGTTGAAATGAAATCTGAGGAACCATCTACATCATCATCATTATTATCATCATCATCATTTAGTTGTGCGGGTCTAACGACACGTGAAACATGATGCTCAGTACAAATATTCCTCTAAAGAAATTGAGTCATCCCCATTTTAGAAGTTTTCTTCAGAAATTTTCTCGATACAAAAACTGTTTAGGCGATAGGCGAAGAGGATTCAGCTTTGAAAACTTACGAGAATATATCGTCGTTTACTGCAACGCTGGTAATTGCATGAATGATAACGAGGACTGAACCTTGCAAGGTATGTACTACAGTACGTTATTTTTCTTTTCCTTCTGACTGTACCAAGATACAGTAGCATGCTGACGTCGTCTACGTTTAAAACCTGTTCAGACAATGGTCTGAATGAAAAAAAAAATGTAACATACAGTAAATGTGCACTTACATTCAACGATAAGTTATCCCGCATCCACTGTCTAATGATAACAATAAAGTTTGAGGGTATCGCCTTTCTTTCACAGACAGTAAAATCTTTACAAAATGAATATCCACCCATAGGACAAGTACAACACATGCAGGTAATAAGTGCGGGTTAAATTAGATATAAATATGGGCTTATAAGAATATGCCTATAAAAGAAGTTCCACCTTAATGTTGTAAATTACTACCCCATACTTCATGGGTTAGACTCCAAACATAGAACACAAACAAAATAACAGCATTTCATTACTTACACAGTGTTACACACGACACATCGTAACTCTGAAATTCACATTTAGACAAAATTTATTGAGAGATGTTTTTCTCAGACGAAGAATTTCTTTGTTTTCCTTACTCATACACTCAAAGAATTGAGACATGCAAATGGTAACAAGATAAGTCGTCCAGCTACATAGTGCAATTTATTTCTTTAACTTTTTCGTCTTTTGCATTCGGTCCCACATAAAAATTCATCGGGATGAAAGTTTTATATCCAATATGATGTATGTGCCAAATGTGTTATCCTGAAAGACCATCTATCCAGTTCCTCGTGTCTCCCACTCAGACACGTCATTCTACATATCGAATTTAAATAGAGTGTTCGGATAACTCTATTACCGTTGCAAATCTACTGATCGAAGGTCCCGAATCAGTTGAGATTCAGTCGAGGTCTACGGCATATAAAATCCCAGTGGTTAATAAAAATTGAAAAGGAGTTTCTGAAATTCCTTGAATTGCGTGAAACGTGTTTAATCTTGGTATGTAATTAATTAAATTCACAGGTTGGCCATAATAATATCAGAAAATTTCTTTCTTCTTTCCCAGTAAGACTCGCGCCAGCGCTCATTTTGTAACGCAAGTCCAAAACATGAAGCCCTACACCACAAAACTACGGCATAGAACACTTTATATGACGACATCATTATTAAATATTAGATCTATGTCTCAATAAAATTAGTTCACTACTTACAACAAACTATAGTTTTGGCGAATTGACGGACGGATGGTCAACGTGAAAAATATGTAGGCCTAAATTTATAGGTTTCTCCCAGTAATAGCGGCTGAAAATCTATTTAAGTGAAATGATATAAATCCATATTTTCAGCATCAACATACTTTCTCTATAATATATGAGGGCATTAGAGAAAAGAAAATTCACAACATCATTTTATCAACAGTAATCTCACTAGAGGTTTTGATTTATCTAGAGAAAATCAAAACTCGATTGGGATTTCATTGACTATTACACGATTAGAAGAAAGTATATAAAGATTAGAAGTAACCAAGTACTCTGATACAATAAAATCACAGTCTAGTATATACAGTCACGAAGCTTGAGTTGTGAGGGTGCTAGGAACAAAAGACTGTGCCGGTACTATTTCGCATTATCTGTAATGAGGTGATTAGCAAGTATCTATGGATGCATATTTACTACGTATTGAGCTTCGTGACTGTATTTACTAGACTGTAAAAAAATATTGACTTACGAAAATACTTAACTCTCTTCAAATGTATTATTGTACCATCTCAACATTACAAATATTACGCTAGATGGCAGTAGTGTGTTATGATTAGCTCTTTTCTTGTTATCAGTTGTGCCAACTATGGAATCTTCATCGAACTCTCTGGACGGTTACTAGTCAATAAGGCTTTGTTGATACAGTTTCATTTTTATTAAAACAGTTGCTTTCTACTTCAATTATCCGGATCCCAGTAATCAATCTCACTTGACATGATTTTCAATAAATCTTAGTATTAAACAATCTGTGATACGTGACTATTCATACTATCATATAGCAGAAGCTATAACATAACCTGAATAATATATACAAGTGTTAGAAAAGTTTTAATTAGAGATGATGAAATAAACAAGAAAAGATTTAATTAAGGATGATGAAATAAAAAATAAACATGAATAATTTTAAAAGGAACAATTATTGAAAGTACAATTTCAAATTTGAATGTTTAGTGGTTGGTGGTTCAATTGATGTTATATTGGACGTGTGCGTGAACCCATTGATGTACATGGTGTATTCCTCAACTTATTCAGGATTTCCGAATGGTGCTCTTCATTTATTTGTAAACAGGGTTTCAGGGAAGATGCATTGCTATGACCAGTGATCTTTATTAATTCTTTTTCTTGAATGTCAATGTGAGTCATATTTGAAACTGCTGTGCATCGACTGGAATGGTTTGTAATTTTTTTTTTTTTTTTTTTTTTTTACGTTCAGACCAGTGTTGTTTGAAATGTTGGCAAACAAAGAAACAAATGCTAGGGTAGTGATAAAAAACAAACAAATGCCAGGGAAGTGATAAAATTAAACAAATGCTAGGGAAGCGATAACATTGTGCGATAAGTATCCGTGATTGGTTAAAAGACGTCCTTTCGTACCGTTTTATTGGTCAAAAGTTGCATGACGTAGTAAAAGTGTAATAGTCATTGTAAAAAAACATTTTGGAAAACGTATTACTTCTTTCACGTGTTAAATTTTATGTTCCCTGGTTACATGTTTCGTCCTGCTATTGGCCGTCATCAGAACTGGTTGTTCCTGGTGTTGGCGCCTTTTGTTTTGTTTCCTGTGGGGGTGTGTTTGTGTGGTGAAATGTGGAGTCAAAGAGTGTGTGTGTTCTGTAATTGAGGTGTGTGTTGACAATTTCATTTAGACACAAAAACACATCCAAATGATTAACATTGATTTGTAAATGATTTTGATGGGGGTAATTGTATTAAATCAGTAGTCAGTTGTATAAACCCTTGGCAGGAGGAGGATTAAATTAACATGAAGGGAAATTGTGGGGAAAAAATCATATGAAGGGAAAGAAAGTATTAGAAGGAAAAAAGAAAGGAAAGGAACGGTTGGACACATGCGTACAAGTAGCAAAAAGGAAAAAGGCTAGAAAATTCATGCTTATAATCGTAATTTTAAGCTTTTTACGTCCATTCCTTCAACACCAATAGCATTCGTCACTGTGTTCTGAAGGTATATCCTTTCATTTATTGCCTACTGCTCCGATGTGAAACACTGACGTCTGGGCGTCAGATGCACTCCGGATATACAAAGTCACAGCTGTGACCAAGGGGGGCGATGAGGCAGAAAAAACATGAGGCGTACTTTCTAGACAAACACCCTTCAGTCGGCACTGCATCCGTCTTGGGGAGAAAGCAAAACACGAGCAAATGTTACACGAGGTAATTCTAACGTGAGCATGTGAACTAGCACATAAACAATGAACTCACATGTAAGCATATTACTATTACTACAGTCTAGACTTTTTATACTGGCTTTCCTAAATGTAGTATTTAAACGCTAGAAACGCTTATTAAAAATTAACTATTATATGACAGCATATAACACTAATGCTGAAAGTACTTTAACACTGACCTTCAACGACTGTTTGCACCGATTGTAAATTGTTTCGCAATAGACGTAACACGGCAGAAATCGCAACCGATCAATAACGCGGTTAAAAAGAATAGGCAGGCTATAGTTTCAAAATTATTGTTTTTGGTTAAGAAATGTACACACATTAAATAAACTGTTTAAGTTATTATTTTACTAATTATTACATGAAACAATTAAGAATTAAATACAATTATGAAAAAGTGAAACACGTCCGTGTTTGAACCGGGCATCTCTAAACTGCAATCGAATGCTTTACCACAAAGCTATACTATACCGCCTTCTTTCAATGTGATAGAGTTTCACTATACAAAGAGGGAGGATATAGTAGTGGAGAAAGTCGGGGAAGATGTCTCTATACCTGCACAGAAAAACGGTTTCTGTCTAAAAAGTATTGCAATGTAAGATACATATGTTAAAAAAAAATATTTTTTGCAGGATTGCTCCACTCGGCCTGCGAATTCATTGCGTAAACATCCCTACTTGCAAAATAAAATTTCATTTTTAACACTTACACCGTAAGTAACTAATATAATGTGATTGTTATTAGTGGAGAAAAATTCGCTCCTGCGCCGGGGATCGAACCTGAGTCCTTGGTTCTACGTACCAAGTGCTCTAACCACTGAGCTACGCCGAAGTTCAATCCACAGCACCAGATCGAATCCCTCTCCTCTAGTGTTTTTCCCTTTGTGGCCTGACATATATGTTGACATATATTAAGTCAACTGACATTATACAAGGGGCGCACTCAACTGAGTGACTTGGTGGCCTGGATACCACAATAATATGCCCTGTTGGGCGAAGAATCTACGTAAAGATTAATTTTTGGTCCTACAGAATATATCTGTTATGGCATTATTATTATTAGGGTAGAAAATTTCGTCCGGCGCCGGCGCTCAGTGGTTAGAGCACTTCGTACGTAGAACCAATCGATCCCCGGCGCCGGAGCGAATTTTTTTCCTCTAATAATAATAATCATCATTGTTACCATAACAGATATATTCTGTAGGACCAAAAATTAATCTTTACGTAATATAATATGAACAGTGACTGACGCATTATGAAATTTTTATTATTGTAAATCCAAACATCGAGGTTTTCTGAATGGACATTCGGGATAAAACCCTGGAGGGCATAAGTGGCATTTGTGATGACTAAATATTCAACAATGTATTAGTCCTATACAAACTGCAAGTACTACCACCACCACTATTATTCCATTGTCTTCTCTATTGATGTTATTTATATTTGCTATATATTTTATATTGGTTAAATGGAAGACAAAGCTTTACGGCATTATTGTGCTAGTACGAATAAAAATAAATGAAATCAACAAATAATTTAAATTGTAGGAAAGGTCATCGTAGTATCAATCTTTACCAGTAGAATACATTTTCAACAACTTTCCAGGTCTAGTTTTGAGTCATGAATAGAAAGTCAATTGCATATGTTTCCTGATAGTACCCGTGTCACGCGGCAAATAATGACGTCACGCGAATATATTGTATGAACATTATGTCCGTACGCCCTGGAACAAAATACAGTCACAGTCTACTATATACAGTCGCGAAGCTTGGGGTGATTTTTTGCAAATCTCGTGATAAAACGCTCCAAGCGGTTAGCAACTAGAAACAATAGACTGTCCACGGTCGACTTTGGACTGTGTCGTATTTCCGTCGAGTGCTAGCTCGTTGCGTATTTCACATTGATGCTTGTGAAATGTTCGTTATTGGCTGTAATGAAAATGTTAATGGCTAAAATACAATAATTGGAATAATAATATTTTACTAGAGACGTAGAAAAATTAAGTTTGTTTTAATGAAATTTATTGATCACGTTTTATTTTCAATTCTGGTGGGATTATTATTGCTTAGGCCTACTTTATTTTTCAAAGGATGTTTTTAATTATAGCTGTTAATTTTATTGTTATTTTTATTTGTTACTTTACTAGAGAAGTAGAAAAAGTCTGTTACAATAAAATTTATTGATCACGTTTTATTTCCAATTTTGGTGTGATTATTATTGCTTAACCTCACCCCACTTTGTTAAATACGTAAGCCTACACTACAAGTACCAGTACACGTAAGTTACTCCATTAATTCATATTTCCATTATTATTGTTGTAAAGGGAAATGCAAATTAATATTTATTGGTTTCATAGTTAATTATCGCTATAATCTTGAATGAGTGAAGCGATTAGAGTAAATGTCAGTTCGTTTTGCACAAACAAAAATAATATTAACCTATTTCTTGCAGGTGTCTTCGAGTTTATGGTGGAATTAAATATAGTTCATTAAAATAATAAATTAACTTTATGCATTTAATATTTCAATAATGGAAGGATGGTGTTAATATTTCCAAAAGAACACAACGAAAGTGTAACATATTTTGTCGTCTACTAGGAGAGAGATCTGCGATGATGAGGCGATAGTAGCGATCCTAGTGGTGGGCAACTACCCATGTTTGCATTTTTACTACATATTGAGCTTCGCGACTGTATATAGTAGACTGTGATACATTCCCTAGTTATAACTGAAGCTGAAGTATAATTCACTAGCAATGGAAAATTTTAAGCTATTTTAAACAACTTTTAAATTGAAGATACCCACAGCAGTGAACGAATTTAATGGCACCTATATTCTTAAAATTCGATCATTTTAAAAATATTTTGTGAAATACTACGTAGGCAGGCTGATCTGGAAAGGGGGTACAGTAGCCTACTATACTTTCTCCGTGGCCGCTCCCGATACGAAAGCGTAGTGAACCAGAGTACACACCCTAATGACCAAAATAACTCTGTTCAATACTCAGGTGATAATGATGTCGAAAGAGAGTTCTAATGCTCACTGTCATGTCGTGTGATTTTAATGGCAGCAGGAAATAAATCGTAGCAATTGACCTTGACGACCCGCTTGTACACTGGAAGTGTAAGCAAAGAAAATCAGCTGATATCGATCGCTCTATTTTCCTGAACTAAATTGTTGCTAGGAAATAAATTGTACTAGCACTCCTGGGTAGGGTGACCAGATTCACATCGATAAAAAAGGAGGACACAAAACTTCAAAAAGGAGGACATTGTTCGAAGAAAGAGGACAAAAAATATGTACTTAGATTTAGGCTTGGGCCTATGTTATATTTTAAACTACGTCAATATCTACTTTGTTAAAAAATATTTACAGTAAAGATTTAGGCTTACATCATGCTTAAAAGTATGTTAATATCTATTTTATTACGAAATAATTACGAAAAAACCTAATAATAATGATTTTACAGTTAGCTACATATGAAAGTCAAGGGAACTATAATTTGGAAAACTTATTACATGTGTCTTTCACGTGTTAAATTTTTTATGTTACCTTGTTAACATGTTTCGGCCTGTTATTGGCCAACAACAGAACTGGTTGTTGCTGGTCTTGGCGCCTTTTGTTTTGCTTCCTGTGGGGTTGTGTTTGTGTAGTGTAATGTGGAGTCAAGAGTGTGTGTGTTCTGAAATCGAGTTGTGTGTTGAGAGTTTCATTTGGATGTGTTTTTGTGTGGTTGTATATTTCGTATTGTTCTAGTGTGTTTAGTTTCCGGCTTTTTGACTGGATGTGCCAATAGCTGGACGAAACATAACAAGGTAATAACATAAACAATTTTTAACACGTGAAAGATACAGAATGCGTTTTCCAAAGTGATATAGTGTTGAAAGTTTTGTAATCAAAATGTATAGAACTATAATTAATAAAGAGGACAGAAAATATCTATTCGCACCTCGATTTCTCGATTTACTAGCTACCTGTGAGCAACTACCATAACAAGGGGGAGCAAAGAGAGTAATTATGATCGTTGGGAAAGAGTATATTCCGTCGAAGCTGCTGCCACCTACAGGCAAGTTATTTGAAAAAAGGCGTCAAATCAGATAATTTCAAAATATCAGGCATATAAATAACGGAAAGGAGGACATTTCTTAATTTTTAAAATATCCGAACGCACCCCGGACAAAGGCCTAAAAAGGAGGACATGTCCGGACAAAAGAGGACGTCTGGTCACCCTACTCCTGGGAGAAATTGACGAAGATGACTCATACTATACTTTCTCTTTAATGTAATCAGCAGCAATAATTGCTTATACTGTACTTTCGAAAAATATGGGTTTATTTAATACACAAGATAAGGACGTGAACTTTCGTTTTTAGGCGCAAAATACGTTTTTATTAGTGCTGTTCATCGATCAAAATATTTAATCGATTAACTATTTGAATTTAATCGATTAATCGATATATTAATCAAGTTTTTATCGATTTGAAAAAATGCTGTATACACAATTATTGTTAAATTTGATTTGTGTTTTGTGATAATCATAAGTATTAAATGTTGTACATCTGTATATATTGTATCGTATATTACAAAACAACTATTTTAATTATTTTCTAACATATTAATTTATTATGAGGCTTATAATTTATTGTGTCAATTTCTCCGGGAATTTTTGAAACAAACATAAATAACGAAAAGCATGAACACTCACCTAGTTAACAATGCTTCATCCATGATTTTAAATATATGAGTGCATTCACATGCTCCGAATTAAGTGACGCTCTACGTTCAGTAACAATGTTTCCTGAATCACTAAACACGAAAAAACTTTTTTTCTGTCAAGCACTTCTCCAAGATCGTTCAATTTAAATCCAAACGTTTCACCGAGTTTACCTCTCAAATTCTCATATGACATAATGGAGTTTACACTTTTCACACACCACAGAAAACTG